>NW_028318083.1:13266250-13587500 GCF_062004578.1 Staurois parvus | reverse complement strand
CTCAAACCACACCCGAAAAAGCCTATGAAAGGTACCAGGGGAATCTCATGGGGCCCCCTACTGACCCTGGGCCCTCGGGCAGTGCCAGAGTTCCCCAATGGTCAGTCCGTCCCTGGTATTCCGACAGCGGGGAATTCTCTCAGTGAGAACACAATGACACAGAAGGGAGAATTTCCCCATCCACATCAATTGTGTGGATGGGGGAATCAAGTCTTTTTTTTTTTCACTCAACCCGCTGGTTGAACAAGAAAAAAAAAAAATTACACATCTATGGGCTGCCTTAGTTTTCTTCAGTATTATGCAAACTTTGCGTATCTTTGGATAGACTGTGTAAATGCTCTCACAAGTTGTTCTGATATCCCCTCACTTCCTGTGTGGTCACTGAGACAGGATGTGCAGGGACCTCTTTCAACTGGGATAAAAACTTGACACCGTTTTTATAAAAAAAAAAAAAAAGATCTCTGTCTTGAGACCCACTTTAAAGCCAAACTGCAGTGGTGAGATTTTTATTGCTGTCAGTGATTCCACTGATTTCACCTCACATATCGGATGTGAGGAAGCACATAGCAATTAAAACCCAATAATTCTTCTCTTCCACATTCTTTCCAAAACAACAAAAAAAAATTGGGGTTTAAAGTGCAGACCTTAAGAATAAGTTGTCTGCTCTCATACTCTTCAACAGGTTAGCCTTTGTAGTGACATACCCATGTTTGCTGAGCACATAAAAGATTTGCCTTAAGAGGCAGATAAAATCTCTTTTCTGCTCCATAGTGCCTACTCAAATAACACAGCCAACTCTTATTTTCTTTGAGTGAGTGGTTTGTGGGTTTTACTGAAATTTTGGTTTTAATTGTAGAAAAACTTTAAACGATTTCCTTTGTCTGTATAGATATTCTCCAAAACACTAATTTTTATTTCCACCCTGCACATTTTACTAGTATAAAGCTTGGGTACTGTCAAGAAAGGCTTGCCCATAGCACAAATGAATTTCCCCGTTGCGTACATATGCGCATGTGCAGGCCAGCAACTGACTGTGTAGATGGGCCATAGGCGTGCGCATGTATGAGTGTGCATGCTCACTTGCAAAGTCAGGAGTGTGCCAGTCACTAATGCTGGCATACCTCCTATTTAAATGTGCACTTGCACAGTCGGGGGTCCCCTTAAAATGTCCAACACAAAATATATATTTCTTTGCTGATCTGCTACTGCTGCCAAGTTCTGCATGAACCTCAATCAACACTCTATTATATATACATATGTAGCACTACCCCCAAAGGAGCCAAGGGCATGTTTTCCACGGACTCCCCTTTACTTGTCTCGCAGCCAGGCAAAGTGTATTCCCTCAGCCAAATACACTCACACATTCCACTTGTTATCTTCAATGACTAGTCTAGGGGATATTTTGTTTTAGGAGTTTTATTGTAGAACTGGGGATAGGGATGGGGAATTGTAAATTCAAACTAGAAAAGCTACAATTTCTGGGTCTTGCCTCCACCAGTAGTCTACAACTGGAGTGGGCCGAGTAACTGGGTGGAGTGGCTTGTCACTCTGCTGCCTTCTCACACACCTGGGTTCCTATGGCAACTCACTCTACAGCAAGGGCAGAGAAGAGTGGTTAAAAACAAACTGCTCCAACTTGCTCACTTCACTGACGGTTGCCATTTCAAACGGTTGTAGTTTACAAATTATAAATCCTACAGCGAAGAGCTTTATATTGTGAGAATCACAAGACCCAGACCTACATTTTGATGCATAGTATGTCTCCGAAATATTAAAAATGAAGGCACAGTCGCAGTTTAGAAATTGCCCTTCAAATTTGAGGTGGCTAGAGTGGAGTTTCAATAAATGTCAATGGGCAGCGTGAGTTGCAAACAAATGGTCATATTGTGAAAACTATCAGGACTATGGCTTAGCCATGGACATTTTTAGTGGCAGCAGGGATAGCTGAATGTTTTGATATACGATTTGTGTAGGTGGGCTTGAAAATGAGGGAGTGATGGCAGTTTAGAAATCATGTCCTGATTTTTCAGCTCCCACTCTAGCTTTTGTCAGCTCCCACTCTAGTTTTGAACATTCCGCCATTCATTCCTATGGGACCAATTTCACCACAAAAACGCAGATATTTTGTGAACCATTTGGTGAAACGTTCCACAAAGTAACAGCACACCAATCGGGAACAATCCACACGTTTCGGTATATTACTTGTCTATGCAGTGTAAAAACTGTGGGAGGAGTTAGGGTGGTAAATTTGGCTATAATAAGAATAAGAATATTTATGTGAGATAACAGTAAGTGGTCTTGCCATGCAAGAACACTTAACTATTCACACTGAGGACATCTAGCTGATCTCTTAGTTGAGCAGTTACGAATTCTTCACAGACAGTACATAACAGACTTCTATTGCAACGTATAGCAGCAAGTAGTTTAGGAGTGAGCAAAGTTCCATTAGCAGTGGTAGTAATTACAGGGCTGAGCTCCTCAGGCATAAGCCAGTTACGACAGCTCAAAGGTAACGTACCTGAGCAAAGTCCTTTGCAGTAGCAACACTTCAACAAGCTCTTCAGAACACTAGCCAGTGTTTCTTGTTTCAGACCCAGGCTGACTATCAAGCACCAGAGGGGTAGCAAAGCATCCAGAGTCCCCATATTCCTCAATGTCAGTACTCACAAGGCCCAAGGACAGAATGGTTGCCTCCTTCCAATCTTCCAAGCGAAACCCTCCAGTGATACCAGGCAGAGCTTTGGCAGACAGCTCCCCTCAGTCAACTTAAAGAACCAGGGTCACTCTCTCTAACTTCCAGCCCTCAGGTCGACCCATCTGAGGCCACATGGCAGCAAGTGCCAGGTGAGGCAGCCTGCCTCCATCCTGGCTTGGTGCAATCCACTCTCGGGAAAGACACTGAATCCATGTGCTCTCAGAATATAAATACCACTCCCAACATTCAATGGGGCAACCCTCCCCTGCAATTGGCCAGGGCTGTATCCATTTTCATGCTGTGCATTTGCCTAGACCCTACCCATGTACGGGAAGTCTCCCATAGCTTTCTGAAGGCAGGCATAACTCCAACAACAGCAGTGTAGCATGAGCAGACCTAACTAATTAATCACAGCACTCTTTTCAGCCGAATACCACACTGAATTTACCTGACAACCTCTCTGGTAAGCAGAGAAACACAGCTATGCTTACCCTGACTATGCACTTCCTAGCACCCAACTAGGAAGGTGCTATACAAATATATATGTGAGTTTGGCAGGAATTATATTTTAATTTAGTCTTCTTATAGCAACCTGGAACTGTGATTTTGTGTATGGTGACCTACAGTTACTGCAGAAGTAAGGTAATTAATTAGCTTGCATCACCAACAATTTCAGCACATATAACATAAAAGGTGTACAGAGTAACGTTTTATTGTGAGTTCATGTACAGATAGAAGCTGACAAAATCTCAGTGGGCAGTATTTATTATGTAATCTTTAACCGGTCTTCACACCCTTAGAGCATTTGATCATAAATTGGGTGTCCCAATAACAATATGAATAGCACCACACAAGAAACAGAGCAAAGATTGGCAGCAAATCAGATGTTGTCAAAGTTAAAGCTGTTTTATTACTTATATTACATAAAAACCTTGCAGGGTCTCTTTACCATGGTGCAAATGAGAACAAAGACATAGCTAACACTGATCATATTTTAAGCAAGATTAATTCATAGTTCAAAAGATCAAATTAAATCACAATGATGTAATAATCCAGTACACATTATGTCATTTGTATAACCATATCACATCAAAAAATAAAGCCACAATACATTATTAGATGAAAAGTCACTGACTACATAGGGACAGTTTACCCATTTTGCCTCTCACACTTGTTCATATGTCATGTCATATATATATATATATATATATATATATGAATAAAATGTACAAAAAATGTGGAACCTATTGGGGTAGATGTACTAAAACACAATCTAGTGCATGGTAGCCAATGTAGAGCTGTACCAGATTTTGCACTCTCCATTTTTTCACCTAGAATGTAAGCTCCTAGGATCAGGCCCTCCTAACCCTCTTGTATTGAACTGTATTGTTGCTGTATTGTCTCCCGTTACATTGTAAAACGCTGAGCAAACTGTTGGCGCTATATAAATCCTGTATAATAATAATAAATAACCCCCACTGTCTCACAGATAATTCAGCTACGTGTTTAAATCATATCACAAAGTCGCTCTAAGGCATAAAGGAATGTGATACACTTTTTTTTTTTTCACACTACAAATGACACCCAGTGGTGATTTTGTCCTGAATTCACAGTAAAACAGCACTTTCAATCACTTCGCTTCAAACGGTTTCACTTCCATATATTCCAGAGAATGCTGTGTGTGTGCAACACGTGGCAAACTGACATTTTAGGAAACCTAAAACACTGTTTTTATTTGAATTTCATGGTCGTTACCTAAACACCGAGCTTCTTTTAAGCTGTCTACATTTCTGAAAGACTTTGATCATAGCAAATTAAAGGAAACCTCTAAGAGCAGGAAAAATATTATTAATTTTACATTTTCAGGGAGGTTTAAACTTAAATTACTTTTTGTGTTTTAATACCCTGTAAGAGCCTTTTGCTTGTTTAAATATTATGTGCCATATGATCTTTGAACGTTAAATGATTTAAATATGTTCATAGAGGCAATTTAACTGAATGCATGTCGGTCTGAGAGTGCACACAGTGATCTGTTTCGAAATCAAAGGCAGCAAAACTTTTGTTCTAAATACTTTTCTAAGTTTGCAATAGCAAAAGAGGAGTCAAAACAAATTAGGGTGATATTCCAAATTTTACACACATGGTACTATAGCACCAAAGACTAAGGCTGGCCATACACTATACACTTTTCTGTCCAATTTCTGGCCAATTTTCTTTAGATTTACCTTCAACTATGTAGTGCAAGAGCCTACCTAATTGGATACAATTGAAAGTGCTGTTAGGTTTGACCTCCTATTATATGGTTTTTGGTAAATCTAAACCAAAATTCTCAAGAAAATTGTATAGTGTATGGCCAGCCTCCACCCAATACTCTCCACTGTACTGGAGGGGATATTACTACATTGGCTCACAAAACTTACATCTTCCTTTCACCTTACTATGCATTCAAGCATGAGACTCTGTCCAACTCTACTTATTAACATCCCTTGACTAGCTCAGTCATATGTCATATTACATGATCCTGAGCTCAGATGTACATTTTTCTAATAAGTAGTACTGCAAGTTACCAGTAAGATCTTTTACTGTTTTTTCACACTATGTTTCTTCATTTTCTTCCTCGCCTATCCTAGCCATTCCCCCTTCCCCTCCCCCTGCCTAATCCTAGTATTTTCCAAACACAACATCTCCCTTCAATCAATGCTAACAATGCTAAAGGATAACTATGGAGAACTCAGGACCATATTATGAATATTGAATTTGTCATATTCTCCTGTAAAGCTCATTTTCTGTTTTGTACCATTGCACACTTTGTACCGATTCCGCCTTATGGGTGTGGATTATTTAAAAAAATTCTGTAACAGTTTATAGTTTAAAAAAATGGGTTATATATTACATTTGAAACTTTACAACAGAAAAGGTAAAAATATTGTCCTGTGTACTAATATTGTATTTATTTTAGGGCTAGATTCACACCTTTGTGTTGCGATATTGTGCACAAAAAGCAATATTTTTATGTACAGCAGTGCAACTTACTATATGGTATTTGTACATGCAGCATTGCCATTCATTGTTTACGGCACCTTGTCACACTCAACATAGAAAAACCTTGAAAATACGAAGCAGACCTAGAGGCAGAAACTAGGGTTGTAGTAGCATCCTACCAGGAACCTAAAGCCTGCCTGAGTTGAAGAGCAGATTTATTTTTTTTGCAAAATCTTTATTTTAATTCAATTTCTGCATAAATAAAAAGTGGAAAAGATATGCACATATAGCCATAGGGGGTGCACAATAAAATATATGCACCCAATGCGTCAATATGCTTACAATTCAAATGACGAACCCTGAAGCGCCATAGGCATATTGAAAGAGCTTCACATCATAATATGCCATCATAATAAGAACATCATGCCTCTACATTGTTTGTTTGTAGATTATCCCAATCTTGTGAAGAGCAGCACCAAAGTCAGCAAGAGGTCTTTTATCACTCTTGATTATTCCAATGCCTGGACTAAGGATTTGTGGCTTATGGACATGAACTGTTTTTTCAGATAGACTTGATTTTTGTTTACATTTCACAAGTTCTTTCATTTACATGTTTATAGTATTTTGAGTGTACTAAAATAGTTTTTTTGTTTTATTTTCTATGCCTATACATATGCCTCAAGGGAGTGTATGGAGGGGACTAGGCTATCCCCCAACACCCAGGAAGACTACAAGCAATGTGATTACTGTATGGAAAAAAAAAGATAAACATTATCTGAAGAACAAGAAAGTAGCCAAGAATAGATGGGCCAAAAATTGCCTCCCCCCCCCCCAGCCAGAGAGCCAGGAGAATAACTGTAAAAACATGAAGAGCAGATTTAAAGAAGATGTCCAGGTCAGGGTCAAGGAAGGCAAAACATTTTCAGGATCTAGGTCACAGGCCAAGGTTAGTACAAGAATAAATACTACTGTATCAACAGGAAAAAGGCTTTGGTGAGGAATGTGAACAAAGCGATGCTTGGGGAAGGAACCCAAAGCAGGGTAGGGCTTAAATATTTATTTATTTATTTCAAATACTTATATAGCGCCGTCAATTTATGCAGTGCTTTAAATATATATTGTACATTCACATCAGTCCCTAACTCTCAAGGGGCATACAATCTAAGGTCCCTAACTCACATTCATATACAAGGGTCAATTTAGATAGGATCCAATTAACATACCAGCATGTCTTTGGAGGTGGGAGGAAACCGGAGTACCCAGAGGAAACCCACGCAGGCACAGGGAGAACATGCAAACTCCAGGCAGTTCGTGCCGTGGCTGGGATTCAAACCAACGACGCTAGTACTACCAGGCGGAAGTGCTAGCCATTTAGCCACTGTGCTGCCCAAATATTGAATGAGTGTCATGACTGGTAGTGAAGAAGAACAGTAAAACTTGATACACATTAGAAGTCTTTTTTTTGGTTCAACCCAGTGAATGAAAGACAAATGAAAGATTGCCTTACTAAAACTAGCAATGTTAGTGTGGCGAATCTCCCCCCACCCCCGCTGTGCCCTTGTGTTCTGACAGGGAGACTGTCATTGCCATTAACTGCCAGTGCTGATCGGATGCTGGTTGGATGTTGGTTTTCCAGCATGCCAGTCTTACAGGATCTGGTTGTGAGATTTGTGGCTGATTTTGGCGGTTTTTTTGGCCTATGTGCACAAGCTTAAAGGATAAGTTTACCTTTCATAACATGTTACATGTTGCACCCATATTCAGGATGTAACATGTAATATGCTATGAAAGGACCGACACCTGCTCCTCCCTGCTCCCTGGGGGATCTTCTCCCCCTGCCAGCTGTCAAAATGTTTAAAAACCTCAGCCATGCGGTGCTCCGCCCTCCTGGCCGCGTCACTCATTTACAGTCCTCTGTGAATGAGAACACTACAATTTCTTACAGGCCTAGCGGATGTCAGCTTGTAGTTCCCAATGCAGTACCATGAGTAGCTTGAGTGCTGTGGTAGTTCATTGATTCTTCCTGTCAGAGTATATCAGCTTGCTCATACAGGATGTACGGGTAAGCAGATATACTGACAGGTCTACAGAAGACTTGTATGGCACCAGCGATCTGCTGATCTCTGGTGCAATTCTTTATAGGCTCCTGCAACTAAAAATAATTAACCTGCAAAAAATGTGGATTTATTATTTTTATCCTTTGAAATTTTCTCTTGCTCCTTGTACATTCCTAGCTTTTTTAAATAAATAGGAGACTTCTAAGTTGTCTATCTGGAGCCCAGGTCCCAGGTTAAATTTCCAGTAAATCCTCACAACTATAGTGCAGGTACAATTTTTTTCTTTACATTGGGGAACTTTACAGCCTCATTCAAAATGCCTTATTGCAACTTGCCTTGACACACACAAACTCATGCCTTAACACACTTGCATTAATAAGTATGCAGATGCCAATATATTGTAGTGTTGAATTTTCCACATACTGCAATGTTGTTGCCCTAAATACTATACTACTTTATAAGACACGATATCACTGGGGTGAGAAATCCCACTCCAAAATCTAATTTGGGCTCTACTTGTTCCAAAGATCCAAAAATTTACTTTTCTCATTCACAGGTTAAAAACTGTAAGTGACAGTGAGATGCAATGGAGAAAGGGCCTTCTAATTAAATTGATAAGAAGTCCAAAGGACCCATTAACTAAAAAAGCCAACCATTAGTATATTGGCTAGTATGTAGAACTAAGTACAATGTAAATAGTATGGAAGAATCGTTTTAATACAATGATGACTGTGATGTGGCAGTACTGGACACTGATACATACCTTTTCTCATCAGCAGTTAGAGCTCTCTTGTGGCTTCTATCTGTTTATATTTACTAAAATAATTGCACTTCCATGTTGTGTGTACTGTGGGAGACCAGATATAGTGGATGCAGAGTCCTGGGTTTAGTAACACTTTAAGAAAAGAGTTCAGCACTGCAAATTAAATGTGGCAAATCACACATTGCATATTGCATGGACATTAACTTAAACTGTTCCCCTGGCGGCCTCTTCTTTGGGAAAATGATGGCAAAAAAGCAATATGTATCTCTTCATCTCTCAAGGTGGTGTGGAATGATTCTCAAAGTAGTGTAGCACACTGACATCTCTGAATGCCCCAGTACTCATTTTTCTGAATGTGTCCACTCTTAGGGCAGAATCCTTTGCATTTGGTAGGGTAAATAAGTTAGAGGCCAGCCACATTAGTCTCTTTTTTGTAGTTTAATATTGATAACCTTGGGAGAGAGAGTTAAATTGACATTAAAGGCGTTTTTTTTTTTTTGTTTTTTTTTACAACTAACATGTTACACTTGTCTGCTCTGTGCAGTGGTTTTGCACAGAGCAGCCTTGATCCTCCTCTTCTCAAGTCCCACCAACACTATTAGCCCCTCCCTCCTGCTGGGTGCCCCCAGAGCAAGCAGCTTCCTCAGGGGGCACCCAAGCAGTCAATTCACACACAGAGCCATGGTTTGCCTCTGCCCCCTTTCTCTCCTCATTGGCTCACTGGCTCTGATTGACAGCAGTGGGAGCCAATGGCTGTCCCAGCCAAAGAGTCTCCGGAGAGCCAAGGCTCTCGTGCACATCTCTGGATTGTGATAAGGCTGAGGAAAGTGTTAGGGAGAGCTGAGGGGGCTGCTGAGCACAGAAGCTGGATAGAATGCAAGAAGGTAAAAAAGCCTTGAACCTTTACAACCACTTTAAGGTAAAGGATACTCAGGTAGCTGAGTGAAACACAATTTTCAAACCACAATTTAATGCAACTTTTTTTCCCTTTTTTGGTACAGCTGGTGATTTTGGCCCTTTGAGAGCAGACAAAATTCAGGCCTATGACTCTGTGAGAGCATTCACAGTATATTTCAAAAACTGAAAGGAATCTTCTTGGACAATTTAGGCCCTTGACTGTTTCAGAGCATCCACAGGTACCTTATTCTGCAAGCAGTGAATCATTCTTACTCGTTTTTCAGCTGCATCTTTTACCCAGCTCTTCCTGGAATTTTTTAGCACAGATGAATATTCATGCTCGCTCTATTCATGCATCTTCTTGAACAGTTCCCTCTGGACAGACCTTCTAGCATTGCAACTGCAATTCACAGATGGCTCGATGTAGAGCAAAGCTCAGGGTAGAAACACTCTGAAAGGTTGCTTCAAGCACTCATTATGTTTCAGCAACTCACACCACTGAACAAAACCCTCTCTGATTGGCTGAGGAGGATAAACATTTATAACTCAGTTATCAGTTCTTCCCACTCTAACTACCAAAACTTCCTTCACAGTAGCAGGCAGAAATAATCTATACTAGGAGCTTGCAGGAAAAACTTGCAGAACACAGAAAAAGAAAACAAAGATCATGCTGGTATCAGGGGCGGACTGACCATTTGGAAACTCGGGCACCGCCCGGGGGCCCAGGGTCAGTAGGGGGCCCCATGAGATGCCCCTGGTACCTTTTTCATAGGATTGAGTTTGGGCAAGGACACAGGGGCTCCATGATCCCCTATTGCCCGGGGGCCCCATGAGTTGTCAGTCCGCCCATGGCTGGTATAGCCCAGCTCAATTCCCCAAAAAATATTTTGGGACACTCAAGCTTAAAGGATACGTTTTTAGGGTGGAACATGTAATATGTTCCCATACCTGCAGCCGCATCCACCACTTCCCTTCCTCTGACAGATAGTATGGGGAGAAGTCTCCCCATACTAGCTGTCAGATTTAAAAGCAGCATGGCCGCGTGGGACTCTGCCCACACAGCCACATCACTCATTCAGTTCAGTTCTGTGAATGAGTGCCTACAAGTCCTGGCAGTGAGCTTGTAGTTTTCAATTAACTACCATGGTGCTGTATTGCACAGTGGTAGTTCATTGAAGCTTCCTGTCAGTATATCTGCTTGACCGTTCATCCTGCACAGCAAGCAGATATTCTGACAGGTCTGCAGGAGACCTTCATGGCATCAGTGATCTACTGTTCGCTGGTGCAATGCTTTCCAGGCTCCTTTGGACAAAAATAATAAATTCAAATTTTTTTTACCTGCAGAAAAATGTGCATTTATTATTTTTGTCCAGAAGGTGAACTTATCCTTTAGGGCAGGGTCCTTACATATAAAACAACTGAACAATTTGATTTTTTTTTTGTTTGTGTCAAATTGTAACATGTTATAACTGAATATGTATGAACCAGGAAAAAAAGCAGAACTTCCATACTTTAGTGCAAGATTACACCGTACTTTTAAAGGCTGTCAGGCAATGAGTTTTAATTGATTTGCACTGTTATTGAAAGGAAAGTAGCTGAGAGAATTAATCGGTTAAATCTGGTAATTTCAGCAACTCTTAATTTTAAAACAATATGCTTCATTTTAATTAGATTGGACTTATTCTTTGAGGTAAGAATATTACCTATGTTAGCTTTGCAATAAAAATTCTAAAATCATTTTCGCATGAATTGCTTAATAACAAAATTAGTTTTAAATGATTAGGAATGACTGTGACTTAAATAATAGGCTAACATATGGTATACAGATTGACTACCTAATTGGAATTACTACCATGGTGCAGACTTAGTTCTGTTACACATTCCATTCTACACTCCTTTCAAACACAGGGAGATCAAACAAAACCAACAACACAGCCTTGGCCATTCTAAACTCACCTTAGACCTTATTTTTTAACCCAAACATAAAAAGGCATTTCTCTTTATTCTATTAAATATAGCATGTTTTTTTCCAGTAGGTTAATATTTTATAGCTTGTAATACTTAAGAGTAGAAGATCCTTTAATATTGAACATAATAATAAACCACAGGAAAAACACAACAAGCAACAGCTATCCAAATAACTCAATGAAGTCCAAATTAGGCTTAACACAATAAATTGCATATACAATTTGGTGGTGAAGTTTATTTGAACATGGGAAGCGTAATTAGCTTTCCCAGAGCACTTGTATGTGATCTCAAGATTCAGGCACTAACAGCCAAAAGCCCATAGTATGGAGCCTAACTGCTCAATATAGCTGCATTAAAATAAACCTTTCCTCGATAAATATGGAGGCTGCCATTGCTGACCTTCTTGTGAAAATACTAGGTGACTAGTGGTTATATTGACCCTATACTTTCAACGCTTTCTAACTCACTGACCTAGAACAAGTATGCAGTTAGGGTAGAGCCAAAAGATCTCTTTATATGCTTTTTTTGTAACCCAAATTACTAAAGTTAGAGGGTCAACAATGGCATCCACAATGTTTTTTTTTTCACGAAAGTGTCCTTTATATGAAACTAGACAAGCAGATAAGGCATGGCTGCCCATTCTTTTTATTGCAGCACATTCAGCATAGTGGCCAATCCTGTCTTTGTAAAAGAAAACTGAAAAGGAAGTCATTGGTCATTGGAAGTTATGGTCTGCTACTTAGTAAATCAGGTTAATCAACATCAATAGAATATATTGTGTTATGTATATGTATTTATTTTGTTTGTTATCTAAGGGTTAATAAATACTTTTAAAAATATTCCTTAGTATCATGTGAGGTAAATATGAAATATTGAATATTAACATTCTAGGCTTCCTTTCACATATTTACCCAACTAATCTTAACTGCTTTTCTATTTAAAAAAAAACTACTGTTTACAGTGCTCAACAGCTCAAGTTCAAATTACAAATGTAGGTGAATAAAAAATACAGCAATGCCTCATACCTATCTTCTCTCCTCCCTCCCTCTCATTCTCCCTCTGTTTTTACAGCTCTGGACAGACTTTTTATTAGCGAGAGGAATCCTGAAGACAATTAGCTCCAGTTGTGCCTTCTCTTTGGAAAACCCGTAATGCTCTGTGATACCAGTTGTGTGTTGTACCTGGCATTAAATACTTTTTGAAACATTATCTGTAAACAGGTGCCAGATTTATGCACCTGGGGTATCCAAGTTCATTTTAAAGTTGAACTTAGGTAGGTATTAAAAAAATTAGTTCAGTTATGGAAAGATTATAAACTATATGAATGCGTTTTAAACACAGATAGTATATATATTTGTGTCTAACTTGATTTAAGCAACTTATCGAGTGAACAGAAATGCAAACCTTTTTATATCATAAAACATCTCTCATAATCTACTTTAACTGTGTATTTTGCTGGAGTTCAGCTTTAAAGCGTAAGTTCACCTTTTAACAAAAAAAATGAAAAGGTATCCTAACACACTACACCCTCCCTACCATTGCGGTCCCAGTTGCACTTACCTACATGGGTGATTAGCTGTCACTACTCTGGTGTACTGGGGATTCAAAAACCCTACTCTTTTTCCCCTTTTTTCTTCCGGAACATCCTAGAGCATTTCAGGTGTCAGCATGTGTCCAATCAAAATCGCTTGGATCTGTCCTGGAATCCTGAAGGAAAGATGGGAAGAGAAGCAGGGCTTTCAAATCCAAAGACCTGCCCCCTGTGATTAGAAGTGAAAGAGCTGCTACAGACCAATAAGGTCATCGTATTCCTCTCTAGGAATGCAGCGGGGACTGGGGCTTGGGAAGGATATAGCATGTTAGTTCACCTTTACATTTTTTGTAAAAAAGGTGAACTTACAATTTAATGTCTGAAATGGGGTCTTATATTGTTGGAAGCAACACATTAATGGGGGAATTGTTGAAAAGTATCTGAGACAAGTTCAGTATCTCAGCTGGTGCCATTGTCTGTAGCAACCAAACAGTTTCTATCCCTTTTTCACACAGAGATTTAAACGTGATTGGCTGAATTCCAGTTAAGACAAGGTTGAGACAAATATAAACTGAATAAATCGGTATCCAAATATTACAAACAAAACAAAAATTGTGAAAATTATACAAATAAATGTGAAAATAATTATGAAAATTATAAATAAATGTGAAAAAAATTATGAAAAATTAATACCCTATCCATTGACACTTAAAAGTTCCACTTTCACCTTGCCGAAACGCGTCAAGGGACGTGATGTCGGATGTTGCACAGTGACCGGAAGTGGCCGAGCAGCCATATTAACTGAGGGAATATCGTAATTGGCGTTCCTGGAAGCTGCTCTTCAGACAGGAATGGGAATTTGAAACTGTTTTTATGAGTTTTTACTATATTTTACATGTAAGCACAACCAATAAAGTTTGAATGGATTTATGTGACATATTACACTATATGGCTATCCTTTCTTTTCTATGAGTGTTTACCTGTGATTGGCTGGGGGAGGCACTGTACCAAACTTGAAAGCATAGTATGTCTGATGTCTGGCATCTGACATAACGTTTGAGGATCAACTAAAGGAGTGGTGGTAATTGAATTAAGGCTTTTTGATCACATTGTGATGGTAAGAGTATTCACTCTAGCCACATAGAAGTGTCCACGGAGTAGTGTTTATATTGGAGTGTACACGGAGTGCTACACTAATTCACGTGTTCTCACGCAGTGTTTTATATTGTGTTTTTCACAATTTTTCACATATGTATATATGGTTGTGATTATTGTTGCACTGAAGATAATACACTATTTTAGTTTTTGTATTTTTTGAGGTAGACGGCGATATTGGATTCCATTTTTGGACTATAACATTGAAGATTATTTGAAGGGACTTACTGGCACTAAAGAGGATTTATGATTTATATAAGGTTGATACAAAGTTTGTTCATTAATTCCCCCTATTATTGTCTGAGGCAGTCTTTATTTTTGCCAAAGGCTGCACGAAAGTTCATCTTTAATTGACTGCAATATGATAACTTAATAACTAAATCTGGAATGGGTTACTGCACAGTTGTTGTACTATGTACTGCACAAAACAAGACCGCATATGTATATTATACATTGTTTATAGTATAACACATTGACATGAATCAAGTGACCATGCAATAAATAAAACATCCCTAACTTTTTGGTCTATTACAACTTGTGCCCAGAGCTGCTATAGCCAAAGTGCATTCTTTTCTGTCTGTCAAAGCATGGCACAAAAAAAAAAAAAAAAAAAATAAACACCTTTTTGTCCTGGATAATCTATGCCTATAGCAAATACAGCTTCTTAAAGCAGTACGCAAAAGCTGCAGCAGCATTTTGCAACTATTTTCAGTACTGTTTTAAGAACATTTACTGTTGTGAAATGTAAAAGGATGCCTAAATTATTTAGCTAAAGCCCTTCTGCCTGGACTGATATCCTTCAGCTTCTAAAGCTTTTGGCTTTGATCCTGCTTAGTCCACTTGTCACAGCACAGATAGGTTCACATCCTCCCATTTCATATTTTATGTACTTTTTGTGGACAGAGGAATGTTGATCCCTAATTAACTAGTCAAACAAAGATACCATGTAATCCATGCACCAAAGATGTATTATTGCTTTTTGCATTCCCGGGCTCAACAGACACCCTTTCATCCTTCTATATCTTATACATGAACTTAGGAGGAACTATATATGAAATTATATTAGAATATAAGTTCTAGGTATCAGAATTTGCTGTTCACTCACAACAGGTTTAATGTTTAAAGTACAATAAATTGTAAAATTATAAATAGCTACATATATCACAAAAGCTAATTAATTCATTGGTAGATCATGCAATGATTCCTCATTTGAAGCTTTCCCCTCTATTTCTTTTATGGTTATAAGTCCAAATGATGGATTTTCCCTTACTTTCATTCCAACTGGCAATGGTTACCAGGACATATAGATAGGGGAAATCTCCCTGAAGTAGCAGAGAGCCATGAAAATCTGATTTCATACCCTTCCTCACTATATCCAAAAGTAAAAAAAACAAAGTTTTGGCTTTAGTTGCACTTTATTTGCCAGCCTTATGAATCTAGACAGGCAGTAGCGTCACTAGGGTTTGATGTCACCTGGTGCGGTAAAGCATGTCACCCCTCCAAACCGGCTCCTGTAAATGATGTGGTTGTTGCTGGTGCAAAGTTTCATGCACTTTCATAAGGGTAACACTATTGTAGCTAGATATCACTTCCTACTAGATGGTGTCACCCAAGGCAGCCGTTAAGCAGCCTGACAGAACCCCGAATTACAAAAGTTAAAATTTTAAAAAATTATTTTTCCATTTAAAAAAATTTTTTTACAATGTATTTTTTATATCTTCTAAATGATTTTGTAATTTTTTTTTTGCAATGCTGTTGGGGGGAGGGGGGCTTGGATGAAATATCAGGGGTCTAAACAAATCCCTGACATCTCACCTTTCAGACAGAAAGAAATTTAGGACACGGATTCTTCAGTCTCTTTCTTTGTAGCCTCAGTTGCACTGAAGATGAATGAACAAGAGACAGAGGCTCCTGTTCATTCATAAACTGAAGCATAGAGAAAAAAGTTTACTATGCTCAGTTAGCAATGGACACAGGAGTTAACTCTCCATTCGCTTGTGTACCCAAAGCAGCTGGCAGGAGATAAAATCTGGCAGCGCTGCAGGGGGCCCAGGCACACAGGGGGGAATCAGATGTGGGCAGCACAGGGAGGGAGATCGGTGTGGCGGGACTGGAGGATATTTACAGAACAATGCACTGTGCTCTCCCTTGTTGTTTTTCCCCCTCTCCCTCCAGCAGCTGAAAGCTGGCAGGAGGTAGAGACACAGGCACAGAGCATCATAATTGTCCTCCCATCCCACTGCACCAATCCTCCTGCTGTCCAGGCCCTCCAGGAGGCCCAGTGGTATCCCCCTATCGGCAGCCCTGGTGTCACTCCTCTGGTGGGTATCATCCAGATGTGATGTGCACCCCTTGCACTCCCATAGCGACGCCACTATAGACAGGTCTGGACTTGCTGGTAGTGAAACTATGCCTGTACCAACTCATTCATTTATTTATTTATTTATTATAGGTACTTATATAGAGCTGTCAATTTAGGCAGCGCTTTACATATATATCGTACATTCACATCAGTCCCTAACCCTCAAGGGGCGTACAACCTAAGGTCCCTAACTTACATTCATACATATACTATGGACAATTTAGACAAGATCCAATTAACCTACCAGCATGTCTTTGGAGTGTTGGAGGAAACCGGAGTACCCGGAGGAAACCCACGCAGGCACAGAGAGAACATGCAAACTCCATGCAGGTGGTGCCAAGGTTGGGATTCAATCCAATGACCCTAGTACTGCCAGGAGGAAGTGCTAACCATTTAGCCACTGTGCTGCCCATGACTGGTGTTTTTTATTACAGAAAATACACAAAACACATCGGAAAGTTTTCTCATACTTTGTCAGTTGAACTGGATGGACTTGTGTGTGATGGAGTTGTAACGTATTTGATTGTAATTTTAGATTTAAAAAAACACACCCCTTCCCAAACCCCATATCCTCTTCAACCCATATATACTATTTTTTTTTTAAATAAGGAGCCTGCCACACACTCCTTTTACCTTATCATAAGAATTATGTTTTATGTATAATTATGACCCCAAGGGTATGAATGAATAAGGGGGCCATCTGTATGAAAAGTGAATGATAGCAGCAATATAGGAGTCTAATAAAGCAATGCTGAGCGGATACATTTGTCACCTGATGTTTTTTCAGTACATGTTTGTGATTTTGCAGTTGCCCCAGAAGGCAGTACTGTGCTGGCTAATTTATAGGCAATGAACAGTAGGGAAGTCCACAAACTTTCTTAGCTGTTGCATTTCTTCCTGAGGCAATGCCAGCCTCTCGGTTGGTACTCTGGTGTATCTGTTTATAATTTATGTACAGTAAGATTGTTGCAAAATTGGTTTATATTGTGTTTCAATCTCTGTGTCAGGCCAGTTTTGCAACACACTCTTTTGTAATCCATGTTGTTTAATATTACATACAGATGTTGATTCTTCTGCTGCAGGAAACAGGAATAAGCTTCCAGACACCAAATCCATGAGTTCTGCTTGGATTTATCAATCTTGTAAATATTTCTCATTGACACAACCCAGCAAAACACTCTCATGATAATAATGAACGAGGGAGCTATTCAAAAAACATCATTTTCAATCCACAGAGTCACAGCTCTGAACTATAGTGAAGTCTTGCTAGAAGCAATCATGCATTTTTACCTCTATAAATAATAAATGTGTTATCAGATGTATTTGGTTGCAGACGAGAATCTTGTACTAAATTTTCCAATGCCTGGAAAGAATATTTTAATATTAAATGCTGCTGAATGAAAGTCCCCGTCACATGGTCATTGAAAATGTATTGCATAAAATGTTACTGGGCTTGTGATTCCAAATAAAACGCAAAACAAGCAGTAAGCCTCGCACCCCTTACTTGTGACATTTAGGAATAGTACCGTGATTATTTTCTACACTGTTTGACCCCATGCTACTTTTCTGCATAATTCTGCTACATCCAATACTGAAATTTATTTATTTATTTATTACAGGTACTTATATAGTGCTGTCACTTTACGCAGCGCTTTACATATATATTGTACATTCACATCAGTCCCTAACCCTCAAGGGGCGTACAATCTAAGGTTTCTAACTCACATTCAAACATACACATACTAGGGCCAATTTAGACAGGATGCAATTAACCTACCAGCATGTGTGGGAGGAAACCGGAGTACCTGGAGGAAACCCACACAGGCACAGGGAGAACATGCAAACTCAAGGCAGGTGGTGCCGTGGTTGGGATTCGAACCAATGACCAAAGTACTGCTAGACGGAAGTGCTAACTCAGTATTGGATGTAGCAGAATAGTGCAGAAAAGTAACATGAGGTCGAACAGGTAGAAAATAATCAGTAAGCTGCATAGTTTTTTTTTATTTAAATGCATGTTTTACATCAAAGCTAATATTTTTAATGTTGTATCAGAAACCAAAAGAACAAAACTAGTCTTGGCCAAATGTGATAATTTAAAGTGTTACTAAACCCAGGACCCTGCATTCACTATATCTGGTCTCCCATAGTACGCAGAACATGGAAATGCAATTATTTTAGTAAATATAAACTGCTAAATACATTTTCTCATCAGCAGTTAGAGCAGTCTTGTGACTTCAACCAAGCACTGGTTAAAGCTTGTAGGAGGAATCTTCTTTCTGCTCTAGGAGAATGCAAAACCCCTGAACTCTGTCTGGACAGTGCTGATCGGTCCTGTGCTGATCACATGCACTCTCCAAAGAAAAAAAAAAACCTCTATAGCAATACACACTAAACTGAGCATGTGCAGAAGGGCTACGGGTTTGGTCTGTCTTATCAGTGTGGACATTTGAACAAGAGAAGGAGCATAGAAGTCAAGATCAATCTGCCTTTTTACACAATGCAGAGGATTAACCACTTAGGTTCCACAGTGATTATAACAAACATGCTTTACTGCATATACACAGTGGTGTATTTAGGTTTTGTGCTACCCTAGGCAACACAAAAATCAGCTGCTCCCACGGACACCTACCAACACCACCCCTCCCCCTCCCACAGAGAGAGACTGATATTGACCAACAACACCTCTGCCCCCCACCTGTGAGAACCTTCCAATATCCCCCCCCACAGCAATAGAGAGAAAGACACCCATCTTCACAGCTCCGGACATCCCCGGGAATGATAGTCAGCCTCTAAATACACCATCAAGCAGCCTGCAGCTGTAAGCCGTGTACCGGTGTGGGCTCCCCAGGATACAGTGAAGTCACGAACGAGGAAAGCAACACCAGCTTTTGCCACAACAGAATTTTACTTAGATGTGGCAAATAAACACAACCACAAATGCTGAGAACATGCAATAAATTTACATACACCCAGCCCAAAGGCTGAGACCCTTGTGCTGCACAGCATGGCGCCTCCTGATGGATGAAGGCAGAAGGTGTAGTAATTTACCTACTGGCGGGCACAACTCAGCTGCCACACCTTAACCGTTATTACCCAAAAGAGCAGGAATCAGTGTATGGGTGTATGGTATGGGCTAGCCTGCGGTTCAGCACAACAGCTTACAATCTTACACAAATCTACAGTACTCCCCCTCCCATAACTGGTCCTGTAGCACGTGCCTGAGTATTCCTTCTGAGCAAAACGCCAGTCTGGTTGGAGTTTGTGGGATGTTATCAGCTCTCCAATGTGAAATGTCACTTTAAGTTATGGAGTCCTTCCAATTATCAGTAATAACACTTGTGGCCTGACACAAACAGAGACCCAAACTAGCTAACTATAGGCCTGGACTCAGTCTCTAGGCGCCAACATTGAAATGAGGTGCGTGCACGATCTTACCGACCAGGGTCTGCTTTTCATCCGCTGGTGACTCTGAACAGAACAAATGTCTCTCCAACAAGCATGCAGTATCACAGTGTAGGTTGCTTTGTTCCTCTGCTCTCATCAGCATTCCTGGCAGCAATCTTCCTTTTTCTGAACAGGATCAAGGTCCTGGACACGATCAGCTTCACTTAGCTGCAGCTCTGGTTACTGAGGGATGTTCTCACACCTGGATGCCATCAGATTCTCTGCTCACACAGCTCCTGCATTCATCATCCTCCAAAACATGGCTGTTGTCTCTCTCCTTCCTGTTCTCTAAACCCTGTGTGAAAACCCCACCTCTTCATGAATATAGAAATATATATGCAGTCTGAGGCTGTGTAAGGAAAACAGTGGCATCTTGTGGCTAAACCGAAGAATGTCACTCCAGAACATTCAATTTACTCTACACAATAATTTACTGCACACAAACAGTGTTCAAACAATGAGAGCTGTTTCCCCATCTCACACAGCCTCTCTTGGATTCTCACCTGGTTCCCATGGTGCATGTGTCCCTTCTTCCATCCCTTTTTCTGGGGGGAGGTGCCCCCCCTGAAAAATGTTGCTCTAGGCAAGTGCCTTGTTTGCCTTCTGGTAAATACACCCCTGCATATACAGACTGACTTTACTGTTGTGGGTTTAATAACACTTTAGTATTAGAAGAGAGACAGTCCACTTAAAAGTGACAACTGAGTGTGGAGTCTTGTGGTCTGAGTCAGCCAACTGTATGATCCTCCTTTATTTATTCATAACTCTTTCCCAATCCACCTAGGTGTTCCCATCCACCTTTGTGTTTTCCAGGACATCAGGTTTGATTCTCCATGATTTAAAAGAAGAGATACAATGTAGAGATTAGGCACCCTCCCCCCCATAATGGTCACAACAGGTGTGCAAACCCAGGAACTTAACTGCAGAAATCTTACCAATGGAGTCTCTGACAGCTATTGGAACTTCCAGTTGGTTTAACTCCCAAGCTTATGCTAAAACCTTAGTGATCAGTTTGGGGTGGACCACCCCTTATCTATTTATTCCAGCGAGGGTTAATGAAAGCTACTAGTTGGCATGATATATATCTACAGTTATCTAAACTGATGTGATGCAGGAACTGTGCAGGAATCACTGCATTTCCTGCATCACATCGCACCGCATAGCAATATCACTGTGTTCATGCAATCTGCTGCGGGTGTCAATTAAAGTTAGCGACACCCAAAAAGCAGGTTGCAGAATGCAGTGCATTTGCCTGAATCAGTTGGCATGTGTATAAACACCCATGTGATTCTATTCCAGTGTCGCACCTTTTTTTGTGCGGATGCAGTGCGATTTGAGCCATACAAAATGATGGGCTCATATCGCACTGCACGGAATCGCATGTGATTTGCACAGTATGCGAATTCTCTGCGAATCACATGCAATGTGATAGTGTAACAGCTAAAAGGTCACAATTAACTATTTTGAAAAAAAAAAATGTATTGTTCACCACTGAAAGCCAACTTGACTGGTCCATGGCTTTGGTGATTCCGATTCTGCTGTGAAGAAAAATGCTTTTAGCATTAGCAAAACACACTACTATATTTAAATCCAGATCACATTTCAGATGTGTGTTAAGGTCAAGAAAGGGAAGGGCGTGTGCAGAAACCTCATAAATAGCATTGCAAGAGCAATGGGGCTATGTGGTGACTTATCAATTCCAGATTGAACTGTAACAAGAAAACAAATCTGTACTTCCAAATCCAATATAAGGTGCTACAAGGGAGTGACCACAGAAGAAACATATTGATAATCTTTGCTTAACACACCTTCACACTGGGTCCCATGACCCTCTCCCTGGTCACTTTGTTATCTGTGCTTCTTTTCTCAGAATCATCTTAGTGTGGAATACATGTTTTGTGGTCAGAAGCCTTTAACCCCCTTTAATATGTACTGTCTTTTCTCACCACCTGCCCCCTTGACCCTGTCCCCACACAACTCCTACGGTCAACCTCCTCCTCCATCCTACGCTCCCTCACTCACATCTTCAATCTCTCCCTCTCTACTAGTGCATTCCCCTCCCCTCTGAAGCATGCGCACATCACTCCCATATTTAAAAAACCCTCCCTGGACCCCACCGACCTGAACAACCTTAGACCCATCTCCCTGCTGCCATTTACATCCAAACTCCTCTAGCGCTTAGTCTATAATCACCTAAGCTCCCACCTCAACGACAACAACCTCCTTGATCCCCTACAGTCTGGCTTCAGTCCCCTACACTCCACCGAAATCACCCTACTCAAACTCACCAACGACCTGCTAACGGCCAAAGCTAATGGCCACTACTCAGTGCTCCTACTCCTCGACCTCTCTGCGGTCTTCGACACGGTTGACCACCCCCTCCTCCTTAAAAAACTATACTCTCTCGGCCTCAGAGACTCTGCTCTCTCCTGGCTCTCTTCCTATCTATCCCAGCGCTCCTTCAGTGTTACCTATAACGCTGCCAACTCCCCCTCTCTCCTCCTCTCTGTTGGGGTCCCTCAAGGCTCTGTCCTCGGGCCCCTTCTCTTCTCCATCTACACCTCCTCCCTTGGCCAGCTGATATACTCCCACAGCTTCAATTACCATCTTTACGCCGATGTCATGCAAATCTATCTCTCTACCACTTGCCTCACCCCTTTAGTCTCTGCCTGAATCACTTGCCTACTGAACGACATATCAGAATGGATGTCACTCCACTTCCTCAAATTAAACTTTCCAAAACCGAGCTCCTAGTTTTCCCCCCAGCCCGTACCCCCTCCTAACCTCTCTATCACGACCAACAACACCACCATCAGTCCCACCCCGCAAGCCAAAGTTCTAGGTGTCACTCTAGACTCCAATCTGTCCTTCCAGCCCCATGTCCAATCGCTGGCAAATTCATGCAGGCTCCACCTCCGCAACATCCCCAAAATACATTTGTTCCTAACCCCAGACACTACTAAACAACTCATTCACTCCCTTATTATCTCACGTCTGGACTACTGTAACTCCCTCCTCACCGGCTTACCTTGTCACAGGCTATCCCCGCTTCAGTCTATCCTGAACTCTGCGGCCAGACTCATCCACCTTACCAACCGCTCCGTATCCGCTACCCCCCTCTGCCATTCCCTCTACTGTCTTCTGATTGCCCAACGCATAAAATTCAAATTGCTAACATTGACGTACAAAGCTATCCATAATACTGCCCCAAACTACATCACTGACCTGATATCCAAATACCACCCTACACGCACTCTTTGCTCCTCACAAGACCTCCTACTCTCTAGCTCCCTGGTCTCCTCCTCCCATGCCCAGCTCCAGGACTATCACCTACCCTCCTCACCTTTAGGCGCACCCTGAAAACCCATCTCTTCAGGGAAGCCTACCCCGCCCTCACCTAACTGCCGATCTCCTCCACTCCTCCTACCACTCCATCCCCCACAGCCATTTCCTCCTGTACCACTATCCCCTCCCTCCTAGATTGTAAGCTCCAAGGAGCAGGGCCCTCAAACCCCTCATGTATTGTATTGTTATTGTACTGTCTCATGTATTGTCTCCCATTTTAATGTACAGCACTGAGCAAACGTTTGGCGCTATATACAGTAAATACTGTATAATAATAATTAGATCTTATAGCATCACAAGGAGGTATAGCAAGCTGTATTTTTAAACCTTAGATATGGTGGCTGCATTAGTTTTATTTTTTCCCCCATAGTTTTCTCCTGGTGATCTGGCCAGTAACACACCTCCTGTACTAGAGTGCTCCCACTCTGGATGAAGGAGCACAGGGGGCAGCTTTGGAAAGCCACATTGTCAGTCTGGGGGGGAGGGGAGTGTTACATGCATTAGCAGATTTAGATTGAAGACAAACTCCAGCTCACACTGTAGTTACACAAGCAGTTATGACAACATTTTTTCTTCTTCTGGGATAAAGGTCTTACATGAATAAATAAAAGTTGATCATTGTAAGCACTCCTGTCAGTGTTTAATGTTTTTTCTCAACACTCTAAATCGCTACATTTGCTGTTGAAAAACAACAGACTTACCGGCAGGATCACAAGATGAAAATAAGGGAAACAACGCCTAAAAAAGAAAACTATTACAGCCATCACATCGTAAGCTGCAATATACAGGCAGTCCCCAAGTTATGAACATTCGAGTTATGAACGACTCATATTTATGAGCTGAGGGAGAAACTAGAAGTGAGGGGAAATCTACCCCTAGGAAGGGAAATTAATTTCTGTAAGGGCTCATGTACACTGGATGTTTGGAAAACACTTCTGAACGATGGAAACTGACTGCTGGAAAACGTAGGTTAAAAAACGTCTATTTAGCTGCATTTGCATACAGTGTTTATGCGCGTTTAGAAGCATTTTTTAAAGATAACATCAGGAGACCTTCCAAAATGTCCAGAATGCACTGAAAAACAGTAAAAAATTAACTATTCAAGACATTTTGAGAGAAATAGAGAGAGCAGAAGCAGAAAGAACAGTATGTGTTGAGATGACCTGTCTTTTCTGGTTGTATTCACTATGGCTCCCATCATGAGCATAATGCAGCACGTTCTACCATTTTTTCCTTCATGCAAAACCTGGAATTGACTGTGCTGGTGTACCGGGTCCATTTGAATACATGGAAAATGCTTTGCATGCATTTCTGATGATGAAAAAAGGCTCTGGACAGCATTTGGATATGGAACAGTTAAAGAACGCTTCTAAACGCAAACGCTTATAAATGCAGTTAGCAGAATTTACACGCATTTACAAGCATTTGGCGTTTGAAACGTTGATAAAATCCACTCCTGAACGCAAGTTTTGGTGTGTTAAAAAAAACGACTGTAAACTCAACTGCCTGTAAACAACATAGTGTACATGGACTCATAAGAAAACATTAGGGAGAGTTCAGGGGCTGCTGAAAAAAATGCAGACAAGCTCCTGAACAGGCGTTTATCAGGTGCAGTGTACATGAACCCTAAGCGTTATCAAGGGAAAAAGGTGTCTCCACTGAAGGTTCATCACCAATCATTGTTTCCACAGCAACCCCAAATTTTCAAAATCCAATTGCCACAGGGACAGAAAGTGAGGTGAAATGTTCTGAACAGGGACACAGACAGCAAGACTAACATTGCAGGGGTGTTAATCCTTCCCTATGCTGTCTGACAAACATAAAAATATTTTTTTGGGCTGGAGCCATGCTTAAAAAAATTTACCTGTTCCAACTTGCATACAAATTCAACTTAAGAACAAACCTACAGACCCTATCATGTTCATAACCCAGGGACTGCCTGTAATAAATGTTTGATTTTGCATTTAATACTGTTTTAACCGCTAGCCTACAGGGCACTTATACCTCCTTCCTGCCCAGGCCAATTTCCAGCTTTCAGCGCTGTCGCACTTTGAATGACAATTGCGCGGTCATGCAACACTGTACCCATATGAAATTTTTATCTTTTTTTGAGACAGATAGACCTTTCCTTTGGTGGTATTTATTCACCTTTGGGATTTTTATTTTTTCTTAAACAAACCAAAAACCACTGAAAATTTAGAAAAAAAAACGTTTTTTCTTAGTTTTTGTTATACAATTTTGTAAATAAGTGATTTTTCTCCTTTACTGATGTGCGCTAATGAGGCTGCAGTGATGGGTACTGATAGGCTGCACCGATGGACACTGATAGGTGGTACTGATGGGCACTGATGAGGAGGCACTGGTAGGTTGCACTGATGGACATTGACAGGCATCACTGATGGACACTGAAAGGTAGCACTGATACATGACACTGATATATGGCACTGATAGGCAGCACTGACTGGCACTGATAGGCGGCACTGACTAGCACTGATGCACACTGATAGGCGGCACTGACTGGCACTGATTGGCAGCACTGATAGGTGGTACTGATTGGCATTGATAGGTGGCACTGACTGGACTGATGGGTGAAATTGAAAGGCAGCTCAGATGGGCCCTGATATGTGGCATTGATGTGCACTGGTATGCACTGATATGTGACATTGATGTGGCACTGATGGGCACTGGCACATGGCACTGATGGGCACTGGCACAAGGCACTGATGAGCACTGACAGGTGGCACTTCTGGGGCCACACTGATCATCAGGGCACACTGATCGTCAATGCCCTGATGATCAGTGTACATGTCCCCTCCGCGGGAAGCCGATTACCGGCTCTCCTCTCCTCTCGAGCTGTCAGCGTGACAGCTCGAGAGGAGAGAAATGGACACAGCTGATCACATGACCGAGCCAACATCTTCGGCTCTTTCCGTGATCCGCTGTGTCCGAGGGACACAGAACACCGGCGATCGCCACGCGCTACCTGAGCCGCGCATACGCAGTGAGAATGGTAGGACATCATATGACGTCCTATCAGAACGAGAGAACCACCTTGCACCCATCATTGTACTATAGGGCGGGAGGAAAGTGGTTAACGAAGCATTTTTTAGACATGTGTCACTATAGTACAGAAATGCAGCTAATGCAATGGATAAATGTGTATTTAGGCAAATAAACAGCAAAAATGCCTAAAAGTACACCTATTACAAACTGAAACAACTGAACGTGTAAATGACCGAAAAAAATGTATATGAGAAGGTTACAGCACAGTGATTAGCACTTCTGTCTTGCAACACTGGGGTCCTGGGAGTTTAAATCTTGATCAGGACACTATCTGCATGGAGGTAGTTTAATTGGCTCTTGTCTAGAAAAAGAAAATAATGGCCCTAGTATAATATTCTACTGAGCGTGCTCAAGAGAGCTGTCTTATCATCCACCCCAGTAGTAGATAAAGCACTTTGAGCCCCAGGGAGAAAAGCCTATAAAAATATAAATGAAATTCTAAATCCCAACACAATCAGCAGATCTATTGATATACAGTATATATATATATATATATATATATACATACACTGTATATATATACACACTATATTGCCATCATTGGATTCAGGTGTTCCAATCCAATCACTTACATGGCCACAGATGTATAAAATCAAGCACCTAGGCATGCAGACTGCTTCTACAAACATTTGTGAAAGAATGGGTCGCTCTCAGGAGCTCAGTGAATTCAAGCATGGTATCGTGATAGGCTGCCACCTGTGCAATAAGTCCATCCGTGAAATTTCCTTGTTACTAAATATTCCATGGTCAGCTGTTAGTGGTATTATAACAAAGTGGAGGCAACTGGGAAACACAGCAACTCAGCTATGCAGCAGTAGGCCACGTAAAATGACTGAGCGGGGTCAGCGTATGCAAGCGTGTAGAAGTCGCCAACTGTCTACAGAGTCATCAGAGTTTACAGAGCCAAACTTCGCGTGGGCTTCAGATTAGCACAGCAGTGCATAGAGAGCTTCATGGAATGGGTTTCCATGACCGAGCAGCTGCATCCAAACCTTACATCACCAAATGCAATGCAAAGCGTAGGATGAAGTGGTGTAAAGCACACCGCCACTAGACCCTAGAGCAGTGGAGACGTGTTCTCTGGAGTGATTAATCATGTTTCTCTGTCTGGCAATCCGATAGACTAGGTTTGGTGGTTGCCTGGAGAATGGTACTTGCCTGAGCGCATTTTACCAAGTGTAAAGTTTGGTGGAGGGGGGATTATGGTGTGGGGTTGTTTTTCAGGGGCTGGGCTTGGCCCCTTACTTCCATTGAAGGGAACTCTTAAAGCATTAGCATACCAAGACATTTTGGACAATTTCATGCTCCTATCTTTGTGGA
This sequence comes from Staurois parvus, assembly GCF_062004578.1. Taxonomy (NCBI): domain Eukaryota; kingdom Metazoa; phylum Chordata; class Amphibia; order Anura; family Ranidae; genus Staurois; species Staurois parvus. Next base: position 13,559,918 of record NW_028318083.1, on the reverse strand, counting down.
AACAGTTTGGGGATGGCCCCTTCCTGTTCCAACATGACTGCACACCAGTGCACAAGCAAGGTCTATAAAGACATGGATGAGCGAGTTTGGGGAGGAGGAACATAACTGGCCTGCACAGTCCTGACCTCAACACCTTTGGTATGAATTAGAGCAGAGACTGAGAGCCAGGCCTGCTCATCCGACATCAGTGCCTGACCTCACAAATGTGTTTCTGGAAGAATGGTCAAACATTTTCATAGACACACTCCTAAACCTTGTGGACAGCCTTCCCAGAAGAATTGAAGCTGTTATAGCTGCAAAGGGTGGGCCAACTGAATACTGAACCCTATAGACTAAGACTGGGATGCCATTAAAGTTCATGTGCGTGTAAAGCAGTGCTTCTCAAATAGTGGGGCGCCCCCCCCCAGGGGGGGTGCGAGGCTCCGTCAAGGGGGGCGCGTTTGACCTCGGGGAACATACCGTATTTTCCGGCGTATAAGACGACTTTTTGACCCTTGAAAATCTTCTCAAAAGTCGGGGGTCGTCTTATACGCCGGTATACGTTAGGGTGGAACTTTTTAGGGGGGCAACGCGGTGCCGCCACCGTCCCCCCCTTCCAACAGAAGGGACACTAAGTACAGGGGTGGGCAGAGGGCTGCTGTCTCTTACCTGGCTCCCATGATGATCCATCAAGGAAGCGCTGCTCCTTCCATCACTCCGGCCACTCCCTCACTCCTGCCGCTCGGCTCCGCCTCCTCACCAGTGATTGGCCGCCAGAACTGTAGCTCAGGAAAGGTACACAGGCGGCCAATCACGGGCGAGGAGGCGGAGCCGAGCGGACCCACGAAAATCGAGTGAGGGAAAAGCCGGTAAGTGTGCAGTGCAGAGGTGCTGCTGCAACCACATATGCTGGCTGCAGCAGCACCATACTGTAACAGGGGTCAGCAAGTGTCATTTACAGTCACGCGGGGGGCGCAAAATGTTTTCTTCTTCCTAGGGGGGGCATGACAGAAAATAATTGAGAAGCACTGGTGTAAAGGAAGGCGCCCCAATACTTTTGGCAATATAGTGTATATATAGACACAGTTATATGGTTTTCATTGAACGTTAGTCTGTTTAGTGATTTTTCACCATATATATAGTCTGAACTGATCATAATTGTGGCAGGTTTACGTTAAAACAGATTTTTGTTTAGGTAAAACAAATCATCCTGAACACACTTACCCAATCTGTGAATTAAAAAAAAGACCAACAAACCCAGACAAATTCACCTGACTCTTCTGTCAAGTGATTTCCCATAGCTTCTATTCGGTGACTGGGGATCGGAAGTTCCACTCACTGCTCAACCAACCTTTCTTCTGTCCACCCCTCAAGCCAAACCCAAAGTCTTTAAGACCCTGTGAGGACTCCAGTGAGGATCTCAGTGATGGCCTCTCCTGAAAGTGCAGCATCTATGTCACCAGAAAGTGAAGTGGGTGCTACAGACCAGACCATCATACACTACACGCACAAATAAGAAGACCTGGGACCCAGCATGACATATTATTAAGGATTTGAGTATGTAATTACGCACATGAGGGTGGAGTGGGAGTGAGAGTTTTTTTTCTCCCTGGAGATGAGCTTTAAAGTGAAGCAATGCCTATTCTTGCAATGTATTTAACTAAATTTGACTATATCAAAATGAATATTAAAAACATTTACAAAAACTGTTAATGTATTAAAAACCTCATTCTGTAACACAGAAGCAAATATCCAATAATTCATTTATTATTCATATAGAAATTGAATATCTAAGAAACATGAGTGCTTCTAGCAAAATGAGTTAACCTCATTAAATCAATAACATGTTAGAAACTTCCACAGAAATTCCACATGGTAAAAGAACATTAACTCCAATTCTATAAAAATAGATAAACTGTCTAGAAAACACACTATTTGCTAACAATATCAAGTTTAATTATTTATTTTCTTTGGGAGGCATATAAACATGTTGACTTAATATAGTGTAGAAAAATATGTAGAGTATTATGTACTTTAATAATGAAGGTCTGCATAATCCAATTTAGCTCTTCTATCGAGGATGCCACTTGTTAAAAATACATTATAGAATTTGGAAAAAAATATTCCAGTGTTTGGTGGAAATTGACCACTCAGAATAGCTTCTTTTAAGGGCAGACAGCTAGAAATGAGGAGCGTAGGTCAGCAAGATTTTGCAATTATTTTTGCACAGCCAAGATTTCACGTTTTTTTTTTTTTAAAGATAGAAAATCAGAGGGCAAGAGTGACTTAGAAGGAGAATGAAAGTGAAAGAGTGAATTATAAGACAGGCAAATCAGCTCACATGCAGAGATCAGGAGTAGAGATGAGCGAATTATTCAAAAATTCGGTTCGGCTGATTCGCCGAATTCGCCGATTAAATTCGCTTTGTGCCGAATATATTCGCTGCGAATTTAACTTATAAAAAGGGTGTTTCTAGGCTTCAGAGAGCCTTTATATTAGTGCAGAACACTGTACCTTTAATTTAAATGCCCTTGGAGTCTGCTGGGGAAGAGAAATAATACTGTCAGTCAGTATGACATGCAGATGAGTGCCGTCGATCTTAGAATCACCGCACACTTCACTCATTTGGGCAGTCACGGGGCCAAAACCAGAGTGTGGAGCCACAGTGTGGCGGTGGAGGCAGCAGCAATGGGAGGCCATACAGCACCCTATGACAAAATGGAACCCACCAGCAGTGTGAGGAGACCTGAAAGTGGCACATGGCAGAGTGTGGCGATGGAGACAGCAGCAATGGGAGGCCGTACAGGGACCCATGACACACTCTGGACCTGGCAGCAGCATGAGGAGGCGGTACAGGGGCCCATGACAGATTACGGGCCTGGCAGCAGCATGAGGAGTCGGTACGGGGGCCCATGGCAGATTACGGGCCTGGCAGCAGCATGAGGAGGCGGTACAGGGGCCCATGGCAGAGTGGCGGAGCGTAAGCAGCTAAAATTGAAGGCCATACAGAGGCCTATGTTAAAAAGTCCCCCCAGCAGCAGCGTGGGGAGACGACTATCAAGAGTCCAATGGCAGAGTGGCGGAGCAGAAGCAGCTTCAATTGAAGGCCATACACAGGCCTAGGTTAGAAAGCGGAAGCCGTCAGCAGCGTGAGCAGACGACAGAGACACATGGCGCAGGGTGGCGGTGGATGCAGCAGTATTCGGAAGCCAAACACAGGCCTCGGTTAAAAAGCGGAAGCCGTCAGCAGCGTGAGCAGACGACAGAGGCACATGGTGCAGGGTGGCGGTGGAGGCAGCAGCAATGGAAGGCCATACAGCACCCTATCACAAAATGGAACCCACCAACAGTGTAAGGAGACCTGAAAGTGGCACATGGCGCAGGGTGGCGGTGGAGGCAGCAGTATTCGGAAGACATACACAGGACTAGTTTAAAAAGCGGAAGCCGTCAGCAGCGTGAGCAGACGACAGAGGCACATGGCGCAGGGTGGCGGTGGAGGCAGCAGTATTCGGAAGCCATACACAGGCCTAGGTTAAAAAGCGGAAGCCGTCAGCAGCGTGAGCAGACGACAGAGGCACATGGCGCAGGGTGGCGGTGGAGGCAGCAGTATTCGGAAGCCATACACAGGCCTAGGTTTAAAACTGGAACCCAGCAGCGTGAGCAGACGACAAAGACGCACATGGCAGAGGATGGATCTGGCAGCAGTATGAGAAGGCGGTACAGGGGCCCGTGGCACAGTGTGGTGATGGGGGGTACAGCAACTGGATGCCAGAAAGTGGCCGATAGGGCTATATACTGCATGACTACATAGGTGGTTTTTATAGTACTTTATTTTGGCCTCCCTCTCAGCAGGTGTGAAAAAGGCCACCATTTTTGAACGGTAGCGAGGGTCCAACAAGGTGGACAGCCAAAAGTCATCCCTCTGTCTGATGGTTATTATTCGGCTGTCGCTACGCAAGCAACCGAGCATGCCATGGGCCATTTGTGCCAAGGAATGCGAGGGACTCCCTGCCTCCATCTCCACAGCATACTGCCACGGTGCGTCTGGGTCCTCTGTCTCCTCCTCCTCCTCTACCAGATGCTCCTGCTCCTCCACTCCTGTCCGCTGAGTGGAAAAACCACCCATTTCACTCAATAATTCCTGAGCACCAATGTCCTCCTCTACCTCCTCCTCTTCTTCCTGTCCTGCCCCCACAGGGGTCATGTGGCGTTGAGATCTGTGCGCCACGTCTACCGCACCCTGACCAGTCATTGTTAACAGCATTTGTTCCAGGACGTGCAACAGAGGAATGACGTCGTTCATCCCATAGTCCTGCCGACTCACGAATAGCGTGGCCTCCTCAAAGGGCCTGAGCAAGCGGCAGGTGTCACGCATGAGCTGCCAATGGCTGACATCTAAGTTACACAGGGGAGTACCTTTATCCGCTTGTAACATCAGGAAATCGGTGATGGCCTTTCGCTGTTTGTAAAGGCGGTCTAACATATGTAGGGTTGAATTCCACCTTGTTGCAACGTCGCAGATCAGGCGATGCTGTGGAATTCCGTTCTGCCGCTGCAGCTCAAGGAGGGCGTGCTTTGCGGTGTAGGAATGGCTGAAATGCATGCAAAGTTTACGTGACATTTTAAGGATGTCTTGCAGTGGGATGGTGGATTTTAGGAACCGCTTGACAACCAGATTGAACACGTGAGCCATGCATGGCGCATGGCACAACCTTCCTTGACGCAGAGCAGACACCATGTTCTTTCCGTTGTCGGTCAACATGGTTCCGATTTTCAGTTTGCGCGGAGACAGCCATCTGTCGATTTCTCTGTTCATTACACTCAGAAGTTTCTCCCCTGTGTGACTACGTTCGCCAAGGCATACCAGGTGCAGCACAGCGTGACACCGTTGCGCCCTGCACATGTGATATGCCGGTCGGGTAATGGGACTTGGCACGGGGTGGCGGCTGAGGACACGGCGGAAGAAGAGGTGGTAGAGGCGGACATCTTTGCCGGACCAAGGACGTGCAAACGTGGAGGCAAAAGCGGCGTGACCTGTCCAAGTTGCTGGTGCAGCTGTGCCGGCACCACGTTCACCCAGTGGGCCGTAAATGACATGTACTGTTCCTGACCGTAGTTACAGCTCCACACGTTGGCGCTGCCGTGCACTTTGGCAGAGACCGACATGCTCAAAGACTGGCCCACCATCTCTTCTACATGTGAATGCAGGGCTGGCACTGCCTTTTTGGCGAAGAAATGCCGGCTTGGCACGCTCCACCGCGGCTCGGCACAAGCCATCATTTCTCGGAAAGGTGCTGAGTCCACCACTTGGAAAGGGAGGGACTGCAGCACCAGCAACTTGGACAGGAGGACGTTCAGCTTCTGCACCGTAGGGTGCGTGCTCGCAAACTGTTGTCTCTTGGAAACGGATTCCAAGAAAGACTGCTGACGGAATCCGTGAAGAGGAGTAGCAGGAGAAGGAGCATCTGAACGAGCGGAAGATGCCAACGAGCGACAACTCCCCTCAGCAGAGGTGTTGGAGCCTTGACTGGCTGATAGAGGGCGATTGACGTCAGCAAGTAACGGAGCGGGTGATGGAGCGGGGGCTGGGGCAGGCAGAACCGCCGTATCTTTATCACGGTTTTCCCAGGCCACCGAATGGCGACGCTGCATATGCTGACGCAACGCTGTAGTCCCAACATTGGCCCCCTGGCCACGCTTGACTTTCTGGCCACATAGTCGACATACGGCTACGTTTACTTCCTCGGGCGGCGTGACGAAAAATTGCCACACCGCCGAGTAGGAAACTTTGCCCCCGCTACTCCTCACTGGCTGACTGCTACTTCCTCCGTGCACACCGGCACCACTACTGGCCGTGGTGGTAGGCTGCAGTGGAGCTGGTGCTCTACTCCGTGGCCGTTTGGCTCCACTGACACTGCTGCGACCCTGCTGCCTCCTGGGCAACCCACTGACTGTTTTGCTCGCTGGCAAGCTGGCACCCTCTTCTCCTGATGATGCGGAAGCAATAGCCTGATGACGATGAGGCTGCCAAGTGCGATCAGCCTCATCATCATCAATTAGGGTCTCCGCGTCACTACTAGCCCCCTCGGCTGCGTGTGGGTCAGGAGACAGACCTGTCTCTAGACCGGCTACCGAGCCACTCTCCTCGCCAGTACTTCTTCGCCTGGCTGCTGAAGAGGCGGATGTCTCCCCCCGTTCCTGACCGCCCTCTGTTAGCTCTTCCTCACTGTACAGTGGGGCTGAGCCCACAGCATGCGATACTTCGCTTGGTGAGGGAACACCAAAGGACAGGGGCAGGTCGAGGACACGTGATTTCAGTGGGCTTGCTCCCGGGCCATGCCAACTAACGGTTGTGTCTGACGTACCCACCGACCGTTGGCTGTAGGTGTCAGAGGTGACCTGGGAAGAGGAAGACGACCGAGTCAACCAATCGATGACGGCAGGGTTGTCGGTGGAGACATGACCGCTGGATGACACCGGGAGCACTGGCCTCTGGCTGCGACTAGTGCTGCCTCGACCCCTTCCTCTGCTGCCACGTCTGCTCGCTCCTGAAACATTGCCTCCTCTGCCACTCCTCTGCGTGTTGTCTGACATACTCTTTAATTCAATAAGCACCCCAAAAATAAAACCGGATTTAACTCTTTGAACGTACAATAGTGGTTGTGAAGCAGAAAGTCAGTTTATTTAGCACAATCGGTCAATTGCAGCTTGCCGTTGGCTGGAAACTGTACGTTTATGTCACTGGAATGCACTAATCACCCAAAAAATATTACCGCCACCCGGCGTGTAAATGGATCTAACTCTTTGAACGTACAATAGTGGTTGTGAAGCAGAAAGTCAGTTTATTTAGCACAATCGGTCAATTGCAGCTTGCCGTTGGCTGGAAACTGTACGTTTATGTCACTGGAATGCACTAATCACCAAAAAAATATTACCGCCAGCCGGCGTGTAAATGGATTTAACTCTTTGAACGTACAATAGTGGTTGTGAAGCAGAAAGTCAGTTTATTGTACACAATCGGTCAATTGCAGCTTGCCGTTGGCTGGAAACTGTACGTTTCTGTCACTGGAATGCACTAATCACCCAAAAAATATTACCGCCACCCGGCGTGTAAATGGATCTAACTCTTTGAACGTACAATGGTGGTTGTGAAGCAGAAAGTCAGTTTATTGTACACAATCGGTCAATTGCAGCTTGCCGTTGGCTGGAAACTGTACGTTTCTGTCACTGGAATGCACTAATCACCCAAAAAATATTACCGCCAGCCGGCGTGTAAATGGATTTAACTCTTTGAACGTACAATAGTGGTTGTGAAGCAGAAAGTCAGTTTATTTAGCACAATCGGTCAATTGCAGCTTGCCGTTGGCTGGAAACTGTACGTTTATGTCACTGGAATGCACTAATCACCCAAAAAATATTACCGCCAGCCGGCGTGTAAATGGATTTAACTCTTTGAACGTACAATAGTGGTTGTGAAGCAGAAAGTCAGTTTATTTAGCACAATCGGTCAATTGCAGCTTGCCGTTGGCTGGAAACTGTACGTTTCTGTCACTGGAATGCACTAATCACCCAAAAAATATTACCGCCACCCGGCGTGTAAATGGATCTAACTCTTTGAACGTACAATGGTGGTTGTGAAGCAGAAAGTCAGTTTATTGTACACAATCGGTCAATTGCAGCTTGCCGTTGGCTGGAAACTGTACGTTTCTGTCACTGGAATGCACTAATCACCCAAAAAATATTACCGCCAGCCGGCGTGTAAATGGATCTAACTCTTTGAACGTACAATAGTGGTTGTGAAGCAGAAAGTCAGTTTATTTAGCACAATCGGTCAATTGCAGCTTGCCGTTGGCTGGAAACTGTACGTTTATGTCACTGGAATGCACTAATCACCCAAAAAATATTACCGCCACCCGGCGTGTAAATGGATCTAACTCTTTGAACGTACAATGGTGGTTGTGAAGCAGAAAGTCAGTTTATTGTACACAATCGGTCAATTGCAGCTTGCCGTTGGCTGGAAACTGTACGTTTCTGTCACTGGAATGCACTAATCACCCAAAAAATATTACCGCCAGCCGACGTGTAAATGGATTTAACTATTTGAACGTACAATAGTGGTTGTGAAGCAGAAAGTCAGTTTATTTTGCACAATCGGCAAACTGCAGCACCAACTGTGCACGACAGCCACCAAAAAAAAAAAGGGTGTATGTCACTTTAAATTTTCAATTCTTTGATAGCTGTGGCCCTGAGTAACGATTCTGTGTCCCTGAGTAACGATTCTGTGTCCCTGAGTAACGATTCTGTGTCCCTGAGTAACGATTCTGTGGCCCTAAAGTCTCTGTGGCCCTAACTCTGTCCCTTAATACAGACAGGTCTGTCTCTCTTGAATGACCGGAGGCTAATGGAGAATTCTAAGATGGCCGCGATTTATAGCTCCACCATTACATAGTGCTGGCTGGCTGCTGATTGGCTAATGCGATCACATGTCATGATTCATGACTCATGAATGCATTATGGGTCAGCGCGCCTTGTCTGCGCGCCTTCCCAGAGATCCCCGCCCCATCTTCTCTGTCCATTTTCTCCTGTCGCCACACATGTCGCCGCCATTTTTGGGAAAATTCGATTCGTGCATCCGAAGTTTGCTAATCTTCGGATTCGTCGCGAATCAAATTTTTCCAAATCTTCAGAATGAATTCCACTTCATCATGTTCGATTCGCTCATCTCTAATCAGGAACTACCAGAATGAGTGAAAAAGTGGACATTGGCAACAATTCTGCTTGCACTGCTTCTACAAACTGGTACACACAGGCCGAATGAAAAAAAAAAAAACTCCCCGTGTGTACCTAGCATAAGTGTCTGATGCCGATGCACTGCTCTTCAATTTTCCAGGTGGGAAAGGGAGTCAGAATATAGACACTGCTCACATGGAAAAATAAAAAATACAGCTCATCTTATCATGTGGCCACAACTGTTCTAACCTTTTTTGCTACCTCCCTCTTCAGCACAAACATAGATGTTATTATATTATACTGTATGGCCCACTTGATACCAATTACTCTATTAATTTACATAGAACTTCCCATTCCCTCCCTATAAATCAGGCATATTAAGCCTAAATAAAAGAGTAGGCTAAAATGAAGTGGAATGAGATGGCCACATTATCATTCTCTTTTCTCCCCCCTCTCCGATTCTCTCCCTTTCTTTCTTCCTTTGGGGATAGATATGCTGTTTGGTGAGGGTTATTGTTGTCATGGACACACGATCGCCACCCTCAACATGAGACGATCGCACGACCGCGACCACCAATATGTCACGCCCGCGGCGTCAGACCCCGGACCTTCTCACCAAACTCGTGACCGAAGGACCGGCTGATCTAAAACCGCAATATGACATGCGTAACAACGCCACACTCAGCTGCGCCTGGCACAATGATTATCCAGCTAATGGTCTACAGTTTGTGCCTGCAGTCTGAATGCGCTTGTTACTGGGTCGGGTTAATTACGCAACTAACCCTCTACTGCCACCACCCCTTTTGTACAGAGAAAGGGGAAACTCTACTTATCAATTAATACACTATAATGACTGAAAAGTCTCCTGTCCAATACGGTCACCGCAGGCCAATTGGGCAGAGGATTAAACAAACACAGTAGCGTCTCTTCAAAAGGCAGGAATTCGTGAATTGCAAGTAAGCGCTTAGAAACAGTTTAACACTTTCAGGAAGAAAGATTTATTGCTAAAAGAGTCAAACAGGTGCAATCAAATATTTACAAAAAAATGTAACTAAGATATATATATATATATATATACACATAGAAAACAGCACAGCAAAGAGATAACAGGGAGAAGTTAAAAGGTTAAGTTACTTGCCATGTTCAGCCTTAAGGCAAGCAGATCCAAGTTGCAGAGCGAAGGGTCTTTGATCTCCTGCTGTTACGATGTTAAAATTGTGAGCTGTGTTTAGCTTAGCTTTTAAGGCTTGCCAGCCTGTCTTTTAAAGTCCCCCTGCAGGGGGGTGGCTCTGAGTACTGGCCAATACCCTGTTTTGGGCGGGATCGTCGGATGGACTGACAGCTTCATAATCCATGATATGAAACATAGGTGACAGCTGACCTGAGGAATGTTCATTTACCTTCTGTCACCTGGCTGGTAGGGTTTATGAAGTTCCAACTTTCAAGTCCGGGGAAAAAAAAACCTTATCTTGGTTAGGAGGTGTGAGGTTACACAGGCCTTGGGACAGAGAGTCTGCTGTCTCTATGGGGGGCTTTGTAGCGCTGGGCCCCCTGCTGCTCCAGCCTGCCAGCAACTTTTAACACACACACATCTGTCCCTGTGCCTCTCAGGAAGGGAGGGGGTAGGGAATAAAAGATTGAGGAATACTTCTAATAAAAAAGGGGAGCTCCCCATCCATCTCTGATGAGCAAGTTTGCTACAATTGTCACTGTGTTTTTAATATACAGATCATTTGGAAAATGTTTACTTTTCTGGTACTATATTAGTTATTACTGTACTTATATTTCTGCGATCTAAGGTCCTGGGGAAGCATATCATCCCATGAAATGTATCGACCTACACACAAAGATCTCTGAGTACCTCTAGGTTACAGTTCTTCTATCATTATATGTGGAAGACAAGTGGTAGAACCGACATCTCATTCTAGGTATTTTTAATGAAAGAAATGTATTTTTTTTAACCAGTGGAATAATGATATATAACATTTCTTTTAAAATTTGTGTCATGTGCATATTTGACCATCAGAGGGATATTTAAAGTCCCATTACTTTGTTTCTTCTTTCTGTAATGCTTTTAATGGGGATGCCACCCTCCAATGGTATAACCCATGATGTAAAGCGCTGAGCAAAATGTTGGCACTATATAAGTCCTGTATAATAATAATGAGTAGCACCCCCCCCCCCTTTATACGTATTGGTTTCTGCAACTGCCATATTGTGTCTACTGGGAGCCACATTTATTTAATCCCAGTACGTTTGTAATGAAAACTGCAGTAATACTTGTCACAACATTTTATTCTAGAAAAAGGCTCCAAATATCAAGTAGTATTTGCTTAAAAAATATGTTGTCCTTATCAGTTGGGGAACAGTTGGGGTTCATTCGATATAATTTCCTAAACCAGTTGAAGATTGAAAAGAAGGAGCAATATACAGTCTAATAGCCACCATTTTGACATGCCTACTGTACATACATTAGCTAACAACATGGAGAAAATTTTTACTAATGACACAAAAGAAAAGATATTCATCACCCAACCAAAACCCACCACCACCATTAAAAAAAGCAAACAAAAAAGGAATAGATATTTCTGACAAAAGCTATCGAAGAATGGAAATTTACAAGACTTTAATTTGAGTACAAATGGCTTCTTGGTAGCAGTCCGTGGGCTGTTAATGTGGACACCTGGGAACCTGTGGTGTAGAGAACACCATCTATATATCTTTATTTTTCTATACCAGTCATCATGCAGTAATTTTCTAAGTACCAGTCCATGCACACACTCTCGTATTGCGCTTCCCTGTCTAGACGTCTATATTTCAATGTGGAGCCGCTCATAACAGCAGACTGATTAGCTGTGTGAAGAGCTGTGCTTCATTGCAACAGCCAATGGCAACAAATTTTTTTCACAGAGCCGTGAGACACTCTCAGCAGTGTTTGGTGTCCTAGAAGGAGATTAGCAGTATTCTGCAAGTAAAATAATGCTGCTGGAACTCTAATTATTTTTACTTGTCCTTAAAAATACTGTAAATACGCAATGAGAAAAGTTCAGTTAGGCTATTTTTATAAATACTTTTAGCAGTTCCTTAAAGATGAACTATTTGCATTACTTATATCTGCACTGGTAATATAATAATATTAATTCAGAAACATTACATCTTTTCCTATGCAGAACACAATTGTTTATGAGATGCCCATGCCTCTAAGAGCCATATACATATGAAAGAATTGAGAAAAAAGATCAGCACTTGTATGTGGTTTCTCCTGAACATTAGAATGTCATATCTGTGTCAATAGAAGCAGTATGTACGAACACAGCATGGTTCACCAATGATCTTAAAGTGCAGACAGCAAATTATTCTGGTTGTCTGGTTTTGAAAATAGCTCATTTACATATTACTAGCCCTCCCAGCTGTAGGAGCTGACACAACGTTGAAATAGGTTATATTTATGGATCTAAAAAGCCTTGCCATTAGAGCTCTGCCATTAGTTTTTGTTTAGACAGGAGTTATTTAAGGATGAGTAATTCAAATCACAATGCCTTAATGCTACAGTAAAGGAAGACATCATGCTATTTTATTTTATGAAGCTGATTTATCAAACTGTCTAAACAGAGGTACCGTTTTATGAATCATGAACTTAGGAAAACATTCTACAAATTCCTAATTTCATGTGGGAAAAAATGTAGTCTCCTCTGATCCGCTCATACATCCTTTATATAATGTCTGCTCACTTCAGACAAGCATATCATACATAACACAACACTGAATGATGTCATATTTGCTTCTGCAGTGTTAGCTACACTCTGTGTTTAATTGTAGAAATGATGTAAAGTGAACCTGTCATTATGGGTGTGTGAATCTATTTGAGTAAGTCAGAACCCGCAGTGCATCCAGCCAGTTCAAGGATAATGAGTGATCTGCTTTCTGTGGCTCCTGACATTTTTGAAGGACATGGTCATTGGAATATGTGCATTTGTTCTCAAATTAGCAATCCTCCAAATGATCCCTGGCATCCCATTTAATCCAGGAAACAACTTTCCCTTCAACTTGCCCTTCTCTTGCAGTGGTCACTATTTGCATAAGGATATTTAAGTCTTATGATAATATACACTCACCGGCCACTTTTTTAGGTACATTGTGCTACTGCCAAGAAAATATCCCCCACACCATTACACCACCACCACCACCAACCTGAACCTGAACCGTTCATACAAGGCAGGATGGATCCATGCTTTCATGTTATTTACACCAAATTCTGCCCCTACCATGTGAATGTCGCAGCAACCAGTCTGACCATTCTCCTCTGACATCAACAAGGCATTTTCATCCACACAACTGTTGCTCACTAGGTATTTTCTCTTTTTCAGACCATACTCTGTAAACCCTAGAGATGGTTGTGCATGAAAATTCCAGCAGATCAGAAGTTTTTGAAATACCAGTCCGTCTGACACCAACAACCATGCCACGTTCAAGGTAATTTAAATCCCCTTTCTTCCCCATTCTGATGATCGGTTTGATCTTCAGCAAGTTGCCTTCAACACATCTATATGACTAAATGCATTGTGTTGCTGCCATGTGATTGGCTGATTAGCAATTTGTGTTACCAAGTAATTGAACAGGTGCACCTAATAAAGTGGCCGGAGAGTGTATGTTGCTGTTTGATTTTCAACAGCCGACAATCTATACTCCAATGTGGTGTGTTTAAAGATGCACTTTCTCAGAGAACAATTAGAGGCTTGTTTTTAAACAATGTCTTAATTATGGGAAATAACAATTTACTTTCAAACTCGTGGAGCTAAAAGATACATTTTAAAAGTAAGGGTCTGTTTTGACAAAATACTAAACTGTTTCAGGCTCCATGAACATTGGGTGTTTTAATAACGCTGGTAATGTTAGCTGTGTAAAGTCACGTTAAAAATGTGAGTTTTCAGTGTTTTTTATCATTTTTTTGAACAAAAATAATTTTTTTTACACAAGTCCAAAAACGCTGGTTTGCCACTTTTGCCATGTTTCACCGCGTTTTGATGCGTTTTCAGCATTAGATTGCTTTTGCAGCTAAAAAACTCCTCTGGAAACCCTGGGGGTTTTTTTTCAGCCAAAAAATGTCCCTGCCAAAAAACGCTGATTACAGTCTATGTGTGTATGGACACATAGGGGTTTATTTACTAAAGCTGGAGAGTCCAAAATCAGACTCCCTTCTGCATAGAAACCAATCAGCTTCTAACCTCAGCTTGTTCAATGAAGCTTTGGCAATGAAACCTGGAAGCTTATTGGTTTCTATGCAGAAGGGAGTCTGATTTTGGACTCTCCAGCTTTAGTAAATAAACCTCATAGGATAACATGCTGGGGAGTTTACTGGCTGTAGAAAAAAATGCCAAAAGCCAAAAACAGCAGCTGCAAAAACGTCCATACTCAATGTATTAAAGCTGCATGGTTTGGAATGCTATTTCAACAAAACTTGTTGGAAACATTTTCTTTAAGAGTGCATGCATAGTGAAATTTTTTTTTTTGTTATGGGTAGTGAAGGGAAGGATTAGAACCTCTGTCAAGATTTATTGATGTGTATGTCCCTGCTGTGTAGATTCACCCTTTCTATTTGTCTTGGTGACCATTGTCACTGAGACAGAAATTAATGGAAAATCTAAAATGTTACAGTTGTCATTAGAATAGTAATTGCTGTAAATGGTATTGTCAATATTCACATTGCACACGTTCCCAGAATAGGCTCAGAATAACGGGTGCTGTAGCAACTCCCAGCTGGAGACTGGAAATTTCAGATTAGTGCACATATTTTCTAGCACACCACAAATCATTATTATCATATAGGACCCCTTTATCAGGCCTGCTTGGCTCCAAAATGTTACACTTGGTCCTCTGTCATGTGATCATTCTTCAATAAAAGATGTGACAGACCACCTGTCACCCCAAGTAGATGATTCCGTCAGAGAACTGCTTTCTGGGACACAGGACCAAGGTAATATAGCTGGACATCGCACCCAAGACTAGGCGACACTAGCTTAGGTGCAATACTGGAACTATTTTATTAAACAGAAATACAGGTTTTTATACACTTCAGATAAAGGGGCAGTCCCCCACATGATCTAAAAAACAAATATTATACATTGGGAAAAACACCCCACACTGATTAAGTATGATCTTGATCAGTGATCACATTATCCTAAACAGTACAAATGGTAAACAGTACAGCCAACAACTAACAGTAATCTAATTAACAGTAAGCTAATTAACAGCCAGGCACCCAGACAAGACAGGGAGCCCACCCCAGACAGCCCAGCTCCTCCAACCCTGAATACACAAAGTATTATATTGCACATGGTGTCTTTCAGGTGTTTGCTTTCACTTGTATAATCTGTTTATAAGACAAAACTCATACAATATTCCAGCAGTCTGAAAAAGTGGAATTCATTTATCTTCATAGATTTCTTGAGGGAGATTGTTGATAACTATTTCTGTCCCAAGTGGAGGAGCTTCTCCAACCTAGTCTATTGGAGAGCCCCATGTTTCCTCTGACCATTAACCTGTACAAGTTTAATATTACACCTTTCTATCCACTACAAAAGGGAAGCTGTATTGTCTTTACTCAGAGAATTAATTCAAGCCTCATTCTCAGCATTCATCACATTGTTTTCCATCATTAGAGAATGATCTGTTTTCTCTATGGGCCATAGTCAGTGGGTAGAAGGCTAGCCCCTATCCCCCTCCAAAAGCTCCTTTCCTGGTTGGGTCTGTCGCAAAAGCTTTGGACAAAACTTGATTATTCGTGGTGTGTTGGCAAATACACTATATTGCCAAAAATATTGGGATGCCTGCCTTTACATGCACATTAACTTTAATAGCATCCCAGTCTTAGTCCGTAGGGTTCAATATTGAGCTGGTCCACCCTTTGCAGCTATAACAGGTTCAACTCTTCTGGAAAGGCTGTCCAGAAGGTTTAGGTGTGTGTCTATGGGAATGTTTAATCATTCTTCCAGAAGCCAATTTGTGAGGTCAGGCACTGATGTCGGGCAAGAAGGCCTGGCTCGCAGTCTCCCCTCTATTTCATCCCAAAGGTGTTCTATTGGGTTGAGGTCAGGACCTTGCTTTGTGCACTGGTGCACAGTCATGTTGGAACAGGAAGAGGCCATCCCCAAACTGTTCCCACAAAGTTGGGAGCATGAAATTGTCCAAAAAGTCTTGGTATGCTGATGCCTTAAGAGTTCCCTTCACTGGAACTAAGGGACAAGCCCAGCCCCTGAAAAATAACCCCACACCATAATCCCCCCTCCATCAAACTTTACACTTGGCACAATGCAGGCAGGCAAGTACTGTTCTCCTGACAACTGCCAAACTCAGACACATCCATCGGATTTCCAGACAGAGAAGTGTGATTCCTCACTCCAGAGAACACGTCTCCACTGCTCTAGAGTCTAGTGGAGGCATGCTTTACACCACTGCATCAGTCACTCTGCATTGCACTTGGGGATGTAACGCTTGGATGCAGCTGTTCGCCCACAGAAACCCATTCCATGAAGCATGAAGCTCTCTGCACACTGTTGTTATGGTAATCTTAAGGCCACACAAAGTTTGGAGGTCCTTAGCTATTGACTGCAGACAGTTGGCACAAACAGAAATAAAAATCTGTCAGAGGATTAAAATAGTTTTTAGTACTATGAAAGCGGTAGTAAACTTTTTGACAAAAAAAGTTTCCCCTGCAAGGCAAAGCATAATGTGCTATTATGCATCGTATTCTAGTACATTACTAAGGAGTTATCTTAAAAGGAAGTCCTCCAGTGGCATTCTGTCACCGCTGCAGAGGCTTTCATCTGCACCCTGTCTTCTTTCCGGGTTCTCGGGCTGTGGCTGCTTGAATGATCAAACCGCAATAATGTCACTCCCGCACATGCATGTGGGTGTATCAGCTGCGACACACAGCCCATGGGTATTCTGTTCCTATTCTGTTCCTTCAAAGCGCATGCACTGGTGATGTCACTGGCTACTGCTTGCTAGAATATCTCTTAAACGGTGCATGTTTAGTACATTTTCATTTTACCTACAGGTAAGCTTAATTATAAGCTGAGTTTACCAGAATGATATGCCTTCTGTTTGGATTTTAAAGTGGTTGTAAACCTCAGACATGAAATATGAAAAAAAATATCCCTCTGCAGTGTGTACTTGTCTCTATCCAAAGCACTAAGTGTGATGTCTGTCGGCTGTCCCGTTCCTCTGTTATCTGCATGAGTCACTTTTGACAAGTTTTTCTAACATCAAGAGAAAAATGATGACAGGGGAAGGATCTCTAGCAGATTGGCAGCCTCAACTCTGTTCCTGTGTGCTGTGTGAAGGGGTGTGTCTCTATCCTTCAATCAGCTCTCAGAGCTCCCCTCACTGAGCTCTGCAGAGTGTAATTTCAGCTCTCTGCCCCCCTTTTTTTTAACTCCCTGACAAGCTTTATAAATTCTGTACTTTGAATGTATGTAGAGAAGAGAAGACTGCCAAGAGTCTTCTGAGGCCAGTCAGTTCTACTGGATAAATTTAAGGGTTTACAACCACTTTAGGTCACCACCACAGCATGCTCATATTTTTGTGACTATCTATCGACCTTATAGCTGGTTATCATCTTCCTCTTTTCCCTTTAAAATTTCCAAGCATAATTGTTTTTGACTGTGAGTGGTTCTTCTCATAAGATGTTTGAAAAAAAGCTTCAGTATAGTCATCTGGGCTTCTCGTAAAAGGCTGGGCTTGGTTTGTTGAAGAATAACCTACTTCGCTCAAAAATAAATGACATGTTGATAATAATGCCAAAAATATTTTGCAAGAAAGTGTGGAAAGCTTCTCCCCCATTTATAATGCACAAAAATGTTGGCAATAGGAAACCTGCATCAAAAGCTTTGTGTCAAACGAAAATCTGTCACGTCGTGAGCATGGATGATTACATGGGTAATTTCATTTCACCGTAAGTCAATTTTTTTGTTTATCAGATAATGTGAGATCTCAGCTTTTTACAGGTATTTCTGTCTGTATTCCCATTTGGGATATGTTTTATTTATAATTATCAGTATTTCTGGTCTATTTGATAGGTGTCAGATAGAACATAAAATTTAGGGGAAATACCTCAGTTATGATAAAGGCAAGAAAACATACCTACTAGCAGAGTGAGAAATATTTAGAAGCTCTGTTAAGATACTTTTTCGTTGTCTATGTTTCCAATAAGGGGATTTTCCCTCACTTTTTGTCCCAGTCATAGGTCCCAGATAAAACAGAAAGAGATGAGAAATCTCTTCTATGGGGACAACAGACAGCATTTAAAAATTGACAGAAACATTTTTTCAACAGAGAAACACCTTTTCCCCTCAGTTTAAGAAAGGCCTTAGAAGCCTTTTGGTTTTCAGGAGCTGTACAGTAATGCTAACCCTGCACTTGTGCACAGTGCAAAAATGATAGGAGTGCAGTGCAATATATTCATTACTTGAGTAAGTATAGCCTGCTATGGAGACCAGTCACTCCAGTTGGGTGGCCATGGGTTTTACCATAGGAATACAAGGGGGGAGTGCAAGACCGAAACTGAATGAAAGACCAGGATAATTGTAATTGTTGTTAAAAAATAAACACATAAATAAATACAGCAAACAATCCCACACCCCTTCATCAGGGTTCAACACAGAATAAAACTTTGATGGGCTCAAAGAAAACAGTAACCTCAAAGATCTATATTAGTATCAGTACCTCATGAAGTAACAACTTGACAGAATTTGCTGAGCAGCAAATTGGTGGAAATTATTTTGGACGCTTTCACTTGGTTTTGGTCTCGTGCACCTTTCTGTATTTCTATGGTTTGAGCTACTGTTGTGTGCCTTTTGATGGAAGCCTTGCTGTGTGAGCACTATCTCACAAGAGCCATTCAGCTTATTTGATGTTTTCCCTCATTTGACTACACATGCAAGTCTAAAAGTTTCTAGCATCTCTTTGAGTATGTTGTTTTGAAGTGCTGGGTCTTTTCACATACCATTGGTAAGAGGTTATCAGCTGCTGATACTCCCTGCCATTTACACCCCACCCACCCTTCCTCTGATCAGTTTACTGAAGCTTCCTGCTGCCAACAAGCTCTAGTCAAGGCATTGTTCGGTAACGTCTGAGACATTATTTGTGCAGATTAGCTCACAAATGAAATCAAATAATACTGGTATGCTGGTAGTGTCAGTGCTGTAATAGTGCTAGAACAATTACAGTTTTAATCTGGCCATACATGGATCAAAATTCAGCCATTTCAGCAGGGACTGGCTGACTTTTGATCCATGTATGGGCACCCTGGTTGTACAGAATTGATACCAATTGACTTCTCTACAATCAGCCTGTCAGTTTTTTCCAGTTCGATAGAGTGAAGCACTGATCTTTGTATTCTTACAACGAGGAAGGCTTCCCACCAGGGCTGCTGTTAAAAACCACAGGGCCCCATATAGCAAAAACATACAAAACAAATCCCATACCACAAAACACTATTCTACCGATTGTCTTCTGTACAACCACCCTATTGGATGTTCCCTGCTTGATGATCAGCATATTCTGATTGTGGGGAAGTGCCCACAGACAGAATACTGTAGCTCATTCACCTTGAATGTGTCAACAGGGGAATCAGGTCAGTTTTTTCCATTCAACCCACCGGTTGAACTAAAGAAAGGATATAATTTATGGGCTGCTTTTGATGACTTGGCTGTTCATATGCAGGTGTCTGAGCAATGGGATCGGAGCTTCCTGCTCCCCCATTCCATTCCATATATTCACTCACCTGCAACACTACTATACTTTCCCTAGAGCCACCCACTGATGCAGAGGGTACTTGGGAAGACACTTGGGGCACCCTGTTGATTCCTGCCCATTGTGCCCAATAATATTAAATGGCATAAAGTCTCATCTGAAAATGCATATATTTCAAATTCTCCTAGTGTTGCTTGTTGTGCACATGGAAAGAGAGCTTTCTGAATAAATATATTCTTGCCTGGAGATCAGCTTCAACTCATAGGCATAAAGCACAGAGGGCTTTCTTTTCGGCATTAAATTAATTCTCATGTTTTCAAATAACAGAGTAATAGCTTGATCTGGCACAGTCAGTTCACATTGGTATTGTGGTCTGTATCCTCCAACTACAAGCTAGAAGACCAAATGACACTCTAAGAGGTACAGTACCTCTTCTAAAATGAAATGGAAAGCTCTTCACTACGCTGTCATTATTTTTAGTTATTCCAGATCAACAGTGTTAAATATTAACCTTATACCTCTACCAAGGTCTACATTTTTTATTCCTTGTGAGAATGGTATAACTACGTACAGCAGCATGTTCAGCACACACGGTGTTAAACATGTTTCTTTCATTATAGAGGGTCCGGCATGCATTGCTGTATTAAACTTTAAGACTGCTGTGATATAGTTCAATTCCCTGCAGCTGTTCTCCTGCATTTTATGAGGGGATTTAGGAATAGGCTGGCTCAAGCAGTTGGTCTAGACAGTGTTGATTTTGTTCTGATTCTGAGGGAATATGAGATCTCATCTTTCAGCCTATCCCTCTCTATTTGTAAAAAGCTACCAGCTCGGTTCATTTTGGGGCAAATGTTTTCTAGTCAGGCACAATTTTGTGGGGCTCCAGGTTTGCTGATTACATTTTGAACTTCCTTTGAAGTGGTTTTACGGTGAAAAGTTATCATGTGTGTTTTTATGTTTGTTAGCTAAGGGAATAAATGAAGCTTTATGAAAATGATCAATCTCTTTCTTTAGAAGTAATCAGCCATACATCAGCGCATGGCCTCCATCTGGAATCTGTAACGAGTGTTTAAAGAAACAGCCCCGTTTATTTATAATGGCACAGGGAGCAGACATAAAACTGAGTGACTGACAAAATACTCGACATCTTTGTTATCATTTTCTGCCTTCAGCTTAGAAGTAGTCAAATATATCTGCCATATAGCTCTGTAATCATGTAGACAGGTTCTTTCTGTGGCAGGAAGTTGCAACCATTTTTTCTGCTGCCAGATAAAAGCTAAAAACTAAAGGAAAACCACTTGATAGAATAGATACTTAAAGACAAGCTTCTGTAGAAGAATCCAAATGGTGTGTGAAAAATGTGTTGTCATGAGGAATGCATTTTCGCAGAATGAAAGGAATTGCTTACAGATAAAAGGTTTCAAGTATCTGAATATCTACAGATATGCAATTTTGAATGAGACTTAAAGGGGTTTTCCACTTTCTGGAAGCTGTTTGCAGTGGAAATTTTGGGAGTATGCTTCTTTCAGATCTTTCTGCTAACTGAATGTTGCTCTGGCACCTTAAATAGTAACTCTACTTTTGTAGAGAGAAAAACAATCCCTTCTGGAAGATCAATGTACACTATAAGGATTTTAATAAACTGTGTTGCAGTTTACTACTTGTTTTTGCTCTAAAGAAAAAGTTGTTTGTGGTGTGTTGTGAGTGAATCTGAATGTGAGTGACTTTTTCATTATTAAATAGCTGATGCACTTGCAGTGTTCTAATAGGAAAATTGCAGGGTCAGCATCACTTTAGAAGTAATTATTCCTTTGGGAGTGCCTCACCAAAACTGAAAATTGTGTTGCAGAGGATGCCTAAAATGTGATTTCTGGGAAAATCGGTGATCCAATCCCACAAGCAAGAAATTACATTCCTGGAGAAGCTCTGTATACCAAATGTGTACAGAACACCACCAGGTTGCCCTATTGCATTGAATGTTACAGAAAATTACAGCTGTTGCAGATTCAAAAGGAAAGGTAATTTTTAACAACATTACAATATGGCTTGTGTAGCAATTGTATTATATATATATATTATTATACAGTATTTATATAGCGCCAATAGTTTGCTCAGCGCTATACAGTATATATATATATATATATATATATATATATATATATACACACAGTATATACAAAGTATATACAAAGTTGTGAGCATGAAATTGTCCAAAATATCTTGGTATGCTGAAGCCTTAAGCGTTCCCTTCATGAAAACTTAGGGGCCAACCCCAACCCCTGAAAAACAACCCCGCACCATAATCCCTCCTTCACCAAACTTTACACTTGGCACAATGCAGTAAGGCAAATACTATTCTCCTGGCAACCGCCAAACCCAGACATGTCCATTGGATTGCCAGACAGAGAAGCATGATTCATCACTCCAGAGAACACATTTCCACTGCTCTAGAGTCCAGTGGCTGCGTACTTTACACCACTGCATCCGATGCTTTGCGTTGCACTTGGTGATGTAAGGTTTTCATCAGCTGCTCGGCCATGGAAACCCATTCTATGAAGCTCTCTACACACTGCTGCTCTAATCCGAAGGCCACATGAAGTTTCTGAGCACTGTGCGCTGACACCGATCTGTCATTTTACATGGCCTATCACTTCGTGGCTGAGTTGCTGTTGTTCCCAGTTGCTTCCACTTTGTTATAATACCACTAACAGTTGACCGTGGAATATTTAGTAGCGAGGAAATTTCACAGATGGACCTATTGCACAGGTGACAACCTATCACAGTACCATGCTTGAATTCACTGAGCTCCTGAGAGCGACCCATTCTTTCACAAATGTTTGTATTTGTAGAAGCAGTCTGCATGCCTAGGTGCTTGATTTTATACACCTGTGGCCATGGAGGTGATTGGATCCAATGATTTGATTTTTTTTAACTTGATATATTATAAGGTATAAGATACCCTTTAAACAATTGAGTACTGTCTGTAGTACTATTTTTTTCTTTTCACTAAAATCCAAATTTTCAGGACATGCTTTTGAGGTGTACTCCCTTCTTCTAAGGTTCAAGCAGTAACTGCCACCTTGAAATGTTGGGATCTTTATGGTTTTACATTTTTGTAAGTAATTTCCATTTTTAACACTTGCTGTCCCAAAATTGGAAAAGCCAAGAAATCACAAATGTAAAAATGTTGCTAAACGTTATGCAAGTGTTGCAAGTGCTGGGTGAACTAACATTCATGGATTAAAAGGATTGTACAGCATTTTCAATTATTTTGATAGAAATACATTTAAAGTGGTTGTAAAAGCTTGAGGGTTTTTTTTACCTTCATGCATTCAATCCAGTAATGTGCACGAGAGCCTGGGCTCTCCGGGGACTCTCCCTCCTCATTGACAACCAGTGAGCCAATGAGGAGAGAGAGGGGGCAGGGCTGAGCCATGGCTCTGTGTGTGAATGGACACACAGAGAAGCACCTCGGGAGCAAGCCTGCTTGCGTGCCCCCAAAGAAAACTATGGCAGGAGGGTTGGGTCAGGAGTGTTGGCAGGGGACTCAAGAAGAGGAGTATCAGGGCTGCTTTGTGAAAAACCATTGCAAAGAGCATGTAAGTATAACATGTTCGTTGAACAAAAAAATGCCTTTCATATCACTTTAAAGCTGTATATATTTTAAATTCATTGTGTTTGAAAAAATCGTTGCGCAAAAACAGTGTGACATAAAAATTGCCACGAATGCCATTTTATTCTCCATGGTCTCCGGTAATAAAAATGTATAATGTTTGGAGTTCTAAGTAATTTTCTAGCAAAAAATACTGATTTTTACTTGTAAAGAAAAAGTGCCAGAAAAGGCCTGGTCTTCAAGCTATAGAAGACAATTAATTTCTCTGCATTCCTTCTCTGCTGTCTGCCTAGTCTCTTTTAGAATGATTATTTTCATATAGCCTAAATAATTTCTATTTGCTATTAAGCTCTTAAGGTTCATTTCAGCTTTGTCCTCCTGTGGCACAGGAAGGGTTAAGATGAGCACTATGCCCTCGGATGCTAAAATTTACTTTGTCTGGAGTTATTGGAATGTTTAAACCATTTCCATTGGCTCTACAAGAAAGCTTACAGGCATTTTTGGAATGTTTACATTACTAAAAGTGTTTAAGAGGATAACATGTCTAGCTGATGTTTATTCCAATATTGTATGGAAGCAAAACTTTTACTGCCGAGACTCCGGATCTAAAGTAAGCCCTGCGTTTATGCTCAATACTTGAGTTTATGTAGGAAAAACATACTTGGTATTAACAGAATAATGAAAATGTGAAATGTATATAATAAGTAAAACAAGATGCAAAAGTAGCTTCTGCACATACTATCAGATCCAAAAATGGTCCAAATATTTACAAAAAGATAAACAGCATCTGGTTTTGAGTTAAACGACATAATTTAATTTAATAAATTTTGGTTTGTTTAAGATAAATATTTTAGAAAATGCTTTTTAAACAAATACAGTTAAGAAGTCAGATCCTCTGAGTTAAACACGTTCTCCGTCTGATCTTATGAACGCTTGTATCTTAGTAAAGTTATTTATCTGCAAATGTTCATTTACATAAGAAGCAAGCAAAGCTATGTGAATGTTATTATTCTGTTGCCACGAGTGTGATGATGGTAGCTTTTTGCTGTTCTGTTTTTTTTTAATTGAAGCCTAAGTTTAGTCAAAAAATGTTTTAAAAAATCAGCACAAGGGTCATTACTTACAGTCAATGTGATGCATTCCTTGTACTGGTAACTGCTGATTTAAAGTGCTTGTAAACCTCAGACATGAAATATGAACAAAGCATATTGCTCTATAATGTGTACGTGTCTCAATTAAGAACACTAAGTGTCATTTCTGTCTGCTGCATCCTTCCTCTGCTATCAGCATAAATCACTTTTTACAAGTTTTCCTGATACCAAGAGAAAAATGGTGACAAGGGAGGGACCTCCAGAAAATTGACAGCCTCAGCCCTGTTCCGGTGTGCTGTGTGGAGGGGGATATGTCCCTTCTCTCCAATCAGCTCTCAGAACTCTCCTCACTGAGCTCTGCAGAATGCAACTTCAGCTCTCCACCCCCTTTTTTCTTAACACTCAGACAAGTGTATAAATTCTACATATTGAATGGATGTAAAGGAGAAAGGGCTGCAATTAAACAGGTACAACTTGTGTAGGAGGACTTGTTTTTATCTCTGTGTATCACTTGAGGCCTGTCACTTCACTGAGTATATGAGTTTACAACCACTTTAAGTAAAAGCAGGCAGTTCAGCTGCAGTTTTACCACCTCCACCTGAACAAGGACACACAGTCTCTCAGGGGAGTACATATGCCGCAACAAAAATAAAGCCCCTTGTCATGTTTTTCAGGCAGTACCTTTGCTGAATGCAACCAATTCCAGTTAATAGGGCCATAGACTAATCATCCTGCAATTGCAAGCAATGTTTGCAATAGTGTTTCAGTGGTTTGACCTTTTGGGGGTTGGACCACTGCAAGCGATGAGAAGGTGACATATGGTTTCCCAAGTGCCTGCCAACTGCTCTGTGAAAATCGATCCCCCACAGATCACTATTCAAAGAGGCAGCAAGGGCAGCCCATGTTTGAAAGATCCCTAAAAATACTGTGTGCATATCTTGTTATCTCAAATATTTTTTTAAAATTGACTATATTTAGGCTTAATAAAGGCACTGCAGATAGTGTTTTATTACAGCTTTGTGGGATAACCACACAGGTAATTATACTGTACAGTATTTTTGAAGAATCATTCAGACATGCTGTATCCCTTTCTGCCTTTCAGAAAAGCAATCTGCAGAGAATCACTTTTCAAAGAGTGGTTGGCAGGCAGCTGGCAGGTGATATATCATGTTCTCACCATCTGTTTTAACCATCAATAGGCTAAACCACCGTGCCACAACCATGAACATTGCATGCTGTTCCAGCGCAGTTGTGCCACGGCCCCATCAACTGGAACTAGTCACATTCAGCATTGGTACTGCCCCAAAAATGTGACAGGGGCTTCATTTTGTCACAGCATATGTACATCCCTGAGTGGCTGCATGTCCATGTTCAGGTAGGTGGTGAAACTTTGGCTCAGCCACCTGCTTTTCCTGCCCTCCTGCTTCCTGTGTAAACAAGTCTTTAAAGAGGAACTTCAGCCTAATACCATAAAAATGCAACAAAAGAACCTTTACAAATCAAGTAATGGCAATTTACATATAGATACAGTACTTACAGATTATTATAGGCCTTTTATTCTTTGCATACCATAGTTTTCTTTTCCTCCCCATTCTTCTTGCTGTATAATAGAGGAAAATATGTTGCACTTACATGCTTATAGCGCAAATACCAAACAAGAACTTATATATAACCTGTAAAATAAAATATATACCAAAAAATTCTTGCTGAAGACATTTTCACTAAGGGCATATGAGTCCATTTCCCTTTACTTCCTGTAACTCTGGGTCTGCTTCCTGGAACATGTGGCAGAAACTGTCCTAGAAGCATCTGTAAGGCCCTGGTTACATCACCAATTCTTCTATAAACCAGGAAGTTAAAAAACAGTAATTTAAAGTAAAGTAAAAAACAAAAACTTGTTTAATTGATGAATGTAAGATGATTTCATATCAGCATGTAGAGCTGCCTGCTGATGTGATTTTCAGTGAAGGGTGGGAGAGGTCCAATTAAGGTGTACAAGGCAAAGAAGCAAAATGTTGTCACTTTCAGGCTTTTATTTTCTGTGACCAATGTGTTTGAGGAAAAAAAGAGGTTAGTAGCTTATTACCAAATTTTTGTATTTCTACCTTTTCCTGGTTATTACCTCTGATTTTGCCAACATGTAATCATGTGGAAGAGGCAAGTCCTCGAAACGCGTC
Organism: Staurois parvus; assembly: GCF_062004578.1. Taxonomy (NCBI): domain Eukaryota; kingdom Metazoa; phylum Chordata; class Amphibia; order Anura; family Ranidae; genus Staurois; species Staurois parvus. The sequence goes on along the minus strand of NW_028318083.1, from coordinate 13,533,576 downwards.
AGTCTATTGGATGTCTACACTCCCCATTGCGGACTGTTACTCAGTGCGGTGTTGACCCAGCTGTTCTTTTATGACGTGCCTTGACTTTATTGTCGTTTGTGAGTACAACACCTAGTTTATTTCTTATTAAACATTTTTTATGGTAATGCACTAGGCCTCTTTGTTCTTTCCTCATTCATGTAATCAGAGCTTGTTGGTGGGTCATATTTTGAAGCAAGCAACTAAACTGATTCACAAAAGGTGTTAAGAATTTTTATACAGTAAGTTGTGTGAAAATTCACTTCCCTTATCCAGTAACGGGAAGAGGAAATCCCTGTTCACTTTGAATATCTAGTCAGAATTTCATAATTAAAGTGAATGGTATGAAATTTCACTTTGCACAGAATGTCCAATCACTTGCAAGAATAAAAACCCTGTTTTACTTGCACATGATTGGATTATGGAAGTCAGCAGAGCTTCCCCTCATTCACTAAGCTAAGATGTTACACTTAGTTACACTTACTTAGCACACATGGACGTAGCATGCAAAATACTGTATATCCTGCTTGGTCCACTTTAAGTAAAATACACTATTCCTGGACTTTACACACTTTATCAGTGTAAGTACAGTGCTGTGCAAAAGTCTTAGGCAAGTGTGAAAAATTGCTGTAAATGAAGAATACTTTCAGAAATAGAAGTATATTATTTACTATCAATTAACCAATGTTTTAGAGCATAAGACACATAAACAAGGCTAAGCAACTGAACTGTGCATGAAAACATAGGAACTGGAGTACAGAAAAATGGCAGCAGGTACTCTGGACTGATGAGCCATTTGAAATATTTGGCTGTAGCAGGAGGCAGTTTGTTCAACCAAGGGCCGGAGAACAGTACAATAATGAGTGTCTTCAGGTATGGTGGAGGCTCCTTGCAAGTGTGGATCTGCATTTCTGCAAATAAAGTTAGAGATTTGGCCAGAATTAATGGTGTACTCAATGCTGAAATATACCTATCCATCATGCCATACCATCGGGGAGGCATGTGATTGGTCCCAGATTTATTCTGCAGCAGGACAACAACCCAAAACATACAGTCAATGTCATTAATAACTGTCTTCAGTGTAAAGAAGAACAAGGAGTCCTGGAAGTAATGATTTGGCCCCCACAGAAACCTGATCTCAATATCATCTAGACTGTCTGGGATTGCATGAAGAGACAGAAGGATTTGAAGCAGTCTACATCCACAGAAGATCTGTGGTTAACTTTTCAAGATGTTTGGAACGACCTACCTGTCGAGTTCCTTCAAAAACGGTGTGAACGTGTAACTAGAAGAATCAATGCTGTTTTGCCTTCAGTCATTTTTATTAAAGAAATATGCAGCAACATACAAGACACCAGAAATTGAAGTAGTCAAAACCTTGGCAAAGATTGTCACAGCAAGTGAAACGGTAGCAACAAGCAAAACCTGGTAAGGTAAACCTGAGTTCTGTTTAACGGCGATCAGGACCCAGCCGGGTCATGACCTAACAAATCTTATTTTGCAAAAGTAACCAATAGGTCATAATAAGACCTTCCCTATAATGCAAAACATTTATCGACTGGAATAGCAAGGTCCTCAATAATGTCAATGGGTAGGGCAGTCAGCTGATTACAGAGCAGAACAGAAAGAGCAAAGAACCAAAGAAAATAAGGAGGGAAGAAAAGTAAAGGAAAAGCAAAAAGGGAGGGAAACCCAAGAAAGGGAGGAGCAATGTATAGCTTCAGTGGGAAGGTGCACAGCACAACCAAAGCCATTAGAAATTAACGTGAACATAGCTGGCCCAAGGACTCCACATTGTCTCAAATCATTTGGTTGTGTTATTGGCTATACTAGCAAAGTGCTCATTGATACTTTTCATGGGAACATAAACATATATACTGAGGGTTTCTTTCAAGAGCGAGCTATAGTGAGTTTAGCAGCTAAAAGCATAAAGGAAATCAATCTTTGCTTAGACCGAGGCAGGTTTTCCACTAGTTCATTTAATAAACCAATGCTAGGTTGTTGGGGAACTGGTATCTCTGAGACAATTTGTATCAAAGCAAAGACCTTATTCCAGAAGCCGCATAAATTAGGACACTCCCACCAAATGTGATACATGGTACCAAATAAATGACAGCCATGAAAACGAAGGGGTGAGGAAGTCAGGTTCAGTCTCAAGGGATGAAAGGGGACCATATACCATCTGGGCGTTACTACTTCGCTTCCACCAGGGAAATATTCAATACACCCTTATATTCTGAATGGAAACAAGAATGCCAATGATTCATGTCTTTCTCAGAGGCTAAATCCAAATCCCACTCTCACATGTTAGGTAATTTGTGAGTGCTGTTGACAGCCTGTATATGGCAGAGATCTCCCCTTGTTTCCTGCATCCTCGGTACACCATTTTTCGTAAGGGGTGACTTTGGGATCCTTGGTAAATGATGGGCTCAAGGAGTGCAGAAAATGGGAAATTGGATAAAATTGTAATGTTTTAGTGAGGGGCATTTTCATATTTGACAGTGCACCAAGGTAAAAGGGCACCGAGGGGTTAAAAAGTGGTCAATCTGGTAGACACCTTTATTCAGCCACCAGCAAAAGACCTCTGGGTCCTGGCCTGGGGAAAAAGAAGGAATGTTAAATAGGTGAGATAATGGGTAAAAGGGCCAAATATGCTTTTAGTTGTTTTGCATGCTATCCCAAACAGCTAAAAAGTTGTAACTGATGCTGTTTTGAAGGCAAAGGGTGGTATTACCAAATATTGATTTAACTTGTTTTTCTCTTCTGTTCGTTTACTTTCCATTTTATTAATTGATAAAAATAAACTATTAATACTTCTATTTCTGAAAGCATTCTTAATTTTCAGCATTTTTCACACCTGCCTTAGACCTTTGCACAGCATTGTACTTACACTGATAAAGTGTGTAAAGTCCAGGAATAGTGTATTTACTTAAAGTGGACAAAGCAGGCTATACATGATATTTTGCATGTTACGTCCATGTGTGCTAAGTAAAGTTTTATCAATGTATTTTTCTCTCATGTAGGCAGTTCATACATATACTGTACATTACAATTGCTGAATGTATGTTCCGACTATGATATTATCCAGATTTGAAAACATGTCACGGAAGACACACATTAAAGGAGACCATGAACTGAAAAGTACCAGGCCCTTGCATGCTACTTTTAAATAACATAAAAAAAACTCTGAAGAAGAAGTTAGAGCAGAGGGTGACATAATGATCCTTCTGGTGAGATCCAAAAAATGCAGAGTATCCCAAATCTCCCTTAAGATTCTCTTGCACTGATTTTCCAAGATCTCCCCTGAAGGCTTGTGACGTCAACCTTGCCTAAGCACTTTGAACGGAAGTCAGGTAGAAGATACAGTAAGTATATTTTTTGTAACTTTTTTTGTAGGTAATTTTCTTTACAGATATGAAGTGGCATGGGGTGGAGTCATAAGCATTTCTTGCTTTTTAGTGCAAAGTGTACTGTAATAGGGTGCACCTAGTATTCGGCACACAAGCTGGACTAAACCTTTTAAGAATCATCCTGTAGAAAAAAAAGATGGGTGCAACTGCACGTAAATCCACTTCAATGTTCCTCAGCATTGTTTTACTGCTAAAGCAATCAAGGTATGCATGTGGACTGGGAAAGAGAGGTGTGGGAGGAGTAGTTCTGTAGACCAGCAGGGAGGCTGACAACACTGACTGGCATTTTAATGCAGGAAAGGTACTGTGTTAGAGCAAAAGGCAGCTTTGTAGCCTCCCAAGCGGTCTGATTATGTCAGTATTTCTGTGCTCAAAGCGGTACATTTTTTTGCATGGAAATATGTTGTTTTTTTATTGTAGGCCTGTAATTTTTAGGAATAGCTCACTGAAATCTGTCCGAACAAGAGTCTAGTAAACATCTCGGGTATGTTAAAATTTGAAACACAAAATCATAAATTATAATTTAAAAAATAATCATAAAAAATAATAATATGATAATAATACATTTAATTCAATAATGTAATCAAACCAAAAACACTGAAATTTGAAATAGAGCTCCAAGTTCGCACATCACTGAGCAAAGTCGCAAAATCGCTTTCAGTGTCTGATGACGAATTTCCCCCACAAATCTTATCACTCAATTCTACAAGTGGTTCTAATTTACTATCGCTGTTCTCTAGCTGGTCTAAAACCGCTTTTGACCTAAAGGGACGCTTTTTGGACGCCATGGACATTTCTCAGTTTCCAGGCAGAAAGAACATTAAAAATGCAGGCAGGGCACAGGACAAAGCACTCAGAATAAAATGTATGTGAAATGGTTTGATACAGTAATGTTTTACTATGTGATTTTAGTGTATTGAGTGAATGTCACTTTTTGACATGTTTAAATTTCCCGCCGGTTCCATCCCCCGTGCGTCTTGTACGTCCTGACATCGCAGGGAATGGAACCCAGGCAAAGGCAAATTTGCAATAACTGCATATATTACAAGTTTTATTTTAGGTACACTTTGGGGTTATTTATAAATGTTTTCACACAAGATTCATACAACTTTTTCTAATTGGATACAATTTGGGATGAAAGTTGAGTTACGCTTGCGTGAAAAAAATTATAAATAGACCCCTTTAGGTGTGAAGTGAGTTGAAATGAAAATATATGCTCACTTTAAACATCTAATTATGTGTAGGAGAATTTGAAAAATAATAGCTTCCACTTCCTTTGAATGGATTTTAAAGTGAACACAGCTTCACTTCACTTTACATTGTGGTACATAAATCAGGTCAAGTTTTATTTCACCTCATTTCACACTCTAGTAAACCAGATCCAAAAAAGGGTGATTGCTCACAGTCAGGAGACTGTTGGTCTGCAGAGCCTCTCATAAGATATAAGTATATATAAGTATATCATCCACCATAGGAATATAGCTGACAGGTCCGTGAGATACAGAAGATGAATATGAGGAATACAAGAAGAAAATTATGAACCACAGAGCAGCTAAGTTTACCCTTTGAGTCTGTATAAATGCATAATTTTAATGCTTGACTTTACTACATCTTTAGACCTCATGCACACTTGAGCTCAAAAATGCCTGCTTTACACACGTTTGACTTTTTTCTGCCTCCAAACGCCCCTCCATGTGTCCATGCACACAAAGGTTTTACAGAAGTTTTAAGGCATGGACATTTATAGGCAGAAAAAAAAAATCACTTGTGATTCTGAAGAAGAACGTTTGGGTTGAAAAATTGTGCAAATGCACATAAACACACATAAGCCTACTTTAACACCAGGCTCATTTATGCACATTCATGCATTAATACATTCTAAAGTATAATAAATTAAATCTTGTGTTTGCGATGCTGTTATGTGTACCAAAACAATTGTGAACGACAAATAGTAATATTAACTCCAATAATGACTCTAAATTTATTATTATTTATTTTGGGTGGAGATGTGGTTGCAGCAGCTGATTTAAAGGTTTTTTTGTGTCACACTTGACATTGGAGTGACAGCGGAAAAGTTTGTTTTATTAATATTAACTATATTCCAAATAACTAATATTTCAGTCAACAGAACGCATTAATGCCAAATGCATGTATGCACAGACAGTAACTGTGTGTGTGCATAAATGTGCATGCAAAAAATGTAGTTTTTAACACTTTTTTTCTGCTTTTCTCCTGTAAGAAGAAAAGGCATCTAAAAGAATACAGTATGCATGTGGCCTAAAAGTAAGGATAAGTTTGTTTTTCAGCAATAGCAAAGTGTCCTCTAAAGAAGGGCCACCCACAAATCACAGTTACAAAACATTTTGGGTTTCAGCCGGCCCACTTCTGATATAAATTGGGGGAAGGCTGAGGCTCAAGAGCCTCTTAGAGAGTCATTAATGGAGCCACTGTGAGTCAAACAGTAAGAGACTAAAATCTGAGAAGATTAACTATACTAATAATGGACAATTGGACCATACATGGACCCTAACTCAATTGCAAGGTATGCCTGGGCCGATTCATAGTCAGTCAGGGATGTAAGGAACTGTTTGCAATTTATTTTGTATCATGTTTACACTAAAGAAAAAGAGTAAAGATTCTGAACCTTTTCCTGAGCCTTGTCTGAAGTTATTCCTAAAGGGATGCATAATGGGGATATTGTATACAAAGAACCTGGGCCTGTAGTAACACTAAGGGGTATGAAGTATATGGTGCTACTGTACAAGTAATTTGCACTGTGATGAAGAACAAGGTTGGTAATGACAACCAAGTCAAGTCGCAGAGTCAAAGTCAACCAGTCGAGTTGTGGTAGCTGAAGAAGGTGGGGTATCTTCTGGTAGTTGGGGGTTGGGCTCCCTCTCTACCGGTCCTTCTTTCATGAAAACCAGGAGCAGACCAGCACTGCAGATATTCCTATCCTGACTAATAGGTTCAAAACAGAAGGGGTTACCACAGAGCATGCGACATGGTTTGACCCATTACCCCGAATACAATACATGTAACACACTGGGAGTGGAGCAAATGGACAGTTCTTAGTAGAGAGAAATATGGCTTTATACTACTTGTGTCACGTACCTTGGTTGGAGGCCGAACTGACAAGAGGACTTCCTTTGCAGCTCTGGTCCAAGCACCCCTAAAGGTGGTAACAAAGGTACAGGGCTAAAAAAAGCATGGGTAGCTTGGTCAGGTAACTGCCAGGGTCAAAGACATAGTCAGGATGAGCCAGGGTCATATATGATGAGGCAGAAGCGTGGTCAGGTAGCAGGCCAGAGTCAATACCAAAGAAGCAGGCAGAGAGAGAGGTCCAGTAGCAGGCCAATACCAGGGAAACAGGCAGAGAATAGTCAGAGGCAAGCTGAGGTCAGTATTCAAATCCACAAAGCAAGGTCAGGAACTAGCCAGGTCAGCAACGGGAGATCAGTCAGCATAAGCAGGAACACAGGAACACAAGTCTCGGGGGAGCTGAATAACATCCAGCAAGTAATACACACCAGGGTCTCCTTTAAATAGGCAGGTTGGTGCCAATACACTTGGATGTGCTCGCCGATGTGTGGTGGTGCAGAGAGATCCGCCTATGTGTTAGCACAAGCTGGATGTTAGCCCGAGCTTGTTTGTGTGCTGATACCAGTGCACGAGCATTAGCTGCATGGGAATTAGAATTGCGCATTAGCTCCACAAGAATGAGCATTAGCTGTAGTATTAGCACTAACATTAGCTGTGCTAGTATTAGTCCTCTGAAAACTTGCAGTGTCAGCTTATCTCTGATTTGGGAGACTGCCTTAATGTCAGACTGTGCACATGACTGCAGTTCCTGCCTAGTCCCAGGCATTGATAAGCATGCCCTCAGGCAAAGGTACCCCTAGTACACGGGCATGGTAGGCCCTACCCACAATATGGCATAGTCGGTAAAACACCAACCAACTTCAATAAGACATGTACACCCACTTGTAAAGCTTATAAATTTCCACTTTATTACCAGATATAGTAAATAGAATATTGAAAAAATAATTCACCTTGCCCTAAGCTACACTATATTGCCAAAAGTATTAGCACCCCCCCCCCCCCAAATCATTGGATTTAGGTGTTCCAATCACCTCCATGGCCACAGGTGTATAAAATCAAGCACCTAGGCATGCAGACTGCTTCTACAAACATTTGTGAAAGAAAGAGTCACTCTCAGGAGCTCAGTGAATTCAAGCATGGTACCGTGATAGGTTGCCACCTGTGCAATAAGCCCATCCATGAAATTTCCTTGCTGCTAAATATTCCATGGCCAACTGTTGGTGGTATTATAACAAAGTGGAAGCAACTTGGAACAACAGCAACTCAGCCACAAAGTGGCAGACCACATAAAATGACCTCCAAACTTTGTGTGGTCTTCGTGGTGTAAAGCACACTGCCACTGAAATCTAGAGGAGTGGTGACAAGTTCTCTGGAGTGACGAATCCCACTTCTCTGTCTGGCAATCCAGTGGACATGTCTGGGTTTGATGGTTGCTAGGACAAGGGTACTTGCCTGACTGCATTATGAAAAGTGTAAATTTTGGTGGAGGAGAGATTATGGTGTGGGGTTGTTTTTCAGGGATTGGGCTTGGCTCCTTAGTTTTAGTGAAGGAAACGCTTAAGGCGTCAGCATACAAAGACATTTTGGGCAATTTCCTGCTCCCAACTTTGTGGGAACAGTTGGGGATGGCCTCTTCCTGTTCCAACATGACTGAGCACCAGTGCAGAAAGCAAGGTCCAAAAAAATACATGGATGAGCGATTATGGGATGGAGGAACTTGACTGGCCTGCAAAGAACCCTGACCTCAACCTGATAGAACACCTTTGGGATGAATTAGAGTGGAGACTGCGAGCCAGGCCTTCTCATCCAATGTCAGTGCCTGACCTCACACATGCGCTTCTGGAAGAGTGGTTAAACATTCCCATAGACACACTCCTAAACTTTGTGGAGAGCCTTCCCAGAAGAGTTGAAGCTGTTATAGCTGCAAAGGGTGGGCCAACTCAATATTGAACCCTATGGACTAAGACTGAAATGCCATTAAAGTTCATGTGCATGCAAAGGCAGGCAGCCCAATACTTTTGGCACTATAGTGTATTTATACCATGTCTGGTCCCTCATGGGCTGGTGATAGAATCATACATATAAATACATATATATTGCAATTATGGGGAAATTAGCTCATGATAACTTTGGAAATGCTTGGAATATGCAAATAATCCATACTTGTATGCATTGAGCTTTACAGTGAGAAATGCGAATGAAGCACACATCTAATTAAAGGCTTTTGTCTGCATAATGGTAAAACAATTATAATATTTTCAGCTTTCTACTGCCCTTGGCAGCAAATAAGAAATGGAAGCATAGCCACATTGAATGTGTTTTCTTACATTTACAAAAAAGGTTGATTGCCGGATAAACCTAAAGCTATTCTTATGCTTCTGAAAGGTAATACAATAAGACGGGGAGCTGTGCAAGCCAGTTAGCTCATAATCTAACACTTGACCCATTGTGTCAGAATTGTTTTATAACCTAAGTACATGATTTATAAATTGTACATTCGGCTGTTTGTATTAAAACAAAGACGACTCTGATTATGGTAGCATGATTCTGCCTAGACCCTCTTTCAGAGTTTGGAACAGAAAATTACATGGTTTAAAATGATTAAATGAAAGTCTGTTCAGAATCTTATTAAATTGTATAGTAAAAGGAAATACATATTTTGCATTGTTTTCTGTTCAAGTGCTGCTCAAAGTGACAATACCATCTGATGTACAGCAGTTATTGGCATCATTGCATTTATTCAGGAGTTGAACATCTGTCATTAGCTAGACCAGGCATGCCAAATTCAGATGAAACAGGTAAAACTGAAAAAAAATCAATGGGGTTAGACCCACCTAATCCTAGAATTTTTTTGGCACTTTGGAATCTAACCCCAGGAACAAAAATTGTATATTTTATTTTCCCCTGTCACTAACATATCTTTTGTCTTAGGGTGGCTTTGCTCACTCCTCCACCACTGTATATTTATAGTGGAGAAATGTAGCAACCTTTAGACAGCAGCATTGTCAACCTATTTTTCATGAAATGATGTTTTCCTGCCTCCTTGTAACATCCTCTGTGAGCTTTTGAACCTTTCATTTGTTTGGAACAAGCAGTGCACATTAATTGTGGTCATGTGGACTACTCTATACACACTACCAATCCCACAGTGCACAGTTCCTAGTCTATAGTCCATCTTGGGAGGGAGGAAAATAAGGTGGCTATGTTCCTTCATACATTGAGATCATGGAGAGCGATCATAGCCACCCTCTAACAGGAAATTGGATCACAGCAGAAAAAAAAAATATTGGAGGTGGCTGAGGGTTTAGTGTCACTTTAATTCCAACTCCAGTTAACCCATGAAGCAGTTATGGTTACATTTTTTTTATCCTTTTGGGATAAAGATCCTAGTTATACGAATAAAATATGACCATTGTAACACCTATTGCTAAAAGGTTTAACTTAAACCCTCCAACTGCCACATTTCCTGAACAGCTTGGTTCCTTAAAGGAAGTTGCAAAATAATAGTCAATGGCAGGATCAACAGGTAATACAACTATGTTACAAGGGGAAAAAAAGACTGTTCTGTTAGAGCTTGTTCACACCACTTCAGTTGATATGCAATGTGTTGATCTGCAATGCCAGTGCACATAGAAAACAATTGTTTCGCTTGCTGGCTTCCTGGCTCCCTGGCTCCACTTTCAAACACCAGAGGAATATAAACAGGCTAATAGACACTTCGCTCTGACTCTAGGGATGTACGAGTATATTCTTAGCTGCAATTTCCTTTTAGACAGAGATTTGCACTCACATGGAAGAAAAATATATTTGAAATATATTTTAAAAATATTCTTCCCAAATATATTGACATATATTTGAAGTACTACAAATTTTGGCCATATTCAATATATTTCAATAAAAAAAAAAAAAAAAAAATATATATATATATATATATATATATATATATATATATATATATATATATATATATACTGTACATTGAAATGCGTTTTATTACAAAATATATGAAAAATATTTTTAAAAATACATTTTCAAATATACTGTATGCCTTTAAAAATACAAATCTACATTTTTGGAATGCATTTATAAATATATGTAAAAATATAGGTTAAAATGACTTTTTTATATATTAAAAAAATCGGAAGAATATATTTAAAAATATATATATTTTTAAAAATTAAATATATTCTTCAGATTTTTTACCCCCATTACTGGGAGGGGTCAAGCATAGACGTAACATATTGGAGGGTACACTAACTCATTGCTCAGCTTCCTAGCCTCCTTCCTCTTCTTATCCTGAGCTCTCTAGGGAGCTTTTCCCATCCACTCTTCTTTCTCCAACCTCCATTCCCCTATATGCTTTGGCCCTCCCCTTCTTTTTTTTTTTCTTTCTTTTATTTCCTCAGTTCCCCTCTTTTCCCCCTTTTTATATGAGAGACATATCCCCCTTTGGATAGTCTTGTCTCCAGCATCAGGTCACTGGATTTGTACGAAAGTAACTCTTGTACACCTTTTCCATAGGGATTTTTATTATTTACACTCGACTCCACCAGTCAGGCTCTCGACTTCTCTTGATATACATGATATGTCTACATATTGCTGTTCAACTTTAGAATACTATGTATTATAGTCTACCCATCCATTGCCTTTCTTCTCATTGTCTCTTTAAGGATGGTATGGGCATGTGTCCTGATGGAGACCTGAAGAACATTGTGTTAATTCAGCTCATGTGTTAGCTCATCATGCATATCCTGGCCTTTGAAAATGTGATGGTTTTTCTGTATGTTCCCATTTTTCTAATAAAGTTTTTGTTGAAAAAAATATAATTTTGTGGCACTTAAAAAAATGTAAAAAATAAAATAGTACTTTGCATTGTGACAATGTAAGGCGCCACCCCTCATTACTGTTATACAATGGACTTGTGTGAATGAGCCCTCAGTGCTAGTGACAGATTGCTTTGTATATGTAACTTTTTACTTTGTACCTTAAAGGATTCACCTTTTACCCAAATAAAAAATACATGCACTTTTTTTGCAGGTAAAAATATGTGCATTTATTATTTTTGTTGCAGGAGTCTGTAAACCATTGCACCAGCGATTAGCAGATCGCTGGTGCCATGCAGGTCTCCTGCAGACCTGTCAGTATATTTGCTTGCCCGTACATTCCATACAAGCAAGCCGATACACTCTGACAGGAAGACTCAAAGAACTACCATGGCGCTTCACAGTGCTGTGGTAGTTCATTGAGAACTACAAGCCAACGGACGGTAAGGCTGTTGGGACTTGTAGTCTTCTCATTCACAGAGGACTCACCTGGCCATGTTTTTTAAAAAATGTTACAGCTAGGGGGGGGGGAGATCTTTCACTAGCTGTCAAAGCGGGGGAGCAGGGCCCTGTCCTTTCATAACATGTTACACCCTGAATATGGGTGTAACATGTAACATGTTATGAAAGGCACACTTGTCCTTTAATTCCAATTTCATTTACAAATGCAAAGTTCAATGCTTATCCCAGCAAAAGCAGTCATAAAACATTTCCTTAAGTATTTATCTACAAAATTATGTAAGGAAGTTCAATTTATTAATCTGGAGAACAGCTGGGGGCTCATTTGTTTTTTTTAACTTTAAACCACTGAGGGTCGTGGAGAAAGAGTGATAGGACCACATGTGGCCCATTAAACACCAGTATGACATGCCTGAGCCATACTGTAGAAATTTAAACTACAACTCACAGTAATATTAAGAGAAATGGCACACTAGACCAATGTATGTTGGGCAAAAGAAATATTTTATAAAAGCCTACACATTCTTTTCATCTTTTAGTCATTTCTCACTCACATAATGATTAGAGTATGGAACGCTCTTGACACTCCAAATGCCTTGCTTTTTTATGAGAAAAAGGAATTTCAATCTGAGAATCCAAAGTTAACATCTAGTAAATGCAAGACACTCACAGCTGTATAAAATACATTAGGCTATACTGTGGAAAAGCAAGATACATAGAGCTGATCAAAGCAGCCAGGCCAATGGCCATTTAACATGTAACATTTTTAGCAGACATACACCTCTTCTGTCAGTTCACTTACCCACTTATACTAACCTTCCTCACTTTCCACTGTTGTTCTGGGAGTCAGCATCTGTTTAAGCCCCAAGTCAGATGCTGCCATAGCTTACACAGGGTTGATGTGTGTCAGGTGACAGTGTTCAGTCAAACATGTGGAGCATTCCATCTTAGGAGGAGTTCACTTGTTTCCTCATACCTGGCAGTGTTGGGTATTTGTGGCAGCTATGATGGATCAATTGAGTGGTGGGGCAGTGATGAAGGTGAGTATAAGTGAGTTGGACGAGGGGTGGAGTGTTAAGACACTTTTTTACTTTCCCCTGAATGGGAAAAGCGACAGCTTACCTTACAAATGCTACTACTCTCTCACATTTTTTGGATCTTATAAATAGGATTGTTAACTTGTATGCAGGGGTGGACTGACAACTCATGGGGCCCAAAGGCAACAGGGAATCATGGGGCCCCTGTGTCCTCGTCCGTAACTCAAACCACACCCAAAAAAGCCTATGAAAAGATTCCAGGGGCATCTCATGGGGCCCCCTACTGACCCCGGGCCCTCAGGAAGTGCCCGAGTTCCCAAATGGTCAGTTCGCCCCTGCTTGTATGTTGCAGTGATTTATGCAGGTATATACCACCTGTGCGGAAGCAGTGAGTAACTTTATATGTGTTTCAACATAAATAATAAAAAACACAATGTATTCCAGTTATCTATTCATTTCAATCAATAATTGCATTTTTTTCCAATAAGCTATCATACTGTACATTCCTTATTCTGTCCATAAAAATAATCACATGTACATTAGCACTTTGGGAACACTCACAACCTTTGAACAGTGCTGTTAGCCAACAGTTGAATGTGCTTAAAAGAGAAAAGTGGCGAATGACTATTTCACCAGCGTGATGCTTATTACGCAATGTCTAATACCAGGCCAGTGGCAGGTTGGTGACCTGATATACAGTATTTCTTAGCTGTAATAGAGAAAGCTTGTATCACTAACTTGCCTATGCTGTCTGGAAGGCGTGTCTGAATCACAAGATAGATTCAATATAATTACAAATCTATTGGCAAGTTGAACTACTCGTGCATTATAAAAACAATAAATTGATTTGATGCAAAAGCTATATAGCTTTACATAATCATATTGTCCTGTGTAAACTTAGAATGGGACCCACTAAGCTTCTCACAATTACCATGCAGAAACCTACAAAACTTGCTCCTCCCAATTCAACCTGGCCTAACCAGAAACCAAAGCCTCTAACCAGCTCCCTCTTCCTCCCTTGGTCCCATTCCTTTCCTGGGCACAAACCTATGCTCAAGAGAATGAACCAAATTCACACCAGACTCTTGAAAAGGAATGTTTGTGATTACTGGAGAATATTAAATAAGTAGCCAACCATGTAAAACAGCTTTTCTTAAAGTGTTACTAAACCCAAGACCCTGCATCCACTATGTCTGGTCTCCCACAGTACACAGAACATGGAAGTGCAATTATTTTAGTAAATATAGATGGCTAAATACCATTTCTCATCGGAAGTTAGAGCAGTCTTGTGACTTCTATCAGTGTTCAGCAGAGCACTGATTAAAGCTTGTAGGAGGAGTTTTCTTTCTGCCTTAGGAAGATGCAGAACCCCTGACCTCTGTCTGGACAGTGCTAATTGGCCCTGTGCTGATCACATGCACTCTCTTATCAGGAGATAAGAGGGGGGCACTGGAAGAAGGGATGATCAGAGAAGTCAGGATCAATCAACCGTTTTACACATTGCAGAGAATTAACTCCTTAGGTTCCGCAATGATTATATCAAGCATTCTTTACTGCATATACAGACTGATTTTACTGTTGTGGGTTTAGTAACACTTTAATAATACCTCCTTCTAATAGTAAGTTTTGCTTTTATGTGAACAAGATTCAGGTTTTCTTAAGCCAACTTTATTTTTCATGCAAATTTTTCTTGTTACATTACATTGTACGTTAAATTCTAAATGCTTTGAGTGTAATTATAGCAAAGGTAGAGTATCAATTATATAAAAAAAAGACTCTTCAAGATCCTAGAACTGATTTGAGAGTAAACCCAGTTCCAGTAGTAAACTCATGCCAGCTGAGGAATATATTGATGAATGCACAAAGAAATACAGTACATTTATCATGTGCTCTAGGTTCTTGGCGCTTCAATGTTGCTATTTCAAAAAGCACTTGCATAGGCTATCAGGCACTAGGCAAGAAGCCAATGATGAGTTTCACTGCCAGTTCCTCATTCATTGCTCTGCTCTGATTCTCTGCTGTATGCAATATTGGGTCATGTGGTTTAAGTAATTTATTCAGAATCTTTCACATATTCCAAAAGTTACCCAGGGTTTTCCAAGAACCAAGTTACATAGAAAAAATCTGCTTTGATAACTGCCTATTGAATACTTTTACACATACAACACATCCTAGAAAATTATATTACTTTTTAAGATACATTTACTGACTGGTCCAGGATTCTTGCTTAAATTACTGAATAATTAAAATGTACATTTCTCCTAGTTTATAATGGAAACTGTGACCTTATCTAAAGATAATTAGGCATCCATCTTTCTATGTTACATTTTTTTATTATAGTGTATAGATGCATAGCATCCAATGCAAAGCAATTATAAAGAGTCAACAGATGGAAGGCAGGGTCCAACTTCCAAGGTAGTAATATACGGTGCTTAGTTGGCCATAACTAGCTAAGACATTTACAAAGCAGATCTTCCATCTTCAATACCATTATGCCTTCAATCTACAGAGTGCCCCTAAAGTCTGGACACATAGGCAAAATGCATATTTTCAATAAATTCCAATACATTTTTCAACACATTTTATTTTATTGGAATATTAATCAATAACATCTTTAATGTGATTTCCACCATTTGTAATGGAAAGTTCCATGTGCTTCGCAAGATTCACATGAACCCAATGCAGTAACTCCACATTTCCATCAATTTGAGCGCATTCGTTCAGGTGATTCATAACTATGATTTTCATTGAGTATACCTTCTCCGTTAGCATATCCCTAAAAAAAGAGATCAAGGGGAAGGGGGTTAAGGTCTGGTGAGCTAACCCAGTGATATACTTTATATATATATATATATATATATATATATATAGCAGTCAGACATCACTAACCTGATCAATCACTGTTTTTGGTAGAAATGATATTTCTACATGGCAAATAATTTACTAGCAGGTGTAGTAGAGTAATAGTAATCCAACAGACCTAACAGTCATGACATGCATGCTGCTGATTCTGTGTAATTGAATCACTAATTGAAAGGGGCATGTTCAAAATAATAGCAGTGTGGAGTTCTATTAGTGAGGTCATTCATTCTTTGAAAAACAGGTGGCAATTATTGCCCTTATTTAAGGAAGGAAGGCAGCAAATGTTATACATGCTGGTTACAGTGCATTTCTCTCTGAAATTCTGAGGAAAATGGGTCCTTCCAGACATTGCTCAGAACAGCGTACCTTGATTAAAAAGTTGATTGGAGAGGGGAAAACATATAAAGAAGTGCAGAAAATGATAGGCTGCTCAGCTAAAATGATCGTAAAATGGCAACCAAAACTTGAAAGACATGGAAGAAAGCAAAAAACTACCATTCAAATGGATAGAAGAATAGCCAAAATGGCGTGGACTCAGCCAACAATCAGCTCCAGGAAGATCAAAGAAGGTCTAAAGTTACCTGTGAGTACTGTTACAATTAGAAGACGCCTATGTGAAGCCAAGCTATCTGCAAGAAGCCCCCGCAAAGTCCCACTGTTGAAAAAAAGACATGTGCTGAAGAGGTTACAAGTTGCCAAAGAGCACATTGACTGGCCTAAAGAGAAATGGCGCAACATTTTGTGGACTGATGAAAGTAAGATTGTTCTTTTTGGGTCTAGTGGCTGGAGACAATTTGTCAGAAACACTGAATTCAAGCCACAGTACACTGTGAAGACAGTGAAGCATGGTTGCGCAAGCATCATGATATGGGGATGTTTCTCATACTACGGTGTTGGGCCTATTTATCGCATATCAGGGATCATGGATCAGTTTGAATACATCAGAATACTTGAAGAGGTCATGCTGCCTTATGCTGAAAAGGAAATGCCCTTGAAATGGGTGTTCCAACAAGACAACGACCCCAAACACACCAGTAAATGTGCAACATCTTGGTTCCAGACCAACAAGATTGACGTTAAGATCTATTGGATCTTAATCCAATAGAAAACTTGTGGGGTGACATTAAAAATGCAGTTTCTGAGGCAAAACCAAGAAATAGAGAAGAACTGTGGAATGTAGTCCAATCATCCTGGGCTGGAATACCTGTTCACAGGGGCCAGAAGTTGGTTGACTCCATGCAACACAGATGTACAGCAGTTCTCAGAAACAGTGCTTATACAACTAAATATTAATTAAGTGATTCAAAGGAAAGCAAAATCTTCAAACATTTTTCAGTTTATATAGTGAATGTTTGAGTTTGTAAAGAAGAATACAAACACTGCTATTTTTTGAACAGTCTAATATTCACTTTTCTTAAATTTTTTTTAGAGGAACAACACAAATTTGATATATTTTTCTTCATGTTTTGATTTGGAATAGAATGTGTAGTGTTCCCAATGCATTTGTGTGTATGGAACTAAAAGCTATTAGAAGGATTTTGAGCTTTATTCACTTTTTTCAACACACTGCTATTATTTTGAACACAACTGTATATATATATATATATATATATATATATATATATATATATATAGTGATATTTCCTGTGTTTTCAGACTTTAAGGACACCTTGTATTTCATACAAATGTTATGCTAAAAATGCGTATTGCTCTACTAGCCATTTAATCTGTTTAGGACCTGTTTAGCTCTACCATACAGGCTAATAACCTTGAAATGCACATTGGGTAGGTTTCTCACTAAGACCAACAAATGGTTAGATTAATGCCCATCCTTGAACCCAGTATGACCAGCTGCAGTCCCCTGTGCAATATCCATAATAATATATTGTGGTGTAAGTACTTTTAACAGTACAATAGCTGTTTGCACTTACAGATATTTTTTGGCACGTTGGAAAAGCTCTCTGTGTAATAATGAGCACTTTTTAGCACTCTCTAGGAAAGCTCTACACACAACAGTTTTTACCTAAACGTTTCAAGAGTGGCCCAGATAATGTTATGTACAGTATAGCCATTACAACATAAAAGTGGATCATGACCAAGGATTACTGTAGTGGTCACACCACCATTTATAAAAACATATTTAATTATAATAGTATTTTGAAAAAACTAACTCCCATTACTCTGACAGGACTTTAAAGTATGCTAATATGTATTATGGTAAATTAGATTTATGAGAATATGCTCTTAAGGGTTTCCTTAAGAGGTCTTTCCTCTTTAACATTAAAGTGTTACTAAACACATAACAGTAAAATCAGTCTGTGTATGCAGTAAAGCATGCTTGTTATACTCACTGTGGAACCTAATGGGTTAATCCTCTACATGTGTAAAAAGGCCATTTGATCTTGATTGCTCTGTTCCTCACCTTGTTTAACCACCTCTTAACTCCTGATAAGACAGACTGAACTGTAGGCATTTTGCACATTTTGCACATGCTCAGTTTGGTGTGTATCGCTAGAGGGTTTTTTTTTTCATGTGATCAGCACAGGGCCAATCAGCACTGATCAGACAGAGGTCAGGGGTTTTGCATTTTCCTAAAGAAAACTCATCCTACAAGCTTTAGCTAGTGCTTGGCTGAACACTGATAGAAGCCACAAGACTGCTCTAACCTCTGATGAGAAAAGGTATTTAGCAATATATGTTTACTATAATAAATGCATTTCCATGCTCTGTGTACTGTGGGAGACCATATATAGTGCATGCAGGGTCCTGGGTTAAGTAACACTTTAACTGTTCTTTTTCCTCTTCATACTCCAGTTGGAACAGACATTGCAGTGCTGTACATTTTCGCATTAGCAGCTGTAGGTGACTGGATTGTGCCCATACTGTGAGCTTCTACTAATAGTATTTTTGTTCATGCAATAAACATGAAAGTTTGCTTTTGACCAAGAAAGCAATGTCAAATGTAAAGAAACAAACATTTTGTTTATTAAGCAAATGTAAAAACTGTGTAACAAAGTGCAGCAGCTTTTAAATTCAAAATTCCAGTAGCAGCTTATATATACAACATATAAATTGTTGATAGAAAGCAGCAATGCTCTCCGAGAACAGATAAAAGAATTAGTAAAACATCAGCTTCCTGAGAATGCTTAGCTGAAAAAAATACATGAACATTTTCTACAAATATGGTACCAGGGAACAATAATGAGGGCTTTTTTTATCTTGCAAATTTCAGAGGAAGAGGGCTTACCTACAGAAAAGTATTTGCAACATTTCTGACAAGAGAGATTCAAATGTCTATAACAACTTTATTGAGGAAGGCATCAAGGGCTATGCCAAAGAAAAAGTAGAATTCCTGCACAGTTAGGGGTCACAAAGAAATATAAAATGAATAGTCCTGTCCTCTAACTTTACTCCCCAAACTAAATGATAATTTGGTCTTCTACAAAAACTTTATAACACTAAAGTCTCACATTTGGTGCTAATTCCATGTCAAGGGTATATAAATGAATTTAATGTCTCAATGTGCCAAGTTGCATAACCCTAATCTTTTTCAGATGTGGTTTCATTTTAAAGCAAAAAATAACAGTGATTCTTGTGATCAATAGTGATCACAGTGTGAAGCATTAGTGATTCCTGTGATCTCATAGTCAGTATGCATGTCCATACTTGAATGACATCTTCATTACAGGTAGAGATTTTCTAAATCCAAGGAAGTCCAATAATATCAATCCATTTTAACAGAGGTCTCAGATTTAAAAACAATTAAGCAATATGAACATCACCATCTCCTGACCAATAAACAAGATAGTGGAATACTTTGAAAGGTATATTCCTAAGTTTTCATATCTGTGGCACCATTAACAGAGGAATAAAAAATTTAAATAAAATGTGTCCTCTAGAAACAAAAAACCTTTTTTTTTTATATCAGGGAGCTATCGATATACATACTACAAATGGGGGGAATCAACATTTTTGTTTGTTTGATTTATTGTCCAACAAGGACTTTGAATGTTTGTCTAGTCACTGAATTGATGAACTCTAAGATATCCCCATGGAAGAGGAGGTCCTTTTATATACCGTATTTTCCGGAGTATAAGGCGACTGGGTGTATAAGACGACCCTCTAATCTTCCAGTTAAAACATAGGTTTTGGGCTATACTCGCCGTATAAGACTACCCCCCTTCTGAGGCAACACCATTTAAAAACATCAGATTTTTTTATTGAAATGGTTATGACTTACCTGTACTTAAAATCCTTCAAAATCCTCATGTTCATCCTCTGACATCATAAGTTCATGAATGACATCTTGTGATACATTTTTAAGACAGTCATCATATGGATCAAATTCCAAATCAGATGGTTACCGCTGGATGTGCGGTAATACGGTAGCTTCGGCTACATACAGTATACAGTATATATACAGCCCGCTGGATGTGTGGTAATACTGTACATACAGTATACCGTTCTGAGCCATGCTGGCTCAAAACAAATGTCCCTATGACAGATTAATCTGTCAGCCCGCTGGATGTGTGGTATATACAGTATACTGAGAATATACCACTGTGGTATATACAGTATACTTAGCCAAGCTGTTTCAAAACGTACCGGTACGTCCCTACGGTAATCAGCCCGCTGGATGTGTGTATGCACGGTAGCTGCGGATACATACAGTATACACTGGGCCAATCACGGCGAGTGATGTATTATACTAATGAATACAAAGTCTGCTCAGATTGGCTGAGGTTGTGACATCATCAGCCCACCTCTCTGACTCAGCCAATCCGAGCAGACTTTGTATTCATTAGTAGAATACATCACTCGCCGTGATTGGCCTAGTGCGGGTGTCGGCAACCCGCGGCTCCAGAGCCGCATGCGGCTCTTTTTCACCTTTGCTGCGGCTCCGAAGCACACTGCCCACCAGGTGACAGGCAATAGGGTTGCCGTAGCTCAGTGGTCGGCAAGCCGCGGGTCTTTACACATTTTAATGCGGCTCTTCTGTGTGCCGGGGTGCCCGTTCCCCTCCCTCCTCTTGGGCGGCCGCCCCAAAAGTCAGGACTCTGCAGCTAGCCCAGCAATGGCCAAACTACGGCCCGGCGGACCTTTTAATCCGGCCCGCGGAGCGTGGCAAACATTGGCTGTCAGGATGTAGGCGGGGCAGCGTGACGAACTCCTCTCCTCTCACAGTCCGCCCTGAAGACCGGAACGGCGCGGGAACACGGCGAGAGGAACGCGCGGAGCAAAGGTACGTGAATTGACACAATATGGGGAATGAATTACTATGGGGGGATGAATTACTATAGGGGGGATGAATTACTATGGGGGATGAATTACTATATGGGGGATGAATTACTATGGGGAATGAATTACTATATGGGGGATGAATTACTATGGGGGATGAATTACTATATGGGGGATGAATTACTATGGGGGATGAATTACTATATGGGGGATTAATTACTATGGGGGATGAATTACTATGTGGGGGATGAATTACTATGGGGGATGAATTACTATGGGGGGTGAATTACTATATGGGGGATGAATTACTATATGGTGGACGAATTACTATATGGGGGATGAATTACTATGGGGGATGAATTACTATATGGGGGATGAATTACTATGGGGGATGAATTACTATGGGGGATGAATTACTATGGGGGATGAATTACTATATGGGGGATGAATTACTATGGGGGATGAATTACTATATGGGGGATGAATTACTATATGGGGGATGAATTACTATATGGGGGATGTATTTTCAGTTTTAAAAATGTGGCTCTCAAAATAAATTTCAATGGTGGTTTTGGCGAGATTTGGCTCAGTTGAAAAAAAAGGTTGCCCACCAGGCTATGATTGTGATTATAACGACACACTGTGGCCCTGATTGACCCTTTGCTTACTGGGCCCTTAAACCCCCTTCATGACCAGAGCGCTTTTGCAATATATGCAGTGTCGGATTTGTTTTAAATGTTGCAATGGTTTTGCGGCTCCCAGTCTTTTTTTCCCTTCAGAAACGGGTCCAAGTGGCTCTTTATGTCTTAAAGGTTGCAGACCCCTGGCCTAGTGTATACTGTATGTAGCAGCAGCTACCGTACATACACGCATCCAGCGGGCTGATTACAGTAGGGACATACCGGTACTTTTTGAAACCGCTTGGCTCAGAGCAGTATACTGTATATACCGCACATCCAGCGGGCTGACAGATTAATCTGTCATAGGGACATTTGTTTTGAGCCAGCTTGGCTCAGCACGGTATACTGTATGTACAGTATTACCACACATCCAGCCAGCTTGACCCAAACAAACTCAAGGTTCACATTTTATACCCCGCGTATAAGACAATCCCCAATTTTTGGGCTATATTTTTAAGTATAAAAAGTAGTCTTATACGCCAGAAAATACTGTAATATAGTTTCCTATTTCTTAGCATTGTATATATAAATATTTGGGTCATTTTCATGTATGTGCCCCTCATTGGGAGGTGATGCTTTACATTTTTCCTGCAGCTGATTTTGTTAAGATTTTTTAATTAGTGGCCAATTATGGTTTTATTTAATTTTGGGACAGTTAGCTTTTGTATAGTATAGGTTTTCAATAAAGATTTTCTATTTTGCTATTTGTGTGTGTTGAGCCATTCACTGGGGTTTTTACCCTCTTCAAGGATACACAATAACACTTGTACATTGAGATTGAGCATAAGTTTATTTTTTATGTTTTTCTTTTTCTCCACGATTAACAGTGACAGTAAAAAGTCAGCAGTAGTAATTTTCAAAAATGAAAGATACCTTCAACTCTTATTGCCTCCGTTATTTCAGAATAATTTGTGGGTTTAAACAATTAATTCTAGCATGGATAGTAGCATGCCTGTAAAAAGTAATGAATGGTTTAAGATTCCCCAATGGACTACTTACTATGAAACTGGCATCCAATGGGAAGATTTTTTTCACTCTGGAATTAGATGTTTAGACTTCAAGGATACTCTAGATTCCCTGACACATGAGGGAGATGTTTTACATTTATATTGGACCTTTACTTGGATGAGACAAAATAAAGATGATGATTTAAGTGTCACAACTGGTTGCTTTGCTTGCAATGTTTCACTAAAAATGTAGATTACAGGTCTGGAAGGAAACACATGCATTAGGATGCACTGTTAATTGTAGATCATTTGGTTGATGGTTGTTCATTTCTGCAGCTTAGTGAGAGGTAAAATTTGTAAGTGGTCAGTTCAGAAAAACTTAGAGGGAAAATTTGTTAAGATATGTTAAGGTTTTATTGTGTTTTCGAAAATGTTACCTGAAAGTTTTTAAGTAATCAGATGGGTGGAAAAAAAAGGCTTTGCAGAAGATCAGTAACTATGGTAGAGATCAGCAGTGAGAGACAAACATTGTTACAAAAGCTGCATGTATTGAGTGAGCTGTAAACTAAAGAGAAAAGACGTTGTACTTTTGTACTTTAAGGGATTCTATTAACTATAAAAGCTGAAAGAACAAGCTCACTATTTTAAAGGCTAACCACACATAACCAGTACTTCAGTCATTTTTTTTTTAAATTTACAGTTAGGCTTGCCAATCATTTGTTTATTCTACAAAGTGGAGAATCCATCAGGAGAGAAAAATATATTTGACTTTTAATGACACAATAGTTGAATGGAGCTGGGAATTCAGATATATCAGCACTGGAGTTCCACAAAAACATCATCTAAACCTATTATTTTAAAATCTTTTGGCGAGTCTCTGTCTTGGTGGGCCTAAATCAAAGGCATATTTTGTGCTATTACTAAGTAGCCCTACTCCTTCTGCTTTGCATTAGGAATGGCCTTGATCTTGTGGTATTGTGACTTATGACTTGCTGCACTCCAACACTGGCCTTCATCTGTTCTCATCTCTTAGAAACATAAACTTGTTCGGCTTTCGCACCCTTGACAATTTAATTTCGTAAATTTAAATAATAATGTGATGAAAATTTAAAGATATAAAATTAATTGGAAGAGAAAATGTCAACCTTGCTCTGACTACAGACACGAAGACCATTTTTTTCCTTAAAATACTTGTAACTATTCTATATGTGTTCTCCAATGTGTTAAGATACATCTGTGCATATTTGGCGCTATTCACATCTTTAAAAATATAAATTAGAAATTAATAATTGTGGGTTATTCTGGTAACTCATTAATTTAAAAATCTATGAGTATGCACCTATGAAAACATGAAATGTGTGTTGTGGTCTAAGCTATGGCTACTCACACTCTACAATTCAATTAGTATATACTTTGGCTGGATTACTCATCTGCCCAGTAAACAGCATCGTGGCAGTTTGCTATTTTTAGGTATGGTAGCAGTTTGCTATTTTCCTACAAAACAGTATGTTTTATTTACTTTACAGTTCCTCTGCATGCAAAGAATAGACAATTCAAAAAACAGGCACAAGTATTTATATTATATATACCACTTGAGCCCCAAACCATTTCTGGCACTTTTTGTTTACATTTTAAAATCAGTATTTTTTTGCTAGAAAATGTCTTAGAACCCCCCAAACATTATACATTTTTTAAAGCAGAGAATAAATTGGTGGTTTTTGCATTTTTTTTATGTCACACGGTACTTAAAACACAATTTTTGGGAATAAATAAGCTTTTTTGAATTTTATTACAAAAAAACACAATAAATAACCAAATTTTCTTACAAAATATAAAAGATGATGTTACGCCAAGTACACAGATACCATGTCACGCTTTAAAATTGCGCGTGCTCATGCAATGGCGACAAACAACATAAGTTTTAATATTGATAGGCAACGCTTTAAAGCCTTTACAGATTACCACTTTAGATTTCCAGAGGAGGTCTAGTGCTAAAATTACTGCCCATGATCTGATGATCGTGCCGATACCTGATATGTATGGGGCGATTGCTGTTTGTATGCGTGAGGGACCGATGCATGCTCACGAGTACGACGGGAAGGGGGGACTTAATTTTTTTTTTAATTATTATTTTTTACATTTTTACACTGTCACTTTATTTATTTATTTAATCACTGCTATTGCTGTTACAAGGAATGTAAACATCCCCTGTGACAGCAATAGACACGTGACAGGTATTTTTATGGAGGGATCTGGGATCATTGAGACCCCAAATCCCTCCTCTGCACTTGAAAGCATTCAAAACATCAAGATCAGTGTTTTTGAATGCTTTCAGATTTAAAAAAAAAAGTGCAAACGTTTCCGAGTAAACCAAAAGTGATGTCAAGTCATGGCTTTTGGTTTACAATAAAGGAGAGGTGATAAAAGTCAAATCTCTCTGATGGGATGGGTGATCTTGAGAGAACAGGGCAAGGTGGTGGGAAGGGGGGATATCCCCAAGGGGGGTTATCCCCTCCCGCTGCTTGTACAAGCAATCGAGCAGCTAGTAGCTACTCCGATTGCTTGTACAGGAGAGCTGACCGCCGGCCCTAAAAAATGCTACCAGGTTGATGCCTGCAGCTGCAGGCATCATTCAGGTACAACCACAGAAAATCCAGTGACGTTCAGGTATGTCGCTGGTCTAGAAGTGGTTAAAATTAGAGTGTATTGAGCTGCTTTGAGCAATTTGTGGCTTCTGGTGTCTTGTTATGCCTTTAGGGAGAATGGAGCTACATCCAGGCCTGCCTGTTGTGAGTTATATGTACCAAATTGGGAGCTAAAATTATATAGAGTTATTGGCCACACTTTGCAGAGGTTCCTTAACATGGCAGTGTGGCTTCACATATATTATACAGTTGCAAGAAAAAGTATGTGAACCCTTTGGGGTTATGTAGAATTTTGCATGAATTGGGCATAAAATGTGCTCTGAACGTCATCCAAGTCACAGCAATAGAAGAACACAGTCTGCTGAACATAATACTACACAAACATTAGATGTTGCCATGGTTTAATTGCACATAACATGTAAACATTCACAGTGCAGGGAGGAAAAAGTATGTGAACCTTTGGACTTAATAACTGGTTGACCCTCCTTTGGCAGCAATAACCTCAACCAAACGTTTCCTGTAGTTGCAGATCAGACCTGCACAACGATCTGGAGTCATTTTGGACCACTCCTCTTCACAAAACTGTTTCAGTGTAGCAATATTCTTGGGATGTCTGGTGTGAATCGCTCTCTTAAGGTCATGCCACAGCTTTTCAAATGGTTTGAGGCCAGGACTCTGACTGGGTCACTCCAGAAGGTGTAGTCCGTGCTGTTGCAGCCATTGTTTTGTTGAATTACTTGTATGCTTTGGGTTATTGTCCTGTTGCATCACCCATCCTCTGCAGAGCTTCAGTTGGCGGACAGATGGTCGTACGTTTTCCTGCAAAATGTCTTGATAAACTCTGGAATTCATTTTCCCATCAATGACAACAATCCGTCCAGGCCCTGAGGCAGCAAAGCAGCCCCAAACCATGATGCTCCCTCCGCCATGTTTTACAGTGGGGATGAGGTTTTGATGTTGGTGTGCTGTGCCTTTTTTTCTCCACACATAGTGTTGTGTGTTCTTCCCAAACAACTCAATCTTGGTTTCATCTGTCCACAGTATATTTTGCCAGTAGTGCTGTGGAACATCCAGGTGCTCTTTTGCAAACTTCAAACGTGCTGCAATATTCTTTTTGGACAGCAATGGCTTCCTCCGTGGTGTCCTCCCATGTACTCCATTCTTGTTTAATGTTTTCCTTATTGTAGATGTGTCAACAAAAATGTTAGCATGTGCCAGAGATTTCTGTAGGTCTTTAGCTGACACTCTGGGATTCTTCTTTACCTCATGCAGCATTCTGCGCTGTGCTCTTGCAGTAATTTTTACAGGACGACCACGCCTAGGGAGAGTAGCAACAGTGCTAAACTTTCTCCATTTGTGGACAGTCTGTCTTACCGTGGACACATGAACATCAAGGCTTTTGGAGATACTTTTGTAACCCTTTCCAGCTTCATGCAAGGCAACAATTCTTGATCGTAGGTCTTCTGAGAGCTCTTTTCTGAGAGGCATGGTTCACATCAGACAGTGCTTCTTGAAACCAGTAAACCCAAAACAGGTGTGTGTTTTTTAAGGGCAGGACAGCTGTCAGCAACACATCCAATATCATCACACTGATTGGAGTCAAGGTTGGCTCACTCCTGGCTCCAATTAGCTCTGGGAGAAGTCATTAAGCTAGGGCCTCACATACTTTTTCCTCCCTGCACTGTGAATGTTTATATGTTATGTGCAATTAAACCATGGCAACATCTAATGTTTGTGTAGTATTATGTTCAGCAGACTGTGTTCTTCTATTGTTGTGACTTAGATGACGTTCAGAGCACATTTTATGCCCAATTCATGCAAAACTCCACATAATCCCAAGGGGTTCATATACTTTTTCTTGCAACTGTATATGCAAACCTCTGTTTTTAACCTATTGAAACAGTTTATTTTCAGCATAGATATTTCTGTTCTGACATCACTGTTGGCCAAGTAATCAGCCTCATGCAATTAGCTCCCCCCCAGTTCCCCATCCAGCCTGCTGATGTGGCCCCAGCCCCCTCCAGTGCCTCCAGTTCCCCCCAGAGCCGCCCCCAGAATTTTTCCTCCCAGATGTTCCTTGTCTCAAGAATTGCAAGGTAAAAATAGTGCATTCATGCACACCTGCATTGTGTTAGCTTTTGATTTATCCATTTTTTATATTATCCATGTGCCATCTTTTGGAGACATTTCCATTGTGTCTCTTAATTATTAATAGGAGGTGCTTAAGGCAGTGCTACTAAGGGAACTGATGTAATCATTTACTCAAAAGAAGTTTTCTGTAGGAACTACTTTCATTCTTTGTTAGGTAATCAGCTTATAAAAAGGTGGTTCGATCCCCTCCCATTTTCCCTCCATCCTTAGCTGTGCTTTTATCAGCTACTTGCAGTTTTTTCAAGTTTGAATGCCTTATATTAAACTTGCAATATCATAGTGTTTACGTTTAAAAAAGAAACTTGGATTCTGCTTTAAAAAAATAAAAATGAAAAGATATGTGGGTATTTTTACCTTCTTTTTTCATAGGCTCTTCCTAGTTTGTCATCTACTTCTAAGATAAGATAGTAACATACGTTATCATTTACCTTAGATATCTTTGAACAGTTTACAGTAGAAGCAACAGCAAGATGAGGGGTGTCAAACTCAATTTCATTGTGGGCCAGTATCAGTATTATGATTGCCCTCAAAAGGCCAGTTGTATCTGTAAGACTAGATGTCCAGAGCACCCCCACCCTGTGATGATCGCGGCGTCAGATCCCTGCCCTTCTCACCAAACTCGTGACCGAAGGACTAGCCAGTCTAAAACTGCGATGTCACGTGCGTAACAATGCCACGCCCAGCTGCACCCTGCTGCACAACGATTTTCCAGCTCCCTGGACCCCAAATTGATGTACCGGCAGCCTGAGCGCGATTGTTACTGGGTCAGGTTAATTACACAATTAACCCTTCACACTGCCACCACCTCCTTTTTGTACAGAGAAAGAGGAAACTTTGTAATATCAGCAATAACACTAGGATGATTGGATTTATCGTCTGTATACCACTGTCACCGCAGACAGGTTATACAGAGGGTTAAACACACATAGTAGCGCTCTTCAGCAGCAGGAATTCGTAAGTTGCATTAAAGAGCTATAGAAACAGTTCAACACTTTCAGCAAGAAAAGATTTATTACTAAAGGTCAAAAGGGTGCAATAAAAATATTTAAAGAAAAAAGATGTAACCAATATATATATAAATATACAGAGAGCAATAACACAGCAAAAAGATAAACAGACAGAAGTTTAGGTAGATAAGTACTTGCCAAAAAGCCTTGGGTTAAGCAGCTTCAAGTCTCATGAGCCAAAAAGGATTTTCTTCTCTCTACTGCTAGTTTCGATGTTACAGGGCAGGAGACTCTGCTTTCTCTCTCACACACTACTCTAAGCATAACAACCCTTTTTCTACTCAGGGGGGTGTCTCCTTACAACAAAGAACCAATTGCCTTATTTGGGGAGGGAGGTGTAGATGGAGCCCGAAGTTATGACTAGAAGCTCTCATAGCTGGTATTTTGGCTCATAACTTTTCCTAGGTACATTTGACATTCCACACATGGGTAGATTAGTATGCAGAACCGTCTGCTGAAGATCTACATATGAAATATAACATACCTGCTCGGATGATTAAGGAGATTTTATTTTCTGCTCTCCTGTTGATCTCAGCTAGGGAAGGTAAGATACCAAACGATTTGTCTCAACGTGACCAATCTGAAGATATGCCTGTTTTTTGTGTAAGTCTCTCATATTCCAAGATATAAGACATAGGGAAAAATTGTTTTTTGAATGTGGTATCTAGTTTATTAGTCCTCTGGAATGTCTTTGAACTCAGGGAAAGGCTTGGGTTATACTTTTACGATGTGCCAGATTGTACAGTTTCTTAGACCGTGAGGCCTCAGCAACCCTGCTGTGCTTTGGCCACCTGTGACACTTCTCATCACTCAGGCTACATGTCACTGTGGATGAGCAGGGAAGGAGGGGGATGAGGAAAGATATATTTCTACAAGATGGACGATCCTTTGCCAAGATGGAGGTAGGAGCAAAATGGTTAAACTGCATCCATCTCTGTGGGTACGATTGCTACACACCCACATCTTACATCAGATGTTAAGAGCCCCCCACCATCAGAAGTCAATAGTCTCCCACTCTCCCTTACATAACAGTGCACCCCCCTTACCTTGTGCTGTTGCCAGGAAGAAGTTGGGGGAGGAGCTGGGAAGCCTAAAGTGCAGAGTCTGGAGGAAGACCAGAGGAGGGCTGGAGTCAACTGCCAGAGTCTGCTGAATGTTGAGACCAGGGGAGGTGGAGACAAAATGGTGCTGCAGCTGCATAGAGAGGTGCAGGATCTGTAGGAGGAGTGATCTCCTCCTCTCTGCTGCTAATTGCTGAGATGGGGGGCAGAGATGAGCCTCTCCATGGGTGCATGGAAACGCACAGGATCTGGTGGAGGAGTTCTGTCCTCTCCTCTGCTGCCAACTGCTGAGCCAAGGTGGGGGTGAGATGAGGGATGTGTGGCAGCTGCAGGACAGGTGTGAGGGCCACATGAAATAGCCTGGCGGGCATGATTCGGCCCGTGGGCCTTGTGTTTGATGCGTGATCTAGATGATGCAAAGTTCAGAATTCTGCATATTATTATTAGTATTGCTGTGATTTTTAGGTGATATAGTAACATTCACAATACAGTATGTTTACTATGATATTTTGGTGTACTCAAATGACACTTGCTACAGAAAAAATCTGTTCAGCTTCAAATCGGAATTCTGAACAACTGAGATATATTGGGTTCTCAGAAGCTGACAAAAGAAAACAATCTAAAGGTTAGTGATTAATTACTTTCACTCTGTCCTTTCCCCTGTAGGAGCAATGAGGATAAAAATGTCACCTTCTGAAGTTGTTTGTGGAATAACTGATAATCTTCCATATAACAATAAGGATCCTGACCTTGAAGTCAATAGTTTACCTATCATCCAATGTGAAATTCTTTAATTCCTTTAGTACAAAATACGTTTTCATGCCATATGTTGTGCTCTTGGTGCATGTTGTTGTATGCTTAAAAAAAGTACAAGCCAAGTTTTATGCTGCTTATAGTACTCAATAAAATGTTCAAAAACTTCAGCAAAAGCCTTTATACAAATTGTATAGCTTTTAAGTTATTGCCAACAGAATTGTATTCTCTTTAGCCTAAAACCAGTGCCAAGCTATTATTTTACAATATCTACTCTATTTAAAGGGTTAGTTCCCCTTTACCAAAAAATGTCTATGCAAGGGGTTCCTGCAGATAAAAACAAATTGTGCAGCTTTGATCAAAGTTAAATAGGGCCACTGCTATAGGTGTAGACCATTTAGGTACCTCCAGCAGCCTGGCCAAAAAAACCCACAGAAGGCATCATTCCATCCTTTCTTGCTACTAGAATGTTGCTAAGAAGCTTCCAGCCAATTCAAACCCCCTCACCCACCACACACTTTCTCTCTCCTGTCACAGTATCTCTGAGCACAGCAATAATAATGGATCATGGGTGTGGGGGTTTGAGAGCTTGTTCTTCTGATGGTGGGGGTCAGCACCTACCTATAAATGACCTACACCTATAGCAAGCTTTGCTATACTTTGCACAGCTTTTTTATTTATAGACATCCCTTACCTGCATAGGTGTTTTTTTTGGTAAAGATGACCTAACCCTTTAAGGGATGCAGTACAGAAGACAAATAAATACATCATTTCTAGAATATCCACACAAAGGAGAGGGTTTCTGTCAAGTGGACAGCTATGTAACTTTGGACCTAACATTAGAGAAATTGGCAAATGTTAAACAATTCTAGTTGTGAGATCACCGTCTAAGATGTGATGGATATGGACAGTTTGGATATGGAATGGGGAAGTTTGGAATATTTTGTTATACAATGAATTCATATGTCAGTATACAGTATGTGATGTTTTCTCTGATACTGAAGGTGTCTGACTCTAAACACAAGCCAGTTTGTGTAATTCAGGCAGGCATGTGTGTGGGGTATAGGATAAACAGAAGGTCTGACACTATATGGATAAGTAACACCTAATCACTCTTTAAGGCAGATGTACATCTAGATTTCTTTTTTCATGTTAAGAGCATATGTTATAAGTGCAAGGCTGGATTATCCACTAGGTCACATACATTGTAGTTTAGGATGCTATTGTGACTGGGGACTACATCAAGCAGACAGTTTTGGATCCTGTGGAGCTGTCCAGGACACTCTGCAGGAAGGTAGGGGATGCCTCATTCAAGAACATTTACCAATCACTACTCAATCTGATGTCTTAGGGAGGCACTGGAAATCAGTGAGTCCCCTGATCCACAACAGAGCAAGTTACAAGCATAAGATCAGACCAGGTACAGAAAGACCAGAAGGAGGGGATGTTCAATTCACTTCCCATCAGAGAAATCTGAAAAGTAAGTTTGGGGTGTGAGGGTCTCTGATATAACCAACTCTTCATCCTTCTGCAGTGCAATCACATCCAGCCCCTTGTAGTTCAGTACCCCCTCCTGTTTCCCCATTCAACTTGGTGCAGTGTCCTCCCCTTTAGTTTCCTCCAGAGCCCCCAGCAGACCTCAGAGCCCTCTATATTTTCATGTCAGGGCACTGATGTTAGGATGTTATGTGTCCCACTAACCACTGAAGCTGGATCATTTCTTTTTTTCTTCTTCAAGTTTTTTATTGAAGAATAACAAGCACAGGGTGTAGCAATTGTGCACTCAGAGATGGACACGGCCCTATTGGCCCAATGGCCACCTATTTTGTTAAGGATTGTCCATCTTGTATAATTATCTCTTTCTCCCTCTGTCCTTATCCCCCCTCCCTCTCTGTTGAGTGACATGTGGTCAGTGTGTGTTTGCAGAGATCACAGGCAACAAACTCAGTGTGAGGGCGTCCTGGCTATAAAACCTCACTAGCTCGGTGCCCCTCTGTCTAAGAAACTCTTGCTTGGAAAGGGATCATAAAAGCATAAACTGAGTCCCTCATTGAGTTCAAAGACATTCCAGATAAGTCATAAACTAGACACCACATTCAACATCCATTTTCCCCTGTGATTCCATATCTTGGATTATGGAAGACTTACATGGATTATGGCTGACGTTAATACAAATTCCCTGGTATATTACACCCGCTATCTGACACATACCAGAGAGAAGAAAATTATATCTCCTGAACCATTCACGCGAATATCTCATATTCCATATCTAACTGTTCAGCAGATGCGTCTGCATATTAATCTGCTAGTGGCACGGCCTGCTAAATGCCCTGAGAATAAGTTATGAATTTTTTTGGTCATAGCTTGAGTCTCCACCAACAAACTCCCTCCCCAAATGAGGCGATTGGTTTACTGCTCCAGGGAGACACCCTGTGGAGCTCCTAGAAAAGCTAAGCCATGCTGAGTTAAGGTGTGTATGTGAGAGTTGAAGAATCTCCTGTTTTAACATCGAAACTGACAGTGGGAGATAAATCCTTTGCTCTGAAACCTGATCTGCTTAACCCAGGACATGTGGCAAGTACTTTAACTCTCTAACTTCTCTCTGTTATCTCTTTGCTGTGCTATTGTTCTCTGTATATATATATATATATATATATATATATACAGTTGCAAGAAAAAGTATGTGAACCCCTTGGGATTACGTGGAGTTTTGTATGAATTGGGCATAAAATGTGCTCTGAACGTCATCTAAGTCACAAAAATAGAAGAACACAGTCTGCTAAACATAATACTACACAAACATTAGATGTTGCCATGGTTTAATTGCACATAACATGTAAACACTCACAGTGCAAGAAGGAAAAAGTATGTGAACCTTTGGACTTAATAACTGGTTGACCCTCCTTTGGCAGCAATAACCTCAACCAAACGTTTCCTGTAGTTGCAGATCAGACCTGCACAACGATCTGGAGTAATTTTGGACCACTCCTCTTCACAAAACTGTTTCAGTGTAGCAATATTCTTGGGATGTCTGGTGTGAATCGCTCTCTTAAGGTCATACCACAGCATTTCAATCGGGTTGAGGACAGGACTCTGACTGGGCCACTCCAGAAGGCGTATTCTGTGCTGTTGCAGCCATTGTTTTGTTGAATTACTTGTATGCTTTGGGTCATTGTCCTGTTGCATCACCCATCCTCTGCGGAGCTTCAGTTGGCGGACAGATAGTCGTACGTTTTCCTGCAAAATGTCTTGATAAACTCTGGAATGCATTTTCCCATCAATGACAACAATCCGTCCAGGCCCTGAGGCAGCAAAGCAGCCCCAAACCATGATGCTCCCTCCGCTATGTTTTACAGTGGGGATGAGGTTTTGATGTTGGTGTGCTGTACCTTTTTTTCTCCACACATAGTGTTGTGTGTTCTTCCCAAACAACTCAATCTTGGTTTCATCTGTCCACAGTATATTTTGCCAGTAGTGCTGTGGAACATCCAGGTGCTCTTTTGCAAACTTCAAACATGCTGCAATATTCTTTTTGGACAGCAATGGCTTCCTCTGTGGTGTCCTCCCATGTACTCCATTCTTGTTTAATGTTTTCCTTATTGTAGATGTGTCAACAAAAATGTTAGCATGTGCCAGAGATTTCTTTAGGTCTTTAGCTGACACTCTGGGATTCTTCTTTGCCTCATGCAGCATTCTGCGCTGTGCTCTTGCAGTCATTTTTACAGGACGACCACTCCTAGGGAGAGTAGCAACAGTGCTAAACTTTCTCCATTTGTAGACAGTCTGTCTTACCGTGGACACATGAACATCAAGGGTTTTGGAGATACTTTTGTAACCCTTTCCAGCTTCATGGAAGTCAACAATTCTTGATCGTAGGTCTTTTGAGAGCTCTTTTCTGCGAGGCATGGTTCACATCAGACAGTGCTTCTTGAAACCAGTAAACCCAAAACAGGTGTGTGTTTTTTAAGGGCAGGACAGCTGTCAGCAACACATCCAATATCATCACACTGATTGGAGTCAAGGTTGGCTCACTCCTGGCTCCAATTAACTCTGGGAGAAGTCATTAAGCTAGGGCCTCACATACTTTTTCCTCCCTGCACTGTGAATGTTTACATGTTATGTGCAATTAAACCATGGCAACATCTAATGTTTGTGTAGTATTATGTTCAGCAAACTGTGTTCTTCTATTGTTGTGCCTTAGATGACGTTCAGAGCACATTTTATGCCCAATTCATGCAAAACTCCACTTAATCCCAAGGGGTTCACATACTTTTTCTTGCAACTGTATATATATATATATATATATATATAAATATTGGCAACATCTTTTTCTGTAAATATTTTTATTGTACCCTTTTAACCTTTTAGTAATAAATCCTACTTTCTGATCGTGTTTGAACTGTTTCTAACGCCTTTAATACAAACTACGAATTCCTGCTGCTGAAGAGCACTACAGTGTGTGTTTAACCCTTTGTATAACCTGTCTGAGGTGACAGTGGTATACAGACGATTATCCAACCATCATAGTGGTATTGCTAATATTGCCGAGTTTCCTCTTTCTCTGTACAAAAAGGAGGTGGTGGCAGTGTGAAGGGTTAATTGCGTAATTAACCTGACCCAGTAACAATCGCTTCCAGGCTGCAGGTACACAGAATGTAGTACATTAGCTGGAAAATCTGTGTGCAGGGTGCAGCTGGGCATGGCATTGTTACGCACATGACAGCGTGGTTTTAGATTGGCTAGTCCTTCGGTCACGAGTTTGGTGAGAAGGGCTGGGGTCTGATGCCGCGATCGTCACATATTGGCCTGCAACATACGTGGGATAGTTTGCGTTAGAGCTCTAGTGCATCTGGTCTGATGCCACGATCATCACACAGGGTATACAGGCATAAAACAATGGAGGCAGCAACAACACGTAAAGTGCCTGGATTTATTACCATACAATAGGGTCGCAGCCCTTAACAGGTGGAAAGGAACTGGAGCATTTTTTTATGCCAAAAACTTGATGCTATTTTGTTCTTCCTTCGACTCACCAACATCAGGGCATTCATCCTCTCAGTGACCATAATCACCAATACATTTTTTTCTCCCAATGGCCACCGATGCTGGGGCAATTTCTCCTTGAAGTGACCATGTCCTTTATTTCCTATCACTGATGCAGGGTCATTTTTTCCCTCCTACTGACTATTGACAAAGTGGCATTTTTTTTCCTGCTGATCACTGGCAACTGCATTTTTTCCTCTTTTTGGCTACTGTCTTCTGCCTTATTTCTTTGTTTAAGAATATGAACTATGGCTGATGGGTTCTGTACACTGGGCTTAATATCACATAATTTTGACCACTGCACTCTGCACATTGTGCTGAGCACCACATACTGCAAACCTACATACAATGGATCATTGCTCTGTGTACTGTATATTTGCTGCTGCACAATATTTTAAGTCCAGTAACACAAGTACCTCTTCTTTGTAGGGGACAAGTCTAGCAGTGGGGCATTGCTTTGAATGATTGGGTTAGTATAATTCTGATATGTCTCTGCAGACACAAGTCTGCTTGAGTCAGTATGGTGTTGACTGTGCCTCTGCAGACATGTTCCTGCTTGTGTCAGTATGATACTAATTGCTTCTCAGTGACTACATTTCAGCTTAGGTCAATACAGTACTGATTGTGTCTCTTAGGACATGTTTCTGGTTGTGTCAGTTTGGTGGTAATTGTGTCTCTTCAGACATGTTACAGGTTATATCAGTGTGGTTCTTATAATGTCTCTTCAGATGCATTGATGCTTGTATCAATATGGTTCTCATTGCGTTTATGCAGATGTCTTAATACTAGTGTCAGTATGGAACTGATTGTGTCTCTGCAGACATGTTTTTGCTCATTTCAGTATAAAACTGATTGATTTACTAAAACTGGAAAGTGCACAATCTTCTGCAGTTGTGCACAGAAACCAGTCAGCTTACAGTTTTTTTGTCAATGCTTAAAGTGGTATTAACCATTTCAATACCGGGCAATTTTGCACCTTCCTGCCCTGGCCATTTTTCAGGTTTCAGCGCCCTCACACTTTGAATGACAATTGCGCGGTCATACAACATTGTACCCAAACTAAAATGTTATCATTTTCTTCACACAACTAGATCTTTCTTTTGGTGGTATTTAATCACCATCGGGGTTTTTATTTTTTGCTAAATTAACAAAAAAAGACCAAAAATTTTGAAGAAAAAACACGTTTTTCTTTGTTTCTGTTATAAAAGTTTACACGTAAATGATTGTTCTTCATAAATTTAGGCCAAGATGTATTCTGCTACATGTCTTTGGTGAAAATAACCCAAATTAGGATGTATTTAGTAGTTTGTAGGAAAGTTATAGAGTTCACAAACTATGGTATAGATCTGAAAATTGATCAATCCTGAAGTACTGACAGCCAATCTAATTTCTTGAGGTCCAAGAATGTCAGAACAGTACAGATATCCCCCAAATGACCCCTTTTTGTAAAGTAGACAGTCCGATGTACTTCATAAGAGGAATAGCGAGTTTTTTGAAGTTGTATTTTTTTTGTCATAATTTTTCGGAAAATGAAAAAATTAAAAAAATTATTTTCACAATTATTTTTTTACATACTGTCACCAGTGCAGTACAGCATCATCATATAACTGGCATGGCGGTGAACACTGACTGGTGACAGTATGAAAAAAAAAAAAATATATATATATATATATTTTTTTAAATTTTTTATTACATTTTTTTTTTAAGATTTTTTTTTCATATTGTACTATGACCAAAGTAGTACAATGTTACCATAGTAACATTGTACTACTTTGGGGAAGTGATCAGTATTTTTTTTATTTTTTTACACAATTTGCTTATAGCAAAGAATTACTTTGCTATAAGCAAGCATTTACCTGAATGACATCGATTCATTCAGGTTTTTTTTTTTTTTTGTGCTTAGCTGTGATTTGGCCACAGCTAATCACATGACATGTGCATGTGTCCTGCTGTGACCATTCACAGCTAGGCACTAGTATACAATGGATGGCATGAATGAAGCCATCCATTGTATACAACTGTCATGTGACCTGCTGTGATTGGTCACAGCAGGTCACATGGTACCGGCAACAGGGGCCGGTACTCAGATCTGTCATTGGCCGTGTCCGAGGTACACGGCCAGTGATAGATCGCGCCGGTGCGCGGCTTTGCAACCGCGCAAACTGTGCATATGCGGGAGGACGCCAAATGGCGTACACCCCAGAAAGCTAATGCATTTTTGCGGCCGCCAAATGGCTATAGGCCGGGTGGCTAATGGTTTAAGGCAAGTAAAAAAAAACACACGTCATACTTACCTGTTCTTTGCAGTGGTTTTGTACAGAGCAGCCCCAATCATCCCCAGGATCACACTCCTGAACCCAGCATTCTGAGGATAACATACTCCTAAACCCTGTATTCTGAGTGTAACACACTCCTGAATCCTGCATTCTGCATGTAATGCACTCCTGAACCTTGCATTCTGAGCATAAAGCACTCCTGAACTCTGTTTTCTGAACGTAACACACTCCTGAACCTTGCATTCTTAGTGTAACCCACTCCTGATCCCTGCATTCCAAGCGTAATGCACTCCTGAAGTCTGCACGTTTTGTATAATGCACTCCTGAACCCTGAATTCTGTGCATAGCACACTCCTGATTCTTATATTCTGTGCATAACGCCCTCCTGAACCCTGCACTTTAAGCGTAATGTACTCCTGAACCCCGCATTCTGAGAGTAACGCACTCCTGAACCCTGCATTTTGAGCATAACGCATTCCTGAGCCCTGCATTCTGAGCGTAATGCCCTTTTGAACCATGCTTTCTGCGCATAACGCACTCCTGTACCCTGCATTCTGAGCGTAGTGCACACCTGAATCCTGCATGTAACGCACTCCTGAACCTTGCATTCTGAGCGTCATACAATCCTGAAACCTGATTTCTGAGCTTAACGCACTCCTGAACCCTGCATTTGGCTGTAACACATTAATGAACCCAGCACTCTCTGCATAACTCACTCTGAAACCCTGCATTCTGTGCATACCACGCTCCTGATCCCTGCACATTTTGTATAATGCACTCCTAAACCCTGCATTCTGAGCGTAATGCATTCCTGAATTCTGTACTTTGTACGTAGCGTACTGATAAACTCTGCATTCTGTGTGTTATGCATTCCCAATCCGTGCATTCCGAGTGTTACGCACTCCCATAATGCACTGAATCCTGCACTTGTGTGTTATGAACTTCTGGATTTATTTAATAATGCCATTTTAAGACCCTCCCATTTGTACCATTTGACCACACCAACCCTATAATACATTGTGAGTTCCTGCATCTATTGTCTGAGAAAATAAGCTTGATCTTGCCATTGTAATTATATTGTAAATCTTGGTAAATTAGTTTCTGTGATGTATACTGTGTGATGGGAAGAGGGTAATCCAATGGATTATGCTGTCTAACTTCCACCACACTTGCTTTAGAACACTTGCATAATGTGGTTTATTCTAAAGGATTATACTCCCTGGCTCCCTCCATACTTGTCTCATAGCTATACAGCTTTCTTATCAGAGTAATTCAGGACCTACAAAAAACATTGGTTAGAAGAAGCCGAGCCAAACCAACAACACAGCGCAAAGCTAAATAATGAGAAGCAAGGCCACAATTAATTTATTGCTGTTCCCTATTCAAATATTTGTCTTCCTATCTCCAAAGTCAATCTGTTCCGTCCTTTACTTTTTGATTCAAATATAACTATCCCTTCAACATATATCATTGGCAAAAGTATTTACTATGCACTCTAATGGTCATCTCCCACCCTTCTAAGTGATATTTACTTACTGCAACTAGTTCTAAGACTGAAGTAAATGACAAAGTTGAAATGTGCCAAGTTGCTGCAAGGTTGAAAATACAGACTTTTGAAAGAATTATAGCCGTTTATGATTGTTTGGCCTGGCTTCTTGTCAGATAGCCATTAACCTCAGAGTAACATTGCCTCAAAGAAAATGTGCTCTTTTTAGAAAACTCCTCATTAATTTAATTTGTTGAAGGAAAAAAAAAAGCATAAAACCATAAAGTGTGTGGTTTGTATGGTTCCCAGTGATGCATAAATAGTCAGGAATGTGGAGATGTGTTTGGAAACCTCAAGACCGAAACCTTCCATTAACTTCTCTTGACTCCCCAAAGTAAGGTAAATGGGTTATATATCAACAGCAGGCAAGGAGTATTTGTGATGCAAGTGCCTTTAAACAATTTGAAATTCATGAAAAAGTAAATCGGGTGTATGTGCACAATGCTAGTCTGGTGCTATAAAAGTTAAACATAAACATTGACTCACATAATTGTGCAGCTATACTCTGCCTTATTAAGTTTTACTGTAATGAGTTATTGGAAATTGTGATGGTAATACATCTGCGTAATGAAACAATTTTAGGGTGTAGTGGAATGTACAGATATTAAGTTATATACATTTGGTCCATACATAAAATATAAAATCACATTAGGTGATGTTAACAAGTTGTACACTAGTTTGTCAATGACGTGATCTTACTCACTTAAACCAGCTGGTGTTTTTTAGCAACCTCTAAACATAGTTGGAATTAGTAGCATTGAGTGCCCAGTATTAACTAATACCAATGGAGGAATAGTATACATAGGTTTAGGGCTGAGACATTTCCCCACTGAGAACAGCTTTGATAATTATGGACCCAGTACATCAGCACAAAAGCCATATTTCAGGTATAGATGTAGCCTGGTGGGTTGAGTCAGCATCTGGATTCCTATACTGTATGTCTTGGATACTCCAACAGTGAGATCTCTATGTCATAATTTCCATCTCATATCCTCTGTTTTGGGTGTTAAGGCCTACCCTGGCACATTATAATAAATACATAATATAAAATTAATTACAAAAATCCAACAGGGACAAAGTAAATGTCTAATAATGACCACAGTGGGTGTGCAGGCAGAAAAACTCCATTGTGGATCTTACCAATAGAGTACCCTTAATATGTTATGAAATGAGCAGGTGCTTTAACTTCTAACAAAAATTCAAATATCATATTTAGGTGGACTGATCCCTAAATGGCCTGTACAGGAAATAGAAAGTCCTAAAGCAGGGGCGGACTGACCATTTGGAAACTCGGGTACTGCCGGAAGGCCCGGGGTCAGTAGGGGGCCCCATGAGATGCCCCTGGTACCTTTTTCATAGGCTTTTTGATTTTGGGCAAGGACACAGGGGCCCCATGATCCCCTATTGCCCGGGGGCACTATAAGTTGTCAGTCTGCCCCTGTCCTAAAGATATGGCTTTTTAGCTGATATCTAAGGACTAGAATTGAGAAACGCGGGTTAGAATAGCATACTACTGGCAATGAGAACCAACATTCTTTATATGTGGTATGTAATTTTGTTTTTGTTCACTATATGCAATTTGTTAGCAAATCCAATAAGAGAAATAAATAAAGATTGTTTATATATTATATTAAGAAATAATATAATACTTGTTCTTGGTCCTAGTATTATTTAGAAATATCCTCAAAACATAAAAATGGCGTTTAAAACAATATTTAAAGGACACATAATTTGCTGGCCATACTAATCTGAAAGTAAATAAAATGCCAAACATTAACTATTATATATCACCATATTGTTACACTTCAAGTGCAGGTATTTTTGTTCTTTGCCTAATAAATAAGCAGTTCTTCTAATTATAGGTACAATAGCAGCTACAGATGCCATAACCACCCTTTCACACCATTATTAATACCACATATCCTGCCCTGGAAGTGACAAGCCAACATCAAGGTCTCATTTCCATACATACATGCAAAATTGAAAAGATATATTAAGCTACTCTATTACTGTAAAATTGGTTTATTATTTATGGTCTTAAAGTATTTACTCAAATGAAGATCTTAATCACATGCATTATGTTATTATATAGCCCTGTAATATATCCTTTAATCATCTGACTTGTCTTGTATATCATCTGCAATGTCATGTTTGTGTAGCTGAACATGCTGTAATATGTCAGAGATATGAATTGATTTTCATTTAGTGCCCAGAACATAAACCAACATGGCATCTTGTGTAGATCAGCAGCAGATAACTACTTTACACAAGATGTATGAAGCAGTCTTATAATAAGATAATATACAAGGCCAGACAAATACTGTATCATTTCAAGATTTAAATATTTTTTTCAAATGTGACATTTTCTAAATAAATCAAGATACGTCCACTAGGCTTTTAAATACAGTTGCTGTTGTTATCAATAGAAAGATGTCTACATGTGCTCCATTTTGTGTGCTGGAATGATAATGCGAAAAAGGCAGACAAAGTTTTAAAGTATATGTAAAATCAAAACTTTTTTCTTTACACTTTGAATAAAGTATGGTAGGGTTAAACCCCTTTCAGTTTATTTTTTTTATTTAATGTTTCCTATGAGAAAAATCTTTCTTTGCTTTTTGACCTGGAGATACAACAGGAGGTAACAGGAAATCTCCTTAACATGAGTAGTACATCTCCCCAGCAGGGACACAGCAGCAAAAACGTTATAAAGAATGTAACCAATCCTCACTTTATCCAATTAAAATAAAAAAGCATTTTCCATTGCATGCACTTTAAGTCAAAGTGAAACTTCCTGTTAAATTATTTGCTGAATATTGATTCTACTACCAAAAAGATCACCTCCCGCGTTGTATGGAGGGCAGGTAGCCTTTAACCCTTTTTTAATAAAAATCTAAATACCCATGTTTGATTTAGG
Source organism: Staurois parvus (assembly GCF_062004578.1). Classification (NCBI taxonomy): domain Eukaryota; kingdom Metazoa; phylum Chordata; class Amphibia; order Anura; family Ranidae; genus Staurois; species Staurois parvus. The sequence goes on along the minus strand of NW_028318083.1, from coordinate 13,491,604 downwards.
AATGAAGAGTCTCTGCACTCTAAGCAGCTTCTCCCTGCCACCACACCAAGTTCTGAAGGAAAACTGAGCCTTCCACACTCACTCAAACTTCAGCATTTATTGTAGAAAATTCACAAACATGGCAGTGACAGTCTTCACCCTAGAATCACCCCTTTAATGCATTTCACCCAAAAGAAAATTTCACCCAAGTGAAACACATTAGAGGGGCTGTCCTTGGGTGGGGACTGTCACTGCCATGTTTGTGGATGTGCTACTATAAACATAGAAGATTTTGATTCATCTAGTTGTTGACAGCTCTGTTCTTTGCTTTTAAATAATGATATTATTACATTTATAAAGTATGTAACAAATATCCTAATTTCAAATATATAACATTTTTATTTCAAAAGTTCCTTCCAGATCTTCCAGTTGTGTGTGTATGCTATAAGACTTAAAGTGGTTGTAAACCTCCGACCTGAAAAATGAACAATGCATATCTTTTTATGGTGTGTACTTGTTTCAATTCAGATCACTAAGTATCCTTTCTGCCTGTTGACTCGTTTCTCTGCTATCTGCATGAGTCACTTCTGACAAGTTTTCTTGACAAGGAACAAAGGAATTACCACTCAGGCAGACGATCCACATCAAACCAAGACAGGTGCAGACCCTGGCTCGCCACCACACGTGATGCAAAGGACAAAGGAAGAAGGGTTGGCCGCACACTGGAGGAATGATGAATTGTAGCAATAGATTTATTGATCCATAAAATACAAATAGCACCAGGACATATGCAGAGCTGTTAACGCTTTTCACATGATTGCGTGCTTAATCATAACCAATGTCATACATAAAAGTGGTATTAGTTCCTTAACAACAAGTGACATCACCTCCCCTATTCACTTACTGTATTTTTCGCTCCATAAGACGCACTTTTCCCTCCCCAAAAATGGGGGGAAAATGTCAGTGCATCTTATGGAGCGAATGTAAAGCGGCCAGTCCGGTATTTCTGCCGCCACCATATCAGAATATCGGGCCGGCCGCTCAGCTCTTCTCTCCCGCAGGACCTTTCCTGTTCCTCGCTCCAGAGCTGCAGTCTTCCTGCGGCGGCTTCTGTGACAGCCGGGTGCCCACTGCGCATGCGCGAGAAGCTCTGCACTTTGTGAATGGTCCGGTGTCTTCTGGGACACATGACAGGTCCCAGAAGGCTCCGGGCCATTCACAAAGTGCAGCGCTTCTTGCTCATGCACAGTGGGCACCCGGCTGTCACAGAAGCCGCCGTGGGAAGAAGAAGGAAGGACAACTCCACGGAAGTGGGAGTGGGTACCTGTCAAATTCAGGTACCCGTTCCCCCTCCCTCCCCAAAGGTCTGCAGTCTCTGGTAATCTCCTTTACTGTCTGCAGTCTCTGGTCATACCCTGCACTGTCTGCAGTCTCTGGTCATCTGTACTATGTCCACAGTCTCTGGTCATTCCCTGTACTATGTCTGCAGTCTCTGGTCATTTCCTGTACTATGTCTGCAGTCTCTGGTCATTTCCTGTACTATGTCTGCAGTCTCTGGTCATTTCCTGTACTATGTCCGCAGTCTCTGGTCATCTCCTGTACTATGTCCGCAGTCTCTGGTCATCTCCTGTACTATGTCCGCAGTCTCTGGTCATCTCCTGTACTGTGTCTGCAGTCTCTGGTCATCTCCTGTACTGTGTCCGCAGTCTCTGGTCATCTCCTGTACTATGTCCGCAGTCTCTGGTCATCTCCTGTACTGTGTCCCCACATGATAATAATGTTAAAAATGCATGAAATAGTGGTCAGAATCAAACATTGGAGAGCAAGACCCTGCCTGTCGGAACAATGTAGGAGCGATGATGTCTCCTGACTTCTCCCTCACGCGTATCGTCACACATCACATGACTACATCAGAGGTAACACTTTTATCATGTGAGTTCATATGCTTTAATAAATATATGCCTTTTAAAGAAGCCTACTGCACTATGGACTACTTTGTGGTTGTCGAGCTTTATCCACAGAGTTGGCTGTACTGAAATCGGGTGCCATTTGTGAAGGTCCAGTGGTGATTCATAAGGGGAAGAGTGCACAGAGGAACAAGTTATGTGTTACCCCCACTAATAGGGGAGGTGCTTTGTTTGACCTGTGTTCACATACAGATCCATGCGAGAAGGTGAGAGTCCACCTGGACGTCTATATTCACTGTGGTGATTCACATGTATTGAAGATTTACAGCACTGGGATTTTGGGTGCAATCACCAGCAGGAAGATATTTCACTTATTTGGATTTTTTTGAAGAATTGCATTTATTTTTTGTTTCATCATCTTTTTGGGACTATCAGTCACGTTTTTGTTTGTATATTTATAGGTATTGATTTATGCTAGCAGCGCGACATTTTCATTTGTCTTAACTTGTGAACAATGTCAGTAACTGTATAGAGAATGGATAATTCAATAAAATGTTAATGACACCTTAATTGGCTGGAAATTGGGATAGCAGATGGAATCACTAATCTGATTTGTGGCATCTCTCACCCAACCTGTGGCATCATTCCAGTCATTGGTAGTCTTGCTGTAGATGGGGGCCCCCAGCGGTCCTGTGGTTCCTCTTGCAGATTTTGTTGGTAACAGCAGCCCTCCGGGTCTCCAGCTGACAGGGTAGTTCTCCAGATTCTTTGGCGATGTCAGAGATCGGTTGTTCCTCCCTCTTGATCTGCTGTTCCACTCTGTCCCCTAGCGTTCTGCACAGCTTTCTCTTCACACTTTCTTCCAGCTCTCTCCCAGCTCACTTTCTGCCTCTGTTCCCAGGCTTATACCTTTTATATGCCTCACCAGCTCCTCTGGGAAATGTAGTCATTTAATTCAGTGCCTTCTAACAAAGTCCTGCAATTCAGTCTACAAAATCCATACAGCTATTTATCTGAGTGTGTGCCACTGAGTTACAGAACACTGTCATCTTGTGTCTCTTTTAACATCCTACAGTCTGAATAATAGCAGGGTGTTACACAAGGGGACGGGACACAAGGGAGCGGAGTCTCCCAGGTTAAAGTCATTGACCACATATGGAAATTACCATAACTGGTCAACAACATTACAGGTCCCAGTGAGCTGTTTTTCTTAAAAAAAAAAAAAAAAGCCAGCAATGAAATGTCGTTTGCTGACAATTTAATACTTTTTTTTTGCAAATGTCAGTTGTGCTACAGCACTTTCTTTACATCACAGAGATTCAACCCCTCACAGACAGGTTTAGTACGCCCCTCAGGCATGTTATTTAAAGGAAACAGGCATAGACAATGTTTCATTTTATGTGATTAAGAAATCACTGCTCTTTCAAAAATGAAAAGACGTTGACAGATTTGGCTCTTATTTATTTCAATAGGGTTTGGGTTCAGCATCCAAACTTCTTTGAAGTTTGACAAACCCTGCTTGAACCAGCCCCAGGGTAGTTTGGCTACTCCATATTTATTAGTGGGGCCCAGTATCAAGTAAATAAGTTTTCTTTATTGATCCCAACTATCAATAGCCAGGAGCTAAATTGAAGAACAGGCAACCAATCTGAGATTTGTGCAGAAAGTTCTGAGAGTCCCAGGATGCTTAAAGTTAAAAATGGGGGGTAATATTTTGTGCAATATTTATTGACTGTAAAGTATTAATTTAACCGTCAACCTTCTCCCTCTATAGGATTATCACTTTTCCCAGCATACCATGGGTTAGCAATTGAGCAAATTAAATGATTTTTTTTTTTGGTATATGTGTTTTATAGGTGATTTAATGTGTTCTGCATTAGTTTGTTGGGTTCTGTCATTTACACCTATATGGTGTAATGTGGGCATTGTAAATGAGCCACTAAATACAGCTGACATTTAACACCCACGATGGATCAGCTTTTATATTACTTTTAAATTTTGCACTTTTATCTTTGTTAAATAATCATACACTAGAATAAGAAATGAAAAGAGAAGATGAAAGAGGGAAAAGTCTGGGAGTTAAAAGTACTGCGGATATGTGGCCTGATTTTTCTGAATTTATACAGATGGATTCCATATATTGTTTGGGTTTTACTTACAAAGATAATTCAGACTGCATAATGCAAAATGCCAGGACATAAGGCCGATGCATTCTTTAAAGTTTTTGATAAGACGCTATCACTTTTCTATGAGAAAAAGCTGTGCTCAGTTCTTTCAGTTTTGATTTTGTGTATGTCTGTACATTTCACCTAACGATTAAAAAGTTGTATGTTAACTCGGCTGCCTTTGAGCTGCCACTATGAAGGATAGCAAGCCACAGTAGTTGTCGGTTATTTCTGGATATAAGCTTATTTCCAAGAGAGAAAGAAAAATACAGCAATTGGAAGGATGACCTGCTGATCTGCACACTGGAACCTATTTTTACTTCAGAGGCAAATAACTTTAATCTGGATGCAGACTAAATGTTTATGGAAGCTTTATTTTGGATACCAAGAGCATGACACAGCGAAGACTAACCTTTAAGAAAGATAAAATTCAGGGCAAAGTCAGATTCTATTTTTATTCTTCACATTAATAAGCCAGATTTTGCAGTTCCTAGCATATACTTTTGATCTCCTATGCATATTAGTTTAAATACAACAACATACAGTAAAAGTAATTCTAGGCTGTAGCATATTTTCATACCATTTTATATCAGCTGGAACACTGCAACCTTGAAACTTGACAGGAATTAGTACGGTCTACCCCATTGAGTCTCAATGGGATAATAAATGAGTGATTTTATAGAAGTAGAAAGGGTTTTTAGTCTTGAACCAGTTGAAACATTTTCTAGGAAGCTTGACCATTTTTTTTTCTTCATCTAGCTAAGGGAGCCAAACATTTTCATTACTCTGTTTAGAGAATCAGCCACAAATACATTTTTGCTGAATAATAAATGCGTGGAATTCGTTAAAGGAGATCCTGTCACCAGACCATTAATTTCAACAACAATCTGCCAAACAGATTATATAACACATTAAAAAAAAATGATAAATTCTATTTACCTATAAAAGCCTTTCATGTGTAGACATATAAAAGGCCTGAAACTGCTAGTAGACACTGCCATCTTGAATGTGATATCAGCACCTCAAACAGACTCAGAGTTATCTGTGATGATAGGGAGGTCTGACAAACCTCAAACTTTGTGGCAGCAATAGAAGAGTTTTACTGGACGCAACATTATCCTCATTTTAACCAAGTTCACAAGTCAGTAACAAGATGGTCAGCTAGGCAGTCATGAAATTTTTTTTGACAACACACAATTGATAAAACACAGTTCAAGATAGAAGAAATGCAAAGATACCATAAGTCTCAACTAGCCAGGGTCTTCAAGGGACTTCAGATGGGACCCTGTTGTAAATGGCCATGTCATAAATGGTCTGGAGTGCAGTTTAAGAAATACACATCTCTGAGACGAGAGTAGTGATCTACTGTATATTGAACTATAACTAAACTGCCATACATCAGTAACTCCCAACTTCAATTCATATTCCATAACTCCTACTGTAATGGAGTTGCGATCAAACAAGTGCCTACACTAATATAGAAGAAAATACCACTCAGTTAGACACAAAACTCTCCCATGTTATAGGTTTGGAGGTTAATAAGACAGATTAGAGCATTTAGGAGAAGAACACATCAATGTCTATTTTATTTCATGTCTAACCAATCATAATTTTATTCTGCTAAATAATGTATTTGTGTATTATGAAACAATGGCAAACAGAAATATAGATGTACCCAGGGGAGCTGGCATTAAGTGTTTTTCCACTGGGCATAATTCAATATTTCAGCACATCTACAATACACCCCTTGGACCCTTTTAATAGGTGAAGTTACCTCTTCAACACTCTCTCCAGGGACAAGAAAGATAGCTGTGCCAGCAGCTGCAAGCCCTTGTTTCACCATCAACACTACTAAGAAAGACATTTTAAGATGGCCAGTGCCTCCTACACCAGACTGAGCTTGATTTTCTAATGATTCAAACTCTACACTCTACCACAGCAAGTGAACGCTAGTTAAATATTTTTCACTTTTAAACCTCTTTATTTTACTGTTGCTTATATCTTTTTTTGTAATACTTTTTCTGTAAATATTTATTTTCCTATTTCTTATTTTTTTTCATTAAAACAATAATTAAAAAAAACTCTCTGAATGCTCTAACTAAAATGAATAACTTTGAGGAAGTTGCCATAGTGTCTGGGAGTGGCAGTAAGTGCAGGTTCACATATATGCAGATTGGATGCGGTTTGAACCACATCCAATCCGCATTACATGTGAAAAAACAATGTTTCCTATGGTGCTAGTTCACATAAGTCAGTGCGGATTAAGTGCAGTTTCAGGTTCAGGTATGGATTACAGGCTATTGGCTTCCATGGGAACTGTTTCTAAACCGCACATGTGAATAGGATAAAATCCTGAGCTAATCCTGTCCTGAACCTGATGTAAACCTGACATGAACCACTGAACAACTACTGTGACATTTAGCTGTGAAACTTGAGCTTCAATCCCCACATGTGTGAATGAGCTCTAAGTCATACAGTCCTTTTAAAATGTTAGAGTCACAACAGAGGATGCTGTGAAGAGTGCACGTTTCTTTTAAAACATGTGGTGACAGCTATCATGTGTATGTAAAGGTTAACTGCTTATTTGACCTTCTCCGCTGCTGGTGCTTAGATTGTTGTTCTCTGAGCTGGAAAATCTCTGCAGAGGTTGAGAGTGTGTAATTAACATACTACTGTCATTCAAGTGACACTGTATAGTATTCCTCTTCACTCCTCCCTCAGCAGCTACAAATGTTTCAGGTAGGGAGGAGTGGGGAGGAGCAAATAAGCTGGGCCAGCACAGCACAGACAGAAATTAGATACTTCCAGAAAAGGAGAGAGTTATAATGTGGCAGGAGGAAGGATGAACCATGGCTCTGCTAAGGAGTTTCCTCTTCCTGCAGTGGTCAAATTATTTAGTAAGTTCAAAGGCAAAAAGTAAATATATTAATAAACAATTATGAAAGACACTAGATTTAGGTGCTTGAATTACTTCATTTTTCTGTGCTATTGCCTGCAAACATCAAGAGTACTCAAGGTAAATTGAAAGGCCTTGCTGCAACCTCATGTAGCCCTCTCATGCTATCATCCTGATATACAGTCAGAAGCAGAATGTTTAAAGTGGAACTTTAGTGAAAAATTTAGGTCCAGCTAGATCACTTCAGGCTGGCCCCTTTTGCAGGTATAGCTATGTAAATCATATAGCTATTTAAAACATTAAAAAGAGTGGCTATACTGTTTATAATCCAGTAATACATTGTCTCGCTCTTCTATGCACATGCTCAGTTATTCTCTACTTTTTGGCACTGCTGAAAATCTAGAGGCCAATCTGCTGACAGCCTAAAGATTTAATGCTGCTAAGGGGCTCTGGCCTTCAGCAAAATGGTAGCCTCTGGCAAGAAGAAACAGGAGCAATCATGTTGATAATTTACAGCACATGCTAATTTTGGTAGCAAAATTATTATTGTGGAATGTACAGTATGTTCCTTGCTATAGATTATTATTTTTTAACAAGTTGTTATAAATAAAGTTTTGCTTTAAGCAATATGTGATAGCATTGAGCAGGTGGCAGGTACTCTTTATGGAGACATTAGGAGTCTAACAGACCCCAATGTCTCCCCTGCCCTTCACACCATCCAACCAAGCACAGATCGGCTTAGTTAGATGTGTCCACTGGCTGTACTTGCCAGGAAATGGTGCATCTGAAACAGGTAGTGATATCACTTCCAGTTTCATTGTTTGCATGTGAGGTTGAGTCATGGATTTGCTTTGGTCTCACAGCGCTCTCCCTCCCCTAGCTGGTGGTTGTGTTGCCAGGCTCTGGTGAGAGCAGGAGATCCTGAGAACCACAGGAGGAGGGGTCCCGCCGGTGGGAGAGAGGGCACCACGCTGCCGGCTCTGTGACATTGATCAACAACTATGGAGCTGCCGCATCACTGTCACTTTCAGCTGGGAGGCAGCTGAACAAAAACCACACAAGCTGATGGGTGGTACTACATCCACAGAGCTGAACTCATTAAAATTTTTCAAATTGAGAACTTTAATGCAAATGTCATTAGGAGCTGAATCTTGGGAATAGAAAAGGGATCATCAAAAAAATTGCATGGGGAGCTGCCAGGGTGGACATGTACCTTTGCCAAATATAAAAAATATTATTCATCTTGGAGAGGAACCTTCTTTTTGTGTAACTATGAAGGCAACATGGGAAAATCTCAAATTCTTCAAATTTCATGTTTGGGTGGTTTCCTTAAAGTTCAATTATTGGGGAAAAAAATTATAAAGGCTCATATTTCTGCAGGAAAAAAGTGCATTTTGAAAATGACAGACTGCATGAAGTTTTGCAGCTCACAATTTCACACTAAAATGTATATATTTGATAACTCTATAGTCAATAGGCTACATTTTGAACAGGAGATAGCAAAATATTGTACCAACTCTCTGCACAATTATTAAAAAAATAAAAAATTGTTCACATTTTGAACAGGAGTGACACCTTGCAGCATATAATAGAACATCATTAGAATGCACTATTTGATCAAATACAGGTCAGCAAAATGTTTTCCAGAATCCAAGCAAGGTATATTAGAGCTTTTACCAGCCCACAGTTTATTGTGGAGAGACCAGGCAAGTTTTGATAGAAAAAAATAACTGCTAGATGATACTATTTCAGATACACAATAGCCATATATACTCTTTATTGATGGAACATTGACATGGGGCAAAATAAAAGCATGTTTTAGCCTGCAGCAAACACTATAAATTTTAAAACTGAGGAGCGACTGTGGAAACATTAGGGGGGAGCAGTATAATACACCACAAACACTTGGGAATAATCCTGCAGAAAAAAATTATCTAACTTTGACAGCTGAGGAGCAACTGCGTAAAAATTAGCTGTGACACCTTGACTGTGCTGGAACAGCATAATACAGGCAGTCCCCGAGTTAAGTACATTCGGCTTACGTAATACTCATACTTACGTACACTTCCCTCGGGACCGGAAGTCAAGCTGTCAGCATTCTTGTGCAGCAAGCTGATAAGAGACTAGCTGATAAGAGACATCAGAGAGACATAAGAGACAGAGACATCCATTGCTCGTTACTTGTGGGGCTAGCAGTGTCTGCCCACTATCTCCAAAGTGATTTAAGACTGTCTGTCTGCACCTCCGGGGAGAGGAAAGGAGAGGCTGTCAGGCTGCTCACTGAAGTGATCCTCCGTCTGTGCAGGGGGGAGGGGGCAGCGTGTGCTGTGTAAAGGAGAGCAGAGTTCTCTCATACAGTACATTACAGTACAGTGTAGTTTAGCCAAGATAGTTTAAAGTTGTACTCTACACTGTACAAGAGTTTACAGTATAATATTTGAATGTTGAATTTGATGTTTAAACATTTACATGCACATAAAAGTTAAATATGTTAAGGCAAACATGTGTCCAAGCTGCAGTTCTTATGCAAAACACCAGTTTAGAGCCTCTTGAGGTTTTACTGCTTTCTGTAACCTTATTACAAAAACGTAATCTAATATCCTGTCGTTTGGTTAGTAGTTAGTGCTTATAAAAGTGCCTGATTCAACTTATGAACAAATTCGACTTATGAACAAACCTACAGTCCCTATCTTGTACGTAACCCGGGGACTGCCTGTACACAACAAACACAGAAGTGCAACACAGAAGTGACCCTGCAGAAAAAGTTTATTAAATTTTGCATCTGGATGGCATGAAAGTAGCAGTTGCAGGAAATGGTAATAGTGGTAGGCCAGCAGCAATGGTAGGAGATGGTAATGCTGTGTAGTATAATAATGTTTTTGGGGTCAGATTCAAAGAAAAAAATGTAATCATTAGCATCCACACTCATTGCTGATCCAAGACTGGTTCAGTTCTATAAAGGTGTGCTGGTCAACTGTGTTTGGAGATAGGTGAATTATTTTTTCTGTTACAAAACCACCCTTGGCACTAAATGCTAGTTCTGAAAGCACACTAGCCACAGAGCAGCTCAGCAGCTTGGTTGCATACTGGGTAAGCTAGGACAATTTGTCTATTCTCTACCCCCAGTAGTAAAAGGGTCATCCTTTGTTTGGGTGTCTATATATGACCTTGCTTCTATAATCATTGATCACACAAGTCAGGAGATGCTACCAGCCTTTAGGCCTAAGTGATCTGATACAAGTTGGCAAAGGAACTCAAATCAACCAGGGTTGGGAAGGTGAAGCCTGATACATGTCATCCTCCTCCTTATTTTCAGCACCCTAGTCCTCTACCATTTCATTCTCCTTCTGTGACTGGTGCTGTCTCACAGAAACAGAGTCTGGATAAAAAAAGACAAGCAGAAAGTATTTTTCTTTCTCCTGCTGCTGCATCGCTGATCCCCACCTCATCATGGTTCACCATTCTGATCTCATTATCAAATGGTGACAACACGTTACACACTTCCTAAATGAGGAGGTACTGTTGTGGTGAAAAAAACAAGCCAGGGTACCCTAAATAGAAACTGCTGCTAATGAAGGGCAGCTTTACCAGTGTCAACAACAAGTTTATGCTGCTGCTTCCAGAAAAAAAGAAACACCCTATCAAAATTATATATGAATAAAATATACCTCCAACTAAAAAATAATTTCCACCATTTTGGTGAAATGCATTTTGTCGCAAATGTGCGCAACACACAGTGAAGGACGCAGACTCCATTTTGTTAAGAGTATCCATTTCTCCCTTATTCTCCTTCCCCCTCCCTTCCTGAGAGGCCCAGCGACATGTGGCCAGTATGTGTGTGATTTAGGAATGTCACAGTAGGGTCACAGGAGCTGTAAAAGCCCCCAAGAGAGTTGGAGTCTCTATGTCCACAGAACCTGCCAATTGTAACACCTCCTAAGAGATAAGGCTAGCTTTCTCAGGAGTTGAAAGAGATTCTAACCTCATAAAAACTAACTCTGTGAAGGTGACAGAATCAGATAACTTCTGGTAAATCCATTGTCCCCTATGTCTCATATCTTGGAATATAAGAGATGTACATAAAAACCGGATGCCTAGTCAGATGGCCAATGAGCAGACAAACAGTTTGATGGGTCATTCGCCTTGTCTCGGACACTCAGGGAAGCAGTAACATAGATCTTGTGAACAGTGCAGTATATAATTTCATAATTCATATCGAATTAATCCTCAGACTTGTCTGCATAATAATCTACCCTCTGGTGGACTGTCACTTGTGCAGATGAGTGCAAATATGAGTTATGGGAGATTTTTGCTCTAGTTGAGGCATCCACCCATATTTCCACTCCCTAAGTGGAGATTGGCCCTTGACTGCAGAGCCACCCCCCTTGTGGGGACTTTAAAACAGACTGTCAGGCCTAAGAGGAAAAGAAGTTGAAGAATTCTCCCATTTTTTCCATCGTAACATAGGGAGATCAAAGCACCCTTCTGCTCTGAAACTTGGATCTGCTAACCCAGAACTTTGGCAAGTACAGTACTTCTTTAACCCTTTCACCTCTCTCTGATACCTCTTTGCTGTGCTATGGTTCTTTGTATATGTATATATATAACTTAGTTACATCTTTGTTCTGTAAATATTTTTATTGCTCCTGTTTGACCTTTTAGTAATAAATCTTTCTTTCTGAAAGTGTTGAACTGTTTTGATACCTCTGTATTGCAACTAACAAATTCCTGCCTCCAAAGAGACGCTACTGTGGTTGTTTAAACCTCTGTATAACCGGCCTCTGTATAACCGTTTTATACAGACGATTATCTCAATCATTATTATGTTATAGCTGATAACGCTGAGCTTCCTCTTTCTCTCTTTCTCTGTACAAAAAGGAGGTGGTGGCAGTGTGAAGGGTTAATTGCATAATTAACCTGACCCAGTAACAATCGCTCAGGCTGCCGGTACATCGATCTGTATCCATTAGCTGGAAAATTGTTGTGCAGGGTGCAGCTGGGTGTGGCATTGTTACACACGTCACATCGCGGTTTTAGATCGGCTAGCCCTTCGGTCACGAGTTTGGGTGAGAAGGTCTGGGGTCTGACGCCGTGATCGTGACACATTAAAGTCAATGGAGTGATAAAATTAGGATTTCTAATTTTTAGGGACTCTTTAATGACTGGCATAGTACCACTGGATTGGCGTAAGGCCAATGTGGTGCCTATATTTAAAAAGGGATCAAAATCTTTACCAAGCAATTATAGATCTGATAGTTTCACATCTATAGTTGGGAAGATACTGGAGAGTTTAATAAAAGATCACATAGAAGAGTTCTTGCTGGAAAAAAATATTTGAAGCAATATTTGAAGCAGCATGGGTTCATGAAAGTCAGAAGTTGTCAAACAAATTTGATTTCTGTTTATGAGGAGGTGAGCAAAACCTGGGACAGAGGGGTGGCGGTGGACATGGTATACTTGGATTTTGCAAAAGCGTTTGACACAGTTCCCCACACACGGCTAATGTGTAAGGTAAAGTCTACAGGCTTGGAAAAATCAGTATGTAAATGGGTAGAAAACTGGCTAAAATATCGTATTCAGAGAGTAGTTGTTAATGATTCATACTGTGAATGGTCTATTGTTGTTAGTGGTGTATCCCAAGGTTTAGTGTTGGGACCCTTACTTTTTAATATATTTATAAACAATATAGGGTCTGGGATTAAAAATCCCATTTCAGTCTTTGCAGATGACACCAAGCTGTGCAGTGGAATAATGTCCTTACAGGACGTCTCCAATTTACAAGCTGACCTCAATGCACTATTTAATTGGGCAACTATGTGGCAAATGAGGTTTAATGTTTATAAATGTAAGGAGGGCTAGGATATGGAGGCTTATATCAAGGCCCTGCCAACCAAGCTGGACTTTGAGCATTATGTGTACCACATGGAGCACACATATAAACAAGAAATAGCTGATCTGAAAAAGGACCTGGAGATCCGCATGGAGCAGGTAGAACAGGTGACCAACGGCTTTGCACACTCTCTACAATCACATGAGGAAATCCTAAACAACCACACTAATCTGACCCAGCAGGATGCAGCAGGATGATATTGAAAACCGCAATAGGCACAATAGCATACGAGTCCGCGGGATCCCTGAGCCTGCTAAGGAGCTGGCCCCTGCTGTCACGGGCATCTTTAATGAGTTACTGCACCAGCCTAAGGACTCTTCCATCGAGATTGACCGGATACATAGGACTGGAGGTCCTGGACATTTAGATCCTGACCTTCACTTGTGGTGTTTTATGTCAGATCCACTGCTATAAGGTCAAAGAGGACATCATGAAAGCTGCTAGCACTCAGGATACCATTCTTTTCAGTACTACTCTGGTCATGCTGCTGCCTGATCTCTCTCGCCTGACCCTCTCTATGAGGTGTACATTGAAACTGCTCATTCAAATTCTCCTAGACCGCCACATGCTGTATACTTGGGGATTCCCTTTCCAACTCAGGGTAAATCTGCCATTTTCTGAACCCGCGGAGACCTCCCCAACCTGCTGAGCACTGCTACTCTAGGACTCCGCTTTGCTTCACAGTCGTGTTGTCTTATATTAATTGGACGGATGATGAGTGTATATTTATGAATGTATTTTTCCACAGCAACTAGTACAACAGTTCTTTTCCAGAGAGATGCATCTAATCAGCCCAGAAACAATTAATAAAACAGAGGTACAAACAGGCAGATGACAGGGTACTTAGCAATCATCAGAAACCTTCAAAGGACCCACTTTTTCACGTCACAACTTAACCAAAAGAGTCTTCCCTGACATACACATTCTCCCTATTCAGTATAATGACAAGCAATTTGATTGGCCACTTTTAGTAGCCCCTTTGATCTTCTGGGTGACGGGTAATGCCTTTTGGGCTTGGACAGATGCAGACATAAATTCTAATAAAAGTTATCTAGATATTTCCTAAACTGCATTCTTTTACCATTAATTAGATAAACAAGAATGCTATTTACCATACTTAATATCCCTTTTCATGTTAATAGATAGTTGATGCTGGCTAAGTCCTTTCAAGTCTGACTGAGCAATCTGCATTTGATCACCCTTGCAAGTTTTCAAATTACCTTCTTTGAATTGTGACAAGTTGACCCCCAAGTGCCAAGGTAATATTGCATAAAATTAACATAGCAAAGAGTCCTTGGCTATCCTTTTGTTGTGTAAAATACATCTAGCTCAGTCCTATGGTGGCCTGTTCAATAATGTGAAAATATACCATATATATATATATATATATATACACATCAAATTACAATATCCTACAAGTGGCAACATCAATCCAAGAAGAAGAGACACTGGTCTGCCTCCCAGAAGGCCCCAAATGACCGAGCCACCTGAAGGACTTCCTTGTGTCTTCTTGGCTTACACAAATGTTAGGATTCGTTCTTGATCTTTCATCACGCCGCTAGTTGTTTCCTGCTTTTCAGGACAGTTAACTCTGCTCTCCCCAGTTATAGGGCTTGTTGCACAGCTTACCTTGCCGAGAACAGAATATTATTGCCTCATTCCTTACCCTTTTTATCCCACGGAGATTGTACCCTCCTCTAGTTATTCAGTATCCAACTTACCACTGTTTCATAGTTACCCAGTTCGGTTCCATGTTATCTGTTAATCCCCCAACCCACTCCTTCCCATTCCTTGCCCCCCCCCTTTCAACCCCCCTTAACTGTTCTTTTTTTTCCCACTCACTCACCCTTTCCTAACCTTTGTCCACATTTTCCCTCCCTACCCCATCCTCTCAAATCCTTATCCTCCCCTTTCCTCCACCCTCCCTTCCCTCTTCCCCTTTTGTCTCCTCACAACCTCCACCCTCCTTTCTCCCCCCCCCTTCTTTTTCTTTCTTCTTTTATTTTCTTTCTTCTCTTTCTCTTCGCCCTCCAGGAGAACGTTTCACCTATTGTGTAATACGAGGCTTATCCCTATATGTTTTTTTGTTCTATATATACAGTATGTAGCCTAAGCAGGAGAACCTTCATGTGCCTTCTTTGACCTCCCTCTAGACTTTTCAGTGCTAATAACAATGCACTATATTATGGATACCATAATGTTGTTGTGGCTTTTCTATTTTGGTTTTACGTGAATGTTATATCACTGCGAGGGTCGGGACCTTTCCTGTTTGTATTTTCTACTGGGCAGGGTCTCTCCCTCCTGTTCAGTATACGTGCCACAAGGTTGCATCTTCTCAATTTTCTTTTCTATTCTCAGCTTATCTTCCTTCTCTCTCCATCTTTTATTTTTCTCTTATTATTTTTTTCTGGCGTGCATCGGTGGATTTCCTGGACCCAGGTTTAGTCTCCGACTCCTTTTAAAGATGGAGGATAACACATTTTTCTCCTTGTCCTCCCTCAACTGCTGGGGATTCAATACCCCCGAGAAGAGAAACCAGGTTTTATACCACTTCCATAAAAGAAAAAACAAAATTCTCCTTTTACAGGAGACTCATTTTTGTTTCGATCAAACATAAAAAATAAATTCTCTCCCATGTGGTATCATAGCACTAATTCACATATTTGATCTAAGGGGGTTTCTATTCAATTTCACCGCTCTTTTACACTGAAAGTGTTGGACACCTTAATAGATCCTGCAGGTCGCTTCATTTTCTTGAAATTAATACTGTCTTCTTTTGTTTTTACAGTCGCTTATCTGTATGTACCAAACCTGGACCAAGGAACTTTCCTCTCTTCAGTGCTCCTCAGCCTTGTGACATTTGGAGCTCCTCACTATCTGGTAGGTGGAGACTTCAATGTCCCCTTATTCCCCCGACTTGATACTCCTCAGGTAAATCTAGCATTTCATATTCTACCCTTGCTTATGTCAAATCTTCCGTGGACCAACTACATTTGGTGGATGTTTAGCACATTGTACACCCCTCGGAAAGGGACTACAGCTTCTATTCTCCTGCACCCAAATGATATAGCCACATTAACTACATACTAATATCCCAGCATTTGCTAGATACCCATATACAGGCCTCTATAGGTCATTCTTTATGGTTGGACCATGCCCCTGTACACTTTTCTATAGGCCACCCTCCTGTCCTTAAAAAGTCCTCCTCCTGACTCCTCAGTGACAATTTATTAAAAGATTCCCTCTGTATTACGGCTGTCATTCAGACCATTAGAGACTTCCAAACTGACCGTGCATCTGATCAGACTAACCCACTTCTTAAATGGGAAGCTCTGAAATGTGTCCTCAGGGGAATTTTCATACCAGACGGTGCAAGCCTGAAATGAGTAACAGAAATCCAACAACTCGTGGCACAATTTCTACCTTGCAATATTCCTATAAATCAGATCTGAATCCAGCCATCTATGTGGACCTAGTAAATGCTGGACGTGATCTTCTTTTTACACTGCACACCTACTCTCTGATCACCAGGGATAGGGCCCGTAGCACACACTACTCACTAGCTGATAAGTGTGGCCAACATCTAACTCATATACTTCACCCAAGGCCCCCTCGCAAACCTGTCTCTTTCCTCATGACTCGTAATAATACTAAGGTGTACTCTACTGGCAACATAGCATCTGAATTTTGCTCATTCTACTCTGCGCTTTATAACATTCCTCAGAATCCCCCATCCAGGGTCTCACCCTCTGGGCCCAAAACCGTCCCAGATTATATTAACCACACTGCTCTTCCAGTGATAGATTTTGGCACATCCAAATCTCTGGATGAACCTTTCTCTGACCTTGAATTTACTGCAGCTATCAAAGGCCTTAAACCTGGGAAGTGCCCTGACCCCGATGGGTTCACTCCTAGATTCTAGCCCCTCTCCAAGCTACTGCCCTTAATGCTATTGATACTTCTACCCTTCTCACTTCTCATCTCTTGTATGCCCACATTACGGTCCTCCCAAAACCAGGTAAGGACTTGTCTACATGCAGCAACTACAGACCCATCTCTCTCTTAAACATAGACATTAAACTCTTTTCCAAGGTGTTGGCATCCTGTCTATCCCCTTTACTACCATCTCTAATCCATCGAGACCATATGGAATTTGTCTCTGGATGTGAGGCCAAGAACAATACCACAAAAACTATACACCTAATTTCTTACATTCGTAGACACCACCTTAAAGCATGTGTCCTTTCATTTGATGCCGAAAAGGCTCTCAACAGGGTGGACTGGAGGTTCCTACATCTTTCTTTGGAACAACTGGGCCTGGGCCATAATTTTATTAGGAAGGTTATTTCCTTATATTCTAAACCTACAGCCTCTGTCCTTGTGAATGGTACCCTGTCGGAACCTTTCTCGATATAGAATGGTACTCATCAGAGCTGTCCCCTCTCTCCCCTTCTATTTGTCATCATAATGTAACACCTTGCACAGGCCATTAGAAACAACCCTTCCTCTATGGCATATCTACTCCTTCTGCGCACTTTAAGATATCACTATATGCTGATTATTTGCTCCTATATGTACAGCAACTACATATAACTATCTCCTCTGTCATGCATAAATTTAAAAGATTTGGACATTTTAGTAACTTTAAATTAAATGTATCCAAAACTTAAGCTCTAAACATTTCCTCACCGCTGGAGTCTCTTAACCTCTTAAGACAGAACTACCCATTTCAGTGGCAGTCCAGGGGCATATCTTATTTAGGTGGCACGATTGCTTCTAATCTCTCCGACCTCTATGTCCTAAATTACAGACCACTACTAAAATCCGTAAGGATCTAGAGGCCTGGAATTCCATAGTTTGATCGAATCAATACTCTCAAAATGGATATTTTGCCCAAACTCCTACATGTTTCAAACGGTCCCTATTACTCCACTTAAATCTTGTTTCTGCACTCTTAGAACTCTCTCCATTCTCTTTGTGTGGCATAATGGTTATCCCAGACTAAGACACAAGCTCCTTACATATGCCAAACTTCAAGAAGGAGTGGGCCTTCCAGATTTTGAATTGTACCACAGTGCCGCCCTCCTAACCCGCATACTAGACTGGCTCCCTCATGCGTTAAAAAAAGCTTCTACTATGGTCAGGGGCGGACTGACAACTCATTGGGCCCCCGGGCAATAGGGGATCATGGGGCCCCTGTGTCCTTGCCCAAACTCAAAAAAGCCTATGAAAAAGGTACCAGGGGCATCTCATGGGGCCCCCTACTGACCCCGGGCCCTCGGGCAGTTTCCAAATGGTCAGTCCACCCCTGACTATGGTGGAACAAGATCTGTCCTCCATAGATCTCTGAGCCCTCCCATGGAGATACAGTAAGGACCTTTCCAGGCTTCAGAATGCATCACCTTTAACTTTAGCTACCCTCAATCTCTGGTACGGCTCCAAATTCATACATACTTTCTCTTCTGATCCATCGCCTCTCACCTCCTTGTTTGATAATCTGGCCTGTCCTTAAGGAGTGGGCAGTTCTCAACTCGGACCGTTTCTTTGCTGTTCATGACCCATGGCACATACTTTCATTCACCCGCTGTCGAGCCTTCCAGTGACTCCTAATATGCCGTGGACCTCACAAGGGGACTGGTTAAATAGGACTCATCTGATCTCCTCGTGTAAGAAAATCTTTGACATCTCCAAGACATGTGCTTTCCACAATATACAAGTTGTCCCTATAAATCCTCCATGACACATTGCCATCATATACCAAGTCCTGGTGAACTGAGTTGGGATATGCAGTCTCTGCCGCACAATGTCATACTGCGTTTTTGTTTACACATAAATCTTCTATATTCTGTTATGCACAGAAAAATCTTCAAAATTATATCTCACTGGTATAGGGACCCTGTCATGCTGCATAAAGCTTTTCCTTCTACTTCTAACATGTGCTGGCGATGCAAAAAAGAGATGGGTTCTTATATATACATATGGTGGGAGTGCTCCAAGATACGTAATTTTTGGCAATCCATTTTTGATATATGCAACAAAATGTATGATGATTCCCTAAGGCCTTCCCCGGAAATAGTTCTTCTCTCTATTTTGCCTGATTCGGCAGCCTCTCAAAAAAATAACCTTTTATGCTTTTTTCTTTCGGCGGCCCACTTCTGGAAATCACCTGTCTTCCCCCCTCTCACCCACTGAGTGGCTACCCTAAATTATATAAATGTGTATAGAAGAAACCATTGCCATAGATGCGGATAACTTTCCCAAATTCACCTCACTCTGGTATATTTGTATGCACTTTTCATCATCAGATGCTTTTAAGCATTATGTTTCTCTCCCGGGTTGTCAGATCCTGCTTTCATTTCCCGGCAGTTGAGTGACCACACATTAGGGAGTTGTTAATGATTCTCCCATCTTATCATGAGATGGGTTCCCCTCTTGTAGGGGTCATGTCTCTCCTCACCTCCTTTTCATTCCTGGGCCGGGTCCCTCCTGAATTCCACACCTCTTTTCCTTCCCCCTTTTTCTTTTCCTTTTTTTCTCTTCTGTCTCCTTTTCCTGTTTTTACTCTTTGGTCCTTTTAGTGGGACGTGATTGTATTTCTGTGAATGTGAATTTTGGGGTCTTGGGCCTTGGCCCCTTCCCCACATAGGTGCCTCATGTGGGACAACTACTTCAACACTCCTATTGCCTACAATTGTCTACACTTGTTCAGGTCAGACCCAGATTTTGTAGTATAGCCACATGACGTATCCTTATAGGATTATGTTGTACATCCTTTTTTCTGTTTTCTATATTATTTTACAATATAATGCTCTAATTTTGTACCGTTTTGATATTTTGAAAAATCAATAAAAATATATTTGACTTTAAAGAAAACCCCCACAACTTTTTGTGTGGGATCTCCCATTAACATCTATGCCAGACACTCATGTTGGATAAGGGTCTGGTAGAAATGAAGGGAATCCCCAGCCACTTTGTTTACAAACTGAATAAAGCAGCTAGGAGCTGTCATTTACCAGCAAATTAAACAGATTTTTTTTCTGTATAAATGTCACTTTTGCTGTAATAGGTTGTATACATTGTGAAAATTCACTATTTTACAAGGACGTTATGGGCATCCTTCAACCATGCTATATGAAATAAATGTAAATTTTTAATGTTGCTCTTTAAGCATTATTAAAATTTCTGCTCCATGCGAAACAGAATTAAAAAAGTTTCAAGCTTTGGTACATGTTCTCCAGATCACCATGCCATTTGTTTTATAATCCCTTGCCTATTAGCCTGGAAAATGCCTATTATAACATTCGACTCCCATTGACTTTAATTGGGTTCAGATTCGACACCTGAACTTCATGTGTTGACAGGCATGCAGCAATCGGGAATCACTCAGTTTACTGGGGCACCCAAAACAGCCTCACTCAGGGGCAGAAAATGGTTCTGATGCCAAACTTTCAAGGGTCTCATCTTTCCCTGTTGGTGAATCTGATTGTCAGGTACCTACTGACAGTAGCTCTAGAGCTCCACAGACCGGATATCCCCAGGGTGCGGAGTCTAAGCCCCAATTTGCTTGTTCACCAGAGCCTCTGATGGTAGGGATGGACTTGGAGCAGACTGAGACCCGGTCGCGGCCCCTGGGTACACCCATCTGTAGTAGAAGGAACCGCCAGTGGCACATAGCAGGATGAGAGCCTGATGTGAAGAGGAAGAGCAGGCCCAGACAGCAACGGATGGATCTGTGCAGGATGGATGGACGGAACACACTGTGAAGCAGTAGCGAAGTCAGACAGGCCGGGTCGCTAACAGTGGAGTCGGAACAGTACAGAGCAGCAGGCAGAGAATGGTCAGGTCACAGGCCAGGTTCAGCAGCAGGAGGTCAGATAATCAGGAATAGGCAAAAGAATAGTAATACGAGCCAGGGGTCAGGGCAGGAGACGGTCAACAGCAATCAGGGTCAGGCTGGGTCGGCAACAGGATACTCTCACAAGGAAACAGGATAACAGGGAACCAGCAGGAACAAGACCATACGGTAACTTGAGCATGCAAGAGTTGGTTTAAATAGTGCGCCCTGCGCTGTCATTGGTGCCAGGCGCGCCCGTGTGCCCGAGTGCGCATGCACGGCCGTGATTGTTGCCGCGGGCGCCTATGTCCTAGCGCCCATATGTTTGTTCGCATTAGACCCCCACGCATGCGCAGACCTGTGCGTCGGGGAGAAACCAGAGATCCCTGACACTGATACACCAGCAATCCAGACAATTTCTTGCAGAAGATGAAGGGATGGGAACTCCACCTGTCAGCCAGCTTATGCTTTCTAGGGATACCCAAATGCCTCATTAATACTCAATCACAGGTTATAAATCTTGAACTCCTGTTCTCAGTTTGTCTTGTTCTGCAGACTTCCAGAATCTCTTTCAGTCTGGGCCTTTTCATACACAGTCATCCAATTGTTTCTGAGATGATCCACATACCCTCTGTGGAATGTTACAGACATCCCTCTATGTGGTGTTGGAAGCTAAGTTCACCTGCAGCTCGGCCTCTTTCCCAAACATTGAGCATGTAGAAATAACCAGTAGTGTTATTCTCAGTACTGGTACAGTATGTGCATGCAAAACTGCAGAGATGCTCTTACTGCAATGCTGTGTCTTTTCAGCTGTCCCCAGAGTCCCCCAAGGAGAGTGAGGATGAATCTCTAAGTTTATAGATCCTTTGTAGATAATAGGGGGTTTATACTGGACAACTGAACCCCAACCAGTTCTAACAACTATCTAATGAGTCTGCTTTCAAAGTCTCCGCCTTGATCGGAATGTATTATTGGCCTAGGCCATGATAAGCAAAGAACTCCTCTGCCAGTAATTTGGTTACTGTTGAAGCTTTTTGTTTTTTTGTTGAGAAAGCCTGGGCTTAGTGGGTGAAGTGGAGTGTCACCACCAAGACATTTCCGTGTTCACTCATTTCGGGCTCCAAACTCAACTCCAAAAGTCAATGAACACCAATTTCATGAGTCCTTGACTTTGGAGATGGTCCAGTGTAGAGTATTTTTTTATATTTTGTTTTTTTTTTCTTTTGGTTGAACTAGATGGGCCTGTGTCTTTTTTTTCAGATTGACTATGCAATTTTGTAACTATGTAAAAACATGTCTTTCACTAATTTAGGCCTCCTCCATTCCCAGGTGACTATGGTCATCCTACAAAGTGACCAACACTGTTTTTTTATGCTTCTCAGAAAGTAACAGTTGAGACTTGTCTTTGGGATTGTCCAAAGGGACCGCTTTAGTAAACTACCTTGTCACAAAGCTGCAACCAATTCTACTCTTTATAGACAAGTTGGGCCTCCTTTGATGAGTCCATTACCCAAAGGTGAGCACTCTCTAAGGCTTCCAAAATCAGAAAAAAGATCATATGCTTGGTCTTTATTGGTGAGAGTAGGCAGTCTTTTACTTCTTGCCTGAGTGAGGTTGCATTAGGGCTTGGGAATACTTGCAACTGTTGCATCTCTGACTTCCTGTCAGTCCATGACTAAATGTCTGACCAGCTGACACAGAGCTTGTATTCCTTCTGGTGTCAGCTGAGTCCATTCCTATTCAGATCTTCTAAAACTGTGCCAACATCCCCCTCCCAAATTGGGTAATTTAGGCCACCTCACCCCAACTGAAAGTAAAGCACTTAGGAATCTTACGGACAACAATAGAATCATCATAAAGACTGCAGACAAAGGTCATGCTGGTACATTAGTTATGCAAATAAAAAGGATTATATTAAGGAGGCCTACAGATTACTCTCAGATACATCTACCTCTGTCAAACTTAAAAAATATCCACTTCCCAAATATAAAATTGTAGCTGATTCCTTGGTAAATCATGCTTTAAATAATGGTATCAGAAAAATGGACAAAAGCTGCTTTTTATGTAGAGACTTTTACCGTATCCCTTATTTCTATCACATACCAAAGATTCACAAGGACCAAAAAAAACCCCTAACAGACCCATTAATGGATAGCATAACCGCTGGTTTTTCACTATACATTGACCAAATTCTTCAACCATTGGACCCGGACCTACAATCATACATAAGGGACAGTACTCATTTATTAGAACTGTTAAAACCTTACAAATGGAAATCGAACTATGCTTGGCTGTCCCTACACGTCACTCTATACCTCCATTCCCCATCAATTTGGTCTTTCAGCTCTCAATCACTTCTTATCCACTGATCCTTACATTATTAAGAGACAGGCAAATTTCATTCTGGAGGCTACAGAATTTTTCTAACACACAATTTTTAACGTCAATAATGAGTTCTTCCTGCAAATCCAAGGGACTACGATGTGCGCAAGTTTTGTGCCATCGCACGCCAATCTTGCTATGGGTCTATGGAAATTCAAATACGTATGGGACAATAATCCTTTTGCTAAGTACCTAATTTTTTTTGGGTGATAGATAGATGACATTATAATCATCTGGGGAAGCCCTACCAATTTAGTCATAAATTTTGCAGAGTTCTGCAATACTCCTATGTATTAGATACAGCTAAACTCGCCTTTTTAGATCTCAAATTTTATCAAGGACTACACTGGGCATCTGTTTGGGCAAATTTTTCCCTTTTTTTGTCTGCTTTTAACCTTCTTAACAATTCTGCCTCTTCACTGCTCAGGAGCAACCAAGACGGGTGTTTATTCACCAACCTATAACAGTTGGTCACTATACTTTTTTCATCTGGAACAAACAACTGCTTGGCGTTTTGTACCCAATTTGATCTGAGGTATTCTCGAACTGGTGGCTTCCTCCCCGGTGCTCAGAAAATCTCCCTTTGTATCCAATCACTTCATGTACATCAGGTTATGATTATGCATCTTTATACCCATAATGGTATGGTACCTTAAAAGCCGCATTACTTTCTCCTACTAGGGTTTAGTTTCTTCTCTATATCAGGAAAATAATACTATCCAGGCAAAATATTACAACAAACCTACAGCAGGCAATTCTCTTTTACATTATAGTAGCTGTCATTACCCGAAATGGACTAATAACATTCTTAAAGGGCAATTCTACCGCCTCAGGCAAAACCACTCAACAATCTCAGATTACATTGAGCAAAGCTCTATTCTAAAAGATAAACTTTTGAAAAAGGGCTATCCAGAATCCTTAATTCAAAAAGCTTACACTTCCTATTTAGAGGGTGAACCTAAGCGTGCAGATAGAGATAATTTTGATCAATCCACTAGATTCATAACCAGATTCCACCATCAATACAAAAAAAATGATTCGAATCATCCAAAGACATTGCAATATATTATTAAAAGACCCACACTTACAACTTCTTTTTCCTAACAAACCTCAAGTAACATATAGGAGGGCCCCAAATTTAAAAAAGAAAATTGCTCCAAGCAAAGTAAAATC
Source organism: Staurois parvus (assembly GCF_062004578.1). Taxonomy (NCBI): domain Eukaryota; kingdom Metazoa; phylum Chordata; class Amphibia; order Anura; family Ranidae; genus Staurois; species Staurois parvus. Next base: position 13,467,378 of record NW_028318083.1, on the reverse strand, counting down.
AACCATACTGCACCTTGCTCATTAGCATACCTTATACTAATTTTTGGCATGTATCAGTGCAAAAAAGCATTGTGCAAAACTTGTCCTTTCATTCAACATTGTAAAAAAGAATTTACTGCTAAAGGCAAAACAGTTAAACTGGAGGAATTTTACAACTGTTCTTCAGACTTTGTAATCTATGGCCTTCTTGTCCCTGTAAACTCTTATACATAGGCCGCACCATCTGCCCTTTAAAAAAACGATTTGGCGAACATCATCGACTGGTGGAAGAAGGGATAGGCAAGTACAGTTTCCCTTGTCATTCTGTCAACTAGCATCAAAAATCCACCAAGGGTCTAGAAGTCTGGATCATTAAACAATTATCCAGGTGTCTTCTTGAAGAGCGATTTCATAAGCTGTGCGAAAGGGAAACATACTGGATCTACACATTAGCTACCCTATCACCCGGAGGCCTTATTGAAGAGTTGGAAGTTTCCACTATACTATAATTCCATATAACCCATTCATGTATAATTTTTTCTTTTCAAATAATTATTCTCCTCTTCCCCTTTTTTCTTTTGGTTGGTTGGGTAGACATTATTCTGGGAGCTGGTGGGTGGCATCATCATAAGTATCTGTCATGCCAGTCTTGCATCATAAGTAGACAATACAGCATTGCTCACCCCCTGGTTAAACCAATATCATGACTAGTAGTTCTATTTATATACTGTATATAGATCCTCTTATATAGTTTTCCCCCATTGGACTAATTCCCAGTTACCTCAAAATTACTTTAACATCTTTTTTACATATCTTGTCATGATATTAATAATTTTCCCATATACATGTTATTTAATAATATTTATTCCCACATATCTTATATAGAACACAAAAAGCGAGTATTTACACTACATAACCTTTGAGTAATTTATACATTCCACCCATTTCTTTAAGGTATATAGCTTTTAGATACTTCCATTTTCCATGCAGTTTATTCACATATACACATGTTTGTGTATATATAATAATATTTATAGAGCTTATATTTTTGCTTTCAGCCTTGTTTTATATATTCTCATTATGTCGTAAATCAAGTCAACATTATTATCATGTGGGTTCATTATTATTTATTATGTATTATGTTGTGATTTTCTTATATGTTGTTATTGATCTATTGTAGTAGTTTTTATTGTTTCACATATCATGTATCCCCATTGCCCAATAAGAATAATTTTTCTCATTTCCTTCATATTTGTATATATCCCAAGTGCAATTTTAAGTATTGACAAGCGGTGGCACCAATTTACATTTTAGCCACTATAAACACACACAATCAGCCCTAGACCTTAGCTTGACAAAGTACTGTGCTCAATCTTTTCCTTTATTGTGCGCGTGCTCCGAAACGCATCGTAATAATATCCGGTGATGTCATTGTGCTCTGCATTGCGTTCCATCTAGCTTTTCAGCCCTGAATCTGGTCTTCTTCACCATCCAGCCAGCCTGGGATCCAGCAGAGTGGCAGCTGCAGCGTCTACAGCGAGAGCTCCTGACTCTTATTCACACGGATCATGAACTATAGTGATGTGCCTGCTTTTATTCTTACAAAATGTGAGTGGTTTTAACCCTGTTTTTACCAATAACTCTGTTTACAGTCTACACTTATAGATGCCTCTATATCTCTCTATTTTGAGTACATTCCTCCGCAGAGGCTTCATGGTTGTAGGGTCTTCTCTACAAGATGTCAGCATCTCAGTTACTACTTCTGGTCAATATTCCAAGCTGAAGTGAAACCCACACAGAGTGGCTAACTACTGATGCCTGCATAATTCAGCATGGCAATTGTAAGTAGGTACAATGTGTTTGAGCTGGTTATTGACCTCAAACTCTACACCAAATAAATAGTCCTTCATCTTATCCAACACTGCTAACTTCAAGGATAGGTATTATAGCTTTTGAGTGGGCTAGTTCTTCTCAGCAGGGATTAGGTTCTGGCTCACATACATAAGTGACAGGTCTCAGGTGTCTATTGTGTTCTTGATATAACACCCCACTTCCTCCCTCTCTGCTGGTATTGGCATTTAGTTTGTTAGGCAAACCTGGGTCAGCATAGGCCACGACATAAACATAGGTCAAACCCCTCTTTACTTTGTGAAAGGGCTGCTCACACTGATTAGATCACTCCCCCTGTATCAACTTTGAGCCATGCTCTTCTTCGCCAAACTTCATTAGCTTGTTGAGGGATCAAGCTATTTTGCAAACACCTTGAGTGCTTACTGCTTCTGACTGTCTGACAACTGAAGGGTCAAATGTTAATTTGAATGGGAGATACCCATTGGAGGAGATCAGCTGTTAAGTGAGGATGGGGTAGGCTTCCCTGAAGAGATGGGTTTTCAGGGTGCGCCTAAAGGTGAGGAGGGTAGATGACAGTCTGATGGTTTGGGGTAGTGAGTTCCAGAGGATGGGGGAAGTCCTGGAGAACTCCTACAGTTGGGCGTGGGAGGAGGGGACCAGGGAGCTAGAAAATAGGAGGTCTTGTGAGGAGCGAAGAGTACGGGTTGGGTGGTATTTGGGTATCAGGTCGGTGAGGTAGTTTGGGGCAGTGTTATGGATAGCTTTGTATGTCAGTGTAGTATTTTGAATTTAATGCGTTGGGCAATCGGAAGCCAGTGGAGGGATTGGCAGAGGGGGGTGGCAGAAGCGGAGCGGTTGGTAAGGTGGATGAGTCTGGCCGCTGAGTTCAGGATAGACTGAAGCGGGAATAGCCTGTGTTGGGGTAGGCCGGTGAGAAGGGAGCTGCAGTAGTCCAGATGTGAGATAATGAGAGAGTGAACGAGTTGTTTAGTAGTGTCTGGGGTTAGGAACATACGTATTTTGGAGATGTTGCGGAGGTGGAGCCTGCATGAGTTTGCCAGCGATTGGACATGGGGTTGGAAGGACAGTTTTGAGTCTAGAGTGACACCTAGGACTTTGGCTTGCGGGGTGGGACTGATGGTGGCGTTGTTGGTTGTGATGGAGAGGATGGGGGGGTGCAGGCTGGGGGGAAAATTTGGAGCTCGGTTTTGGAAAAGTTCAATTTGAGGAAATGGAGCGACATCCAGTCTGATATGTCATTCAGTAGGCGGGTGATACAGGCGGAGACTGAAGGGGTGAGGTGAGGGGTGGAGAGGTAAATTTGCGTGTCATTGAGGGAGTGTAGTTTATTAAGGAGGAGGGGGTGGTCAACTGTGTCGAAGGCCGCGGAAAGGTCGAGGAGTAGGAGGACTGAGTAGTGGCCATTAGCTTTGGCGGTTAGCAGGTCATTAGTCATTTTGAGTAGGGCGGTTTCGGTGGAGTGTAGGGGACGGAAGCCAGACTGTAGGGGATCGAGGAGGTTGTTGTCAGTGAGGTGGGAGCTCTTTCCATATGGTGGAAATGTAGTACCCAGCTTTTCCTTGATGCCTTCCATTCTGTAGCCAGAGCAACCATAGCCCTCAGCAATGTGATGAATTTCTGCATCCCCACTTGGACCTGTTGAAACCCATATAGATTTTCATCACTTGCATCATTGTCTTATTCATCTCAAGCTGCACCTGAACCACTTAAGCCAGTAAATTTTGCACTCCAGGATCAGATGGCACTTCAGACTTGACAGTTCAATATTGGACTCAAGCACTATTTGTAGTTTTCTTTTGGGAAATACTCTCCCACCTGAGCCAGAAACATGAGAACCTTCTCTTTATTGTCAGTAGGCCTTACCACACTACTCAAATCCTGATATTTCTCCTCAAACATCCTTCTCTCTGACCCCTTTCACCAGCTCCAGGAAAATGGAAGTGTATATGGGTAGCACAGTGGCTAAATGGTTAGCACATCCACCTGGCAGTACTTGTGGTCATTGGTTCAAATCCCAGCCATGGCACCACCTGCCTAGAGTTTGCACATTCTCCCTGTGCCTGCATGGGTTTCCTCTGGGTACTCTGGTTTCCTCTCACACACCAAAGACATGCTGGTAGGTTAATTAGATCCTGTGTACGTTGGCCCTAGTACAGTATGTGTATGTATGAATGTAAGTTAGGGACCTTAGATTGTACACCCCTTGAGGGTTAGGGACTGATGTGAATGTACAATATATATGTAAAAGCTCTGCATAAGTTGACAGCGCTATATAAGTACCTGACATAAATATATAAATAAATAATAGAGTTAACCACGAATGACGACTCTAGAATTGTTGATTATCATAAGCTATTGATTTAAAGTGTTTTTACTATCTCCTTGTCATCTATCTTTCTGCCTGTGTTTGCTTACTTCCATTCTAATATTCCAATATATATGTAAAGTGCTGCGTAAATTGACATCGCTGTATAAGTACCTGAAATAAATAAAACAAAATGGAGCAAATTTTAGGATGGTTCAGACATGACGTTGCCCCTGAAGAACATTGAAACTTAAGAGGGAGGTTTCACAGCACTTATAAGTCTGCTCAAGATCCAAAGCAATTAACTTTGCAGCACCATAAATCCAAAGGCAGGAAGACGACAGGCATCCCTGCAGTAAAGATTTCTCCAGGATCCAGTTGTTTGAGCAATAAATTATTTTTACAAGAACTGTTAGTTGCTACTGAGCAGGTACATGCCTGGACATCAATCAATATCACCCACTCTGCTGGATTGGTCCGTTGGATGTTTGGAGTGCTTCCCCTGCTGTTTGAGTGTGCCAGTGGAGCCCCCTTCTGCCCCTGACCAGATCCTTGATGACCACCAGGGTTCTGTTTGGAAGTCATTGTTACATGCGTATATGACTTGCACTTCTGGTAAGAGCAAGCACATATCAATTTATCACCATCTGAAGTCACGAGCACTGGAGTCATTCCTAATATTTCTGCTTCCCAGTCACCAGAATCACTACTGTGTTTGAAGTTTGATAACATTCACTAGTCTGATTCTCATCCAGTCACGAGTCTACTGGATTATGGATTATTGAGCACTTTTTTTGGCACTTTAGGAACCTTATTTACTAATGTTTACATCTATTTTCAGTGCATTATTTGTGCTTAATATTGGTTCACTGTTTTTATTCTCATCCAGTCACCCAATTACTGGATTATATATTATGGAACACTCTTGAGCACTTTATCTATAAATGTTTACAATTATATACTTATAGTGCAATATTTTTCATTATATATTTTCAGTGCAATATTTCATAATTTTGTGCTTATCTTTGGATATAATTATTTTATCCATTCACTTTATGTCTTGTTACTGGATGTTCTTTAGTTTCACCAGATCAATATTATCCAATATTATCTACATATTGTTTTACCAATTTTGCCAGAGGATTTAGGGGTTCTATCCTTTATGCCAGCAGCTTTTTTATGTGTGTTTATTGTGCGCTCACCTATTTTAGATTGATTTATAAATAGGCTGCATAAGCTGCATGGAATTAAATACAATTTAGATTTAAGATTGGGAGGACTTTTTTATGTCTCATTTTCAGTTTGCTTGAAATAGAGAAAAGTCCTTATTTCTTTAGTGGGTTTCCTCTGGGTACTCCAGTTTTCTCCCACACTTCAAAAACAAGCTAGTAGGATAATTGGCTCCTGTTTAAATTGGTATTAGTACGTGTATGTATGAATGCGAGTTAGAGACCTTAGATTGTAAGCTCTTTGAGGGCAGGGACTGATGTGAATGTACAATATACTGTATATGTAAATGTGTAATATATTTGTAAATTGACTGCACTATATAAGTACCGGAAATAAATAAATAAAATAGTAAATCAACCCCTGTTTGCATTTAAAAAAAAACAAGACTGGATGATTAAAGTGAACATGGCTAACTTATTTACTAAGTTAAGGGAAAATTATCTTTGTTAACTGAACACTCTACTTTCTTAGTAAATCACCTCCATTGTATAGTTGTGGGATGTGCAGTATGTGGTTGTATGATGCATATGCATGTGTATGATGCTTGAAAAGCATAGAATTCACTTTCTCTTTAAAACTTTCCTGATGTTTCTGATGAACACCCAACTTTACATCTGGGTCCTGTGTTTTGCTTTAATGTTTAGGCTTGATTCACACTTGTGCAACTTGTCATGCGACTTTGGACATCAAAGTCACATGGCAAGTCACAACCTATTATTTTCAGTGGCACCCATTCAAAATGGTGCGATTTAACCACTTCCGGACCGGCCGTTCTATATAAACGGCCGGACGGTGGCACTGCAGAGTCGGGTGGCCATTTATAAACAGCCTCCCCACATCCTGCTTGTGCGCGCTCCCTGGGAGCGTGCAGCACCGCGATCCGGTGCCCGCTGTGTACTCCGGACACAGTGAAACACCGATCGTCGGACGGGACCTCTGTACGAGGTCCCGATCATGTGATCACTGATTGGCCAATCAGTAATCACATGCAAAGTAGTAAGCAAGATGTCACTTGTGACATGATTGCTTACTACGTGTCAAATCTGTGAATGATCACAGAGGTCACATGGTACAAGGCTATTCACAACAGCCTTGTAGCATGTGACAAGCTGTGACCAATCACAGCTCACTCAATACTTCTCAATGATTGCAAGAATGCAGAGAGAGAGAAAGAGAAATGATTGCTTTTACATCCTATATGGGTGAAAAAGCAATCAGTATAAAAAAAAAAAAAAAAAAAAAAAATCTTCATCACCCCCCACAAGTAGTACAGTGTCACCATGGTGACACTGTACTGCTAGGGTGACAGTATGTAAAAAAAACCCAATAAAAATAAAAAATAATAATATAAAAAATTAAAATAAAAATGTAAAAAAAAAAATGTTTAAAAATTATAATTTTTGGTTATAAACTAATTTGGATTTTTTTTGTTTTACTAAAAATATAACGGAATAAATTTTGGCCAAGATTTATGATGAAATATTAATTATTTGCAAAATTTTTTAAAAAAAGCACTTTTTTTCAAAATTTTTGGACTTTTTCATTTACATAGCAAAAAAAATTAAAATCCTAGTGGTGAATAAATACCTCCAAAATAAAACTTTATCTGTCTCAAAAAAATGGTAAAAAATTAATTTGGGTACAGTGTTGCATGACCGCGCAATTGTCATTCAAAGTGTGATAGTGCTGAAAGCTGAAAATTGCCCTGGTCAGGAAGGGGGTAAAAATGTCCGGTCTGGAAGTGGTTAAAGTTGCAGGAATTTTGAAAAGGTGCCTGCACTGCTTTGGTGTGACTTTTGATGTCACTTTGATCCACATAATGTAAAGTCGGATCCAAATCTCACCAAAAGTCACATCAAAATCACACGCTAAGATTGCACTTGGAAATCGTGTGACTTTGGAGACGTTCTAATGTGAATGGAGCCTTACAGTTTTTAAAGCTAATGTAACATTCTGGAGATGTTTAGCACTTTCATACAGCCTTATTTCGGGCAGTGCAATGGAAAACAATGATGTGTAAAATGCATCTACACACAGAAGGCTCAGTTCATTAAGCTGGAACAATGGTTATTTGCCATAACAGCTGTACTTTTTAGCAATGACAGCCACTGAGAGCTAGAAGTATCAGTCACATGCTTTAAAATAATGACTAGTCTGACAAACAACACATACACAGTAACTGAGTAAACTAAGTCTACTGCCCAGTGATTATACTATATGGTAATAAAAGATGTTCAGCTATTTTATAAGGGTTATTGCACTTTGCAGATTGATTGTTGCTTTGTTAAATAACCCCAACTCTTCCTCAACAGAAATGTCAGAATAAAAATGTAGCATACACATAATGAATCTCATATGAAAGAAAAACAAGCTTTACCAACCAATGGAAGGCAATCATTATTTCTAGAGGTTGCTCTGGGCAACAACTATATGTATTATTTGTTTCAGTTGTTATAAATGACCCCTGTTATGTTGTGCACCATCTTGCACAATAAAAATAATTTATTATGGCCTTGAGGATTACATTCTTCCAGTGCTGATGAATACAACTGTCTTCAGCATTCTTGATGGTGATATGAAAAATATTTTTTATTCAGCTGTAGCGCATGGGGTTATTGCATAGGCCATAACTTCTCTATCCAGGTCTAAACTGTTTTTCATTGCCACACAAATGGTATCCATAAGGTGTATAATTATATTTACCATGTGAAATAACAGAAGAAGTTGTCAAGATTTCTGACTGCCATAATTCAAAAGAGTTAAGCCCATAGTAATGATACATTCCCAAACATTTTTATGGAAGAAGGAAATTTACAGTGTTGTCAGTTTATGCTTTATCCTAAGACCTTGCTGTGCTCTTTCCTTGACACATGGTACCCATGGAAGTTTTTCAGCTTTTCAGTGGCCTGAATTCAAAATGCTCTCTCAACAACTACTTTGCAAATATATATCACTAGATAGTATTGTCTCTTTACCGTATCACATGGAAATACAGATAATTGTGTTCAATTCAAACAAATCAGACACTACTAAGCTGTCATGTGTAGACAACTTGACATGAAAAATTACCATTTTAAAGTATGCCATTTTCTTATATTCGTGGGTTTTTTTTTCCTTCATATGACCTTGCTTCTGAGATAGTACAATTGTACTCAGAAGAAAAAAAAATGTTATTCTTTACTTGCTCTAAATATCACTTTCCTTTAGAACCTTTGAAAATATAATCTAATTGTTTAGTTCTGTATGTTTGAACATGTTGTCCTTTAGAATGTCAAAGGAGGTTTAAATGCAAATAAACTAAAGTTAGGTTTGGCTGGAAAAAAACACAAATAGCTGCCACTCAAAGTTTGACATTATAGTCATGCTGTAGAGTTACAATTCTGACCACTTAGGCAGGTCATGTCAAAGTGTCTGAACTTGTTTTTGGGCTAGCCACTACAATGTTATCTCTAGAGTAATAGAAAATAAACCCGTGCACAGAAAAGGAATATGTAAAATATGCTTTAGTTCCATGAAATCATTTTATATTCAACTTCTCTGGTCAGGTGGTTATGGCTAATGCTTGACACATTGTGCACATTTGTTTTGGATCCCAGGCCAGATACCCTCATCTTGTTCTGACCCAGTAACAGTAATGAGGTCAGCTTCGTTTCTGCATTTATTCCAGACATACAGTTATACATGATCATGACATTGTCTGTGTTCTTCAGTTCGCTGGAGATCACACTTAAATCTCCTGTCATCAAGTATCTTCAACCATTGGTTGAAGCAAGTCAGTAAGTCTTTACCACTGTGGGGTGGCTAAATTTATAACACATTTAAAAAAGGAATGGAAGTCAGCAAACACAAGCAGGAAGGTAGATGATAAGGAGATAGTAAAAACACTCCAAATCAATAGCTTATGATAATCAACAATCCTAGGGCCATCATTCGTGGTAACTATATTATTTATTTATATATTTATTTCAGGTACTTGTATAGCGCCGTCAATTTACGCAGCACTTTACATATATATTGTATGTTCACATCAGTCCCTAACCCTCAAGGGGTGTACAATCTAAGGTCCCTAACTTACATTCATACATACACATACTAGGGCCAATTTAGACATAATCCAATTAACCTGCTAGCATGTCTTTGGAGCATGGAAGGAAACCGCAGTACCCAGAGGAACCCCATGCAGGCACAGGGAGAACATGCAAATTCCAGGCAGGTGGTGCCGTGGCTGGGATTTGAACCAATGACCCTAGTACTGCCAGGCAGAAGTAACTCTAAACTAATAACCTATAGCAAATATATTATTAGTGCAAAAAAAATTACATATATTTTTTTTTGCAATCACTAAAATTAACTTTAGTGCGTCCTTTACTGAAAATGTGATTGACATAAGTAAACTACTACCATCTACCAACATTTTATTTTCCAGCGTCTTTGCTCTCTGAAAATACATGTAGCTTTGGGGGGTTTACCTAACCTTCAGGCTCAAAGTGTGTGCAAAAATCACAAACATGGCTCTGACATAAAAAGGCTAAATGAAGATCTGGAAAGTAACATCCAAAATTTAAAAAGTTCCAAAAATCAGTGCCACAAATCCACACATTTCCATTGAATACAACCGTATCATGACATACCTTTATGGAATGATAATTATCACTCATTATCAAAATAATAACCACCTAATATTACTTGAACCAGCAACATGTTTACATTTATAAAACAGATTTATCACATTTGATGAAAATGGTTTATGTGAGGCCTTGAACAGCCAATTACAGTCCAATTATCATTAATCTAGATCAGCAGAAAAAAAAAGAGTCCAGTGGTTGCTATGGGCAATGCAAACAATTTTTTATTCTTTTTTTTTTTGTTTAAACATTTTCACTGGAAATACATTTTAAAACAAATTATAGCATCTCAGCTTACATTATTTAGCTGGAATTCATGAAATAAATTATATTTGTTCAGCTGTTGTCAATTTCCTTCATATTTTACACTGACAGGCTTAGCCTTATGCTGCTCTCTTTGTTTATGGAAATATAAATACTGTATGTTATCTGATAATGTACACTATAAACACACTTTAAATTAATTTATCTCTGTAGATCAATGAGCTGTATAGGTCTGTAGAGGACAAGCAAGAGTCATCACAATTGGCTGGGTACTACATTGTAATGTTCTAATAATAACCTAAAACAGAGTAGTTCTGTATATTTAACAACTCCAGTACCAATACAATACAATATATCAATGTTATATTATTTTTTATATTTTTCATATAATTTCATAGTATCACATACTGTATCTGGTATCTTACATTAGCAATTTCTTTCTCAAAATTAACTTATTTTTGTGTGCCAGTTTACTGCTCCATTGCTATCAGAGTGCTGCACTACAAGTTGGGTGACTCAGTTTCTTCAGCCCTCTGTTTGTGGTACCAGCCCTGCAACTTTTCCTAACGATTTTTTGTGGTACCAGCCCTGGAGTTCCTCTAGTCACTCACATGTGGTGCCAGCCCAGAGATCCCTCTAGCTGTTGGCATGTGGACCTTTCCCTGCCCTGGACTTTACTGTGAAAGGTGCTATGACAAAGGTTAAAGGAGAGGAGGAGCCGTACCCCGTGACGCCACACCTCTGGAGCCTCTGGAGCCTCACGGAGGTCAGGCGGCCATCATGAATCCAGCTGGTCAGTGATCTTTTCAGCAAGCTCTGCATTTAAAATGCTATTTCGAGGATGACATGTCTTTTTAATTAATAAACACCTAAACATTACAACACTATGGGCGCCCTTCTTTCTGGCTCTGTATTGAGCAATTAAATCTGCAGAATCCCAGGTGACATCAAGCTGTAAAGCAGCCCCAGTATCCAGAGGAGAGATATCCTTACCAGGCTGTACATCCATTCCACCTTAAAGGGGACCTCTGGCTGATTTCATCATACATTATACACTGCGTATTTTAAATGCACTTCTGGTGAGTGTGCATTTTTACCACCTTCCGCACTTCATCAAATGAATTATTGGTCACATGGAATATACCTTCACTGGAATACAGAATTCCTTGTTATCAGCACAGGATTTATTCCACAATTAAGGACAATTTGCACTTATATAGAACATTTGTAATTTTTTATTTTATTTTATTATTTTACTGACATTTATTTATTTATTTGATTGTGCATAACAAAACACTCAGAAAACACTGTAGACATTTTCTGTAGATCCTTTAACGTGTTTAAAAAAGGCTTAAGGTTCTAGAGCCACTCGGTTACTTTTACAGGTCCCGCAGAGAGCAGGCCACCCCTCCAGCTGAAACCTCCCTTCATGATTCCTAGGCTCTCCAATTTCTCTTAGGAGCCTGTGACCACAATGATGTGTGTAATTAATTGTCAGGATGGTTTTTGGAAGAACATAGAGAAACCAAGAAAAATTCTTTCCCTGATGTCCTCTACAGAGTGTGAGCCTAGAAGTGCTCAGCTGTCAGCACTTATGGGTTTAGAGCTGTCAAAACCCCAGGTGCAAAGCTGGATAAACAGTGGATTGAGCAAAGTCTGTGCTCAATCAGCTGGCGCAGAGGGCAGGAGAGACATTAGTGGTCTAATCCAAAAAAAGGTATCTGTCACTATCCCAAAGCTATCACAGAGAGAGCTTGGTAGCCACCTGTAATAGCAATAAAGTTAAGTAAAAAAATGTAAAAGTACCCTCTTGCAATAACATACTACCACAACTCCACCAAACACATGCATAGAGATCACACTAACAACGTCTGCACAACAAATGTTGAAATAACTCTTAGTCCCTCATTTATCGTTTACTGTAAAGTTATGAGTTATGCAGATATTTAAAGCATCATCTACTTTGGGTGAATGCAGATTTGAAGTCTGACATATTTATCTATTTACTCAACACAACCTAATCTTTTATTTTTTTTAAAAAAGGGGGAATATTTTGTGTTTGTACACTAAAATTCATTTTAGTGTATGTTTTACTGAAAATACAAATTGAAAAACAATTGTGCAAATATTTTGCCACATCAAACATTGCATACACCATCTTTTTACAGGGCCTCTGTTTTCAGAAAATATAAAAAATGTTTTGGGGGTTTCATATAATTTTCTAGCCAATAATGTAGAGTTTACATGTGTGCTAAAAAAAAAAAATCACAATCTGTATAGGCAACCAGGACCCCAGGCTTATTCTATGAGCAATTGCAGGAGATCATTGGATGTAGTTTCTTCTGGCACAGACCTTCATTGGTGTTACGTCATTATAGAGTCCTCCTTCAGCTTAAGCTGCTGGCCTTTTTATTTAGAAGGTTTAGGTAGATAATCCTACATTTACATATCCGTTCTCACTACTGTTGTATTAGGGAGCATTTTCCAACTCAACCTCTAGATCAGCGGTTCTCAACCTGTGGGTCGCGACCACTTTGGAGGTCGAACAACCCTTTCACAGGGGTCTCCTAAGACCATCGGAAAACACATATTTCCGATGGTCTTAGGAACAGAGACACCGCTCCTCTATCAGTCTCCAGGCGGGTCCGCCCACATGCAGATACGTCCACATTTCCCTGGACGCGATGTGTGCGCAGGATGTCATGCCACCCCTGTCATCTGGCCACATCTCCAGGATCACTCAACAGCTCCGCCTCCTCACCAGTGATTGGCCGCCGGAACTGTAGCTCAGGAGAGGCACACAGGCTGCCAATCACCGGCGAGGAGGAGGAGCCGAGCAGCAGTGCGAAGATCAAAGAAGATCGAGCAAGGGAGCAGCCGGAGAAGGAAGACAGCTGACAGGTAAGTGTCTGTAGCGTGCAGATGGTGCTGCTGCAGCCAGGTATGCTGGCTGTAGATGGGAGAGGGAGGGAGCGAGCTCAGGCTGGAGCAGGAGTCAGCAAGGTAAGTATCATTGGTGTCAGTGGGAGGAATAGTGCCCCATCATTGGTGTCACTAATACCAATGATGGGGCACTATTCCTCCCACTGACACCAACGATGGGGCACTATTTCCCCCCCCCCCACTGACACCAATGATGGGGAACTATTCCTCCCCCCACTGTCACCAACGATGGGGAACTATTCCTCCCCCCACTGTCACCAACGATGGGGCACTATTCCTCCCCCCACTGACACCAACGATGGGGCACTATTCCTTCCCCCACTGACACCAACGATGGGGCACAATTCCCCCCCCCCACTAGTATCAATGATGGGGCACTATTCCCCCCCCCCACTGACACTAATGATGGGGCACTATTCCTCCCACACTAACACCAATGATGGGGCACTGTTCCTCCCACTGACACAAACCATGTGGCACTATTCCTCCCACTGATACCAATGATGGGACACTATTCTTCCCACTGATACCAATGATGGGACACTATTCCTCCCACTGATACCAACGATGGGACACTATTCGTCCTACTGATACCAACGATGGGACACTATTCCTCCCACTGACATCAGTGATGAGGCACTACTCCTCTCACTGACACCAATGATGTGGCACTACTCCTCTCACTGCAAAATTACAGTTATGAAGTAGCAACGAAAATAATTTTATGGTTGGGGGTCACCACAACATGAGGAACTGTATTAAAGGGTCGCGGCATTAGGAAGGTTGAGAACCACTGTTCTAATCGCTGGTGTCCTGACAACCAATGGCATCATCAGTTGATAAGGAGGATGTCAGCTGCCTACTCAGCATTCTAGTTTGACCCTCCCCATCAGTGCTGGGGCCACATTAGGTCAGTGATGGAGAAAGACTGGGGGGAAGAGAAACACTGGAATACAAGTCAGTACCAGTGTGCAAAAGTGTGTTTGCTCTGAAAGAATAAATCATCTAACGTTGGGTGTCCTACATCTGTGGATGTTGCTGCGTTATATAAAACTAGTAGAATAGTTTTTCACATTTTAGAATGGAGTGTCCTTTTAAGATTATGGATAGTCCCCAGGCACCCTTTAAAATTATGAACAGTCTTGAGGATCCCCATTCTTAAATGGAGTGCCTCAAGACTATCTATAATTTTAAAGGGTGCCTCGGGACTGTCCATAATTTTAAAGAGTGCCTCGGGACTGTCCATAATTTTAAAGAGTGCCTCGGGACTGTCCATAATTTTAAAGGGTGCCTTGATTGAAAAAAAGGTTGAGAAACACTGCTATACAGTATATCCAAAGTCTGTAAGAAGAGAATGGAACGTTCTAGTCAGTTCTAGCTACGTGTTGATTTTTAGGGCCAGTTCACACTACAAAAACACACTCCAGATGCGTTTTTGCTTACAGTTCACACCACACCCTGTTTGTTGTGTTTTTGATGCATTTTGGTGTGGTTTACAGTTCTGTGCAGAAAAATGCAGCATGTTCTACTTTTTTTTCTGCACCTGAACACTCTAGAACTTACTGCAGTGGTGTGAACTAGGGCCATTGGAATACATGGAAAACACCGTGCATGCATATTTGATGCAGATAAAAAAAACACACTGGACTGTATCAGTGTGAACTAGCCCTTAATGTTTTTTCCAATGCTGAGTGGACTAAATTTGTATGTAGCTATTCAGAGTATATATAACACATGCAGGTCCAAATAACACTGCTTTTTTTTTTATCTTTGGGGGTGTCAGGAGAAAAATCTCAACACCGGTGTCCTTGGTACTTAACCCACCTGGAGTCTCACTCTCTCTGCTGCAATGACTATACTAAAATATAAATGAAATCCTGTAATAAGGGGAATAAGACCCTCCTGACAAAATATTTGTGACAGGTGGGCAAAACTCAGAAGCAGATAGATGTCTCATTGCTGTAGTCCAGAACTAATATATAATGCCACTGGAGGGGTCATTATGACACCCTTCACCTGTAACGGAAAGGTCTATTTTGGGATATAGACATTTTTAGAGGCTCTCATCTTCAAAAGATCCCTTTGCAGTTTTTGCTTCAACTAATATGCATTGTAACATTACATTACCACACATTCACACATCCATTTTCATTATTCATTCAATGCTCATCTGGAAAACATCCGTCTTCCCCCAGATTAATAGACAAAGTCTAAAACTGACACGACTTTGAATCTCAAGCCCACACACCATCTGATCAACTTTCCTACTTCAAAGGCAAATGACATTTCTCAGGCTTCTTGATCTCCCTCCTTGGGTGGGTTATATTGATGTAACTACCACATCACTGGTAGATCTCATGTGTCAGTGATATCATTTGTGCTTTCTCATGCTTGCTGTTAAAGCAGCTTTTTTTAATTAGGTTTATTTCAGATTCTCTATCTATCTATCTATCTATCTATCTATCTATCTATCTATCTATCTATCTATCTATCTATCTATCTATCTATCTATCTATCGTATCTATCTATCTATGTATCTATGTATCTATCTATCTATCTATCTATCTATCTATCTATCATATTTACATATGATGTGCTATATATATATATATATATAATTGAGAAATTATCTAAATAATGAACTTTAAACATCCCTGCAGAGTACGTAAGAAACACTTCATATGACATATTATATGATATTATATGTTCATATAAGACACATAAATAATTGTGGATGTTCTTGACATAAAGATTGTTTGTGAACTATTGTGTTGATGCTTCACTTGAAATGCCTATCCCAATTACTTAAAAAATAAAACAATGTATAAACAGAAATATCTCTGTAATTTGCACACAAGTAGAAATACTATTATATCATTGTATGACAAACAGTGAATGCTACTGTATATTTCTACCAGCTAGGCAGCCTGCAGGGGCGTACTTGGCTCATGTTCCTGTTGCAAATATTGATGCAGTCACCCTTTAAGTTGTTCTAAAAGCAGGATGTTTCTTGCATAGAATACATTAAGGTAAAAAAACATTCTGCAAGCAGATCCCCCCTGCCTCCAGTAAATACTTACCTGAGCCCAATCTTGATTCAGTGATGTGCATGAGAGCAGAGCCTCTCTTGGCTCTCTTGCCTCTTTGGCTCAGACTCAGCAGCAGAAGCCATTGGCTCCTGCTGCTGTCAATCACAGCCAGTGAGGAGGGAGCAGGGGACAGGGTTGAGCCGACTTTTGTGTGTCTTATGGAGACTCAGAGCCAGCTTGACAACAAGCATGCAAAAATGCCCCCATAGCAAGCAACTTGCTATGGGAGCACTCAGTGGGGAACTGGAGGCAAAAACGCTGTCAGGGGACCCGAGAAGAGTAGGATCAGGGTTGCTCTGTAGAAAACCATTGCACTGAGCAGATAAGTATGACATGTTTGTTATTTTTCAAAAACAATTGAGCCTTTAGAATCACTTTAAATATAATTATATAGAAAAGACAGAAGGACACACTAAATGCTATATAATATACAGGTAGATATGTATAGAAGATAGTAAGATATAAACAGCTTTCCAAATAGTTGGATGCCCCAACTAAAATTAATTCTCTACTAGACTTACTAATTACAAACAACACAGAGCTGATTTCAGATGTGGAAGTAAGGTATGCCTTAGGGAACAGCTATCACAGCGTAATCATGTTCACAGTAAATCATAGGAAAAGGAGACACATGGGTAGGACAATAACACTGCATTTCAAAAGAGACAACTTTACTAAACTGCACTCCATACTATAAGACATTAGATGGGATCTAATTCTAGAAACAAAGAACACTGAATAATGGCATTAGCCAGTGCATTCCAAGGGGCAACAAAGATAAAAGATCAAAAGGTAAACCAGGGTGGTTAAATACTAATGAAGAAATGCTTATTAATGAGAAAAAAGTCCTTTAAAAAATATAAGGTCTAAGGGTCACAGTCAGGATTCCATCACTACAGAGAATGCAATAAGAAATGTAACAGCATGGTCAGGAATGTAAGTTACTCTCTAGGGCAGTGGTTCTCAACCTTTCTAATGCCACGACCCCTTAATACAGTTCCTCATGTTGTGGTGACCCCCAACCATAAAATTATTTTCGTTGCTACTTCATAACTGTAATTTTGCAGTGGGAGGACTAGCGCCCCATCACTGATGTCAGTGGGATGAATAGTGTCCCATCGTTGGTATCAGTGGGAGGAATAGTGCCCCATCATTGGTGTCAGTGGGAGGAATAGTGTCCCATCATTGGTGTCAGTGGGAGGAATAGTGTCCCATCATTGGTATCAGTGGGGGGAATAGTGCCCCATCATTGGTATCAGTGGGGGGAATAGTGCCCCATCATTGGTATCAGTGGAAGGAATAGTGCCCCATCATTGGTATCAGTGGGAGGAATAGTGCCCCATCATTGGTATCAGTGGGAGGAATAACGCCCCATCATTGGTATCAGTGGGAGGAATAGTGCCCCATCATTGGTATCAGTGGGAGGAATAGTGCCCCATCATTGGTATCAGTGGGAGGAATAGTACCCCATCATTGGTATCAGTGGGAGGAATAGTGCCCCATCATTGGTATCAGTGGAAGGAATAGTGCCCCATCATTGGTGTCAGTGGGAGGAATAGTGCCCCATCATTGGTATCAGTGGGAGGAATAGTGCCCCATCATTGGTATCAGTGGGAGGAATAGTGCCCCATCATTGGTATCAGTGGGAGGAATAGTGCCCCATCATTGGCATCAGTGGGAGGAATAGTGTCCCATCATTGGTATCAGTGGGAGGAATAGTGCCCCATCATTGGTATCAGTGGGAGGAATAGTGCCCCATCATTGGTATCAGTGGAAGGAATAGTGCCCCATCATTGGTGTCAGTGGGAGGAATAGTGCCCCATCATTGGTATCAGTGGGAGGAATAGTGCCCCATCATTGGCATCAGTGGGAGGAATAGTGTCCCATCATTGGTATCAGTGGGAGGAATAGTGCCCCATCATTGGTATCAGTGGGAGGAATAGTGCCCCATCATTGGTATCAGTGGAAGGAATAGTGCCCCATCATTGGTGTCAGTGGGAGGAATAGTGCCCCATCATTGGTATCAGTGGGAGGAATAGTGCTCCATCATTGGTGTCAGAGGGAGGAATAGTGTACAATCATTGGCGTCAGTGGGAGGAATAGTGCCCAATCATTGGCGTCAGTGGGAGGAATAGTGCCCCATCATTGGCGTCAGTGGGAGGAATAGTGCCCCATCATTGGTATCAGTGGGAGGAATAACGCCCCATCATTGGTATCAGTGGGAGAAATAGTGCCCCATCATTGGTATCAGTGGGAGGAATAACGCCCCATCATTGGTATCAGTGGGAGGAATAGTGCCCCATCATTGGTATCAGTGGGAGGAATAGTGCCCCATCATTGGTATCAGTGGGAGGAATAGTACCCCATCATTGGTATCAGTGGGAGGAATAGTGCCCCATCATTGGTATCAGTGGGAGGAATAGTGCCCCATCATTGGTATCAGTGGAAGGAATAGTGCCCCATCATTGGTGTCAGTGGGAGGAATAGTGCCCCATCATTGGTATCAGTGGGAGGAATAGTGCTCCATCATTGGTGTCAGAGGGAGGAATAGTGTACAATCATTGGCGTCAGTGGGAGGAATAGTGCCCAATCATTGGCGTCAGTGGAAGGAATAGTGCCCCATCATTGGTATCAGTGGGAGGAATAGTGCCCCATCATTGGTATCAGTGGGAGGAATAACGCCCCATCATTGGTGTCAGAGGGAGGAATAGTGCCCCATCATTGGTATCAGTGGGAGGAATAGTGCCCCATCATTGGTATCAGTGGAAGGAATAGTGCCCCATCATTGGTGTCAGTGGGAGGAATAGTGCCCCATCATTGGTATCAGTGGGAGGAATAGTGCTCCATCATTGGTGTCAGAGGGAGGAATAGTGTACAATCATTGGCGTCAGTGGGAGGAATAGTGCCCAATCATTGGCGTCAGTGGAAGGAATAGTGCCCCATCATTGGTATCAGTGGGAGGAATAGTGCCCCATCATTGGTATCAGTGGGAGGAATAACGCCCCATCATTGGTATCAGTGGGAGGAATAGTGCCCCATCATTGGTATCAGTGGGAGGAATAGTGCCCCATCATTGGTATCAGTGGGAGGAATAGTACCCCATCATTGGTATCAGTGGGAGGAATAGTGCCCCATCATTGGTATCAGTGGAAGGAATAGTGCCCCATCATTGGTGTCAGTGGGAGGAATAGTGCCCCATCATTGGTATCAGTGGGAGGAATAGTGCCCCATCATTGGTATCAGTGGGAGGAATAGTGCCCCATCATTGGCATCAGTGGGAGGAATAGTGTCCCATCATTGGTATCAGTGGGAGGAATAGTGCCCCATCATTGGTATCAGTGGGAGGAATAGTGCCCCATCATTGGTATCAGTGGAAGGAATAGTGCCCCATCATTGGTGTCAGTGGGAGGAATAGTGCCCCATCATTGGTATCAGTGGGAGGAATAGTGCCCCATCATTGGCATCAGTGGGAGGAATAGTGTCCCATCATTGGTATCAGTGGGAGGAATAGTGCCCCATCATTGGTATCAGTGGGAGGAATAGTGCCCCATCATTGGTATCAGTGGAAGAAATAGTGCCCCATCATTGGTGTCAGTGGGAGGAATAGTGCCCCATCATTGGTATCAGTGGGAGGAATAGTGCTCCATCATTGGTGTCAGAGGGAGGAATAGTGTACAATCATTGGCGTCAGTGGGAGGAATAGTGCCCAATCATTGGCGTCAGTGGGAGGAATAGTGTCCCATCATTGGCGTCAGTGAGAGGAATAGTGTACAATCATTGGCATCAGTGGGAGGAATAGTGCCCAATCATTGGTGTCAGTGGGAGGAATAGTGCCCCATCATTGGTGTCAGTGGGAGGAATAGTGCCCCATTGTGGGTGCCAGTGGGAGGAATAGTGCCCCATTGTGGGTGTCAGTGGGAGGAATAGTGCCCCATTGTGGGTGTCATTGGGAGGAATAGTGCCTCATCATTGGTGTCAGTGGGAGGAATAATGCCCCATCATTGGTGTCAGTGGGGGGAGGAATAGTGCCCCATCGTTGGTGTCAGTGGGGGGAGGAATAGTGCCCCATCGTTGGTGTCAGTGGGGGGAGGAATAGTGCCCCGTCGTTGGTGTCAGTGGGGGGAGGAATAGTGCCCCATCGTTGGTGTCAGTGGGGGGAGGAATAGTGCCCCATCGTTGGTGTCAGTGGGGGGAGGAATAGTGTCCCATCGTTGGTGTCAGTGGGGGGAGGAATAGTGCCCCATCGTTGGTGTCAGTGGGGGGAGGAATAGTGCCCCATCGTTGGTGTCAGTGGGGGGAGGAATAGTGCCCCATCGTTGGTGTCAGTGGGGGGAGGAATAGTGCCCCATCGTTGGTGTCAGTGGGGGGAGGAATAGTGCCCCATCGTTGGTGTCAGTGAGGGGAGGAATAGTGCCCCATCGTTGGTGTCAGTGGGGGGAGGAATAGTGCCCCATCGTTGGTGTCAGTGAGGGGAGGAATAGTGCCCCATCGTTGGTGTCAGTGGGGGGAGGAATAGTGCCTCATAGTTGGTGTCAGTGAGGGGAGGAATAGTGCCCCATCGTTGGTGTCAGTGAGGGGAGGAATAGTGCCCCATCGTTGGTGTCAGTGGGGGAGGAATAGTGCCTCATCGTTGGTGTCAGTGAGGGGAGGAATAGTGTCTCATCGTTGGTGTCAGTGGGGGGAGGAAAAGTGCCCCATCGTTGGTATTAGTGACACAAATGATGGGGCACTATCCCTCCCACTGGCACCAATGATACTTACCTTGCTGACTCCTGCTCCAGCCTGGGCTCGCTCTCTCCCTCTCCCATCTACAGCCTGCATACCTGGCTGCAGCAGCAAAATTTGCACTTACCTGTCAGCTGTCTTCCTTCTCTGGCCTCTCTCTTCACTCGCTCCTGCAGCTCCCTCGATCTTCTTTGATCTACGCGCGCTGCCGCTCGGCTCCTCCTCTCCAAGCTCCACCTCCTCGCCGGTGATTGGCCGCCTGTGTGCCTCTCCTGAGCTACAGTTCCAGTGGCCAATCAGCGGCGAGGAGGCGGTGACAGGGGCAGCATATCATCCCGCCCACACATCGCCGGAGACAGGAGCGGTGTCTCGGTTCCTAAGACCATCGGAAATATGTGTTTTCCGATGGTCTTAGGCGACCCCTGTGAAATGGTCGTTCGACCCCCAGGTTGAGAACCACTGCTCTAGGGGGAGAACCTCTGGAGGAATACAAGATGGAAAAGGATCTGGGTTTCTAGTAGATCACAGGCTCAGCAACAGCACACAATGCTGTGCTGCAGCAAACAGACGATTAGCATGCATTAAAAGGGGTATCTACTCAAGAAATAAGAATATGATTCAGCCAGTTTAGAAAACTCTGGTTCCGCCACATCTGTAAATGATGATTCTAGTATAGGAAAAAACTATTCAATCTCAGGACTCTTAAGAAGACTCATGACCACTCAATGAAGCTGGACATTGTACTGGCAGGATCTCTCAAAAATAAATAGCCGGAACATAGACAATACCCTTAACACAGCTATGGGAGAGTAAGTTATCATAAACAGCTTTTAGCACAGTAAAATTAGGCACATTAAGATAAGAAGATATGTGCAAGAAATGACAGTTAATTCTCATAGTAAACTCAAACAAGGGTTGCAACATAGATCACCCAAATCAGTTATTTTGTATGTCCTGCAATTCATTATTCAAACAGTAACCTAGGCCCTGAGATGTTTTCTCCCAAGTGAGCAGAATAGGAAACAATCAAATTGATGGACTAGCTCACCTCAGTTACCAATGCCTGGGTTCAATTCTGAAAGAGGAAGAGCTCTGTAAAAGAATGGATCAATGTCCTTTTAAAATGCAATGTTCAATCTTTTGCACTCTTGATGGGGCCCTGGTTGGTGCACATAAAGATTCAAATGTCTCTAAATGCAAGGGTAGGATTTCTCCAAAGAAGGTGAACATAAAGTAAGAGAAGCTGCTCCTTAAGCAATGCTGAATTAGGATGGGGTCCCTTTAACACTCCTGGGGTGAAACCATGGAATTAGATAGAGATTGAGAAAGGAGGGGGGGGGGCAGAACACACTTCTGTAGTAGAATGGAAAGGCTCTTGTGATTTTGTGTGTAATGATCAGTAGGCCACAAAGCAAGATTGGCCAAGATTGGCCAAACAATCTAGGCTGTAACACTTGTAACTTGTATAATGGGGAATACTAAGCTGAGAAAAAAGTAACTGAGTTTAGCAATGTCTTTTGTAACTAATATTTGGTGTATGGAGCTCTCTCACCTGATCCGTTACTGCAGTCAGGTAGCAGATAGTCTCTCTGCAGATGAGAGTTCCCCTGTGTTCTCCGGATTCCTCTGACAGCGATCACTCAGATGACAGCACTCCAGTCTGCTCATTCACTAGGTTGCCAGTCCAGCTTGTGAGCAGTCAGCGAACTCTAGCTTCCCATCGTTTCCAATACCATTTCTATGCTGATGACACACAAATCTATCTCTGTACTCCTCATCTCACCCCATCAGTTTCCACACGCATCACCAATTTACTAACAGACATATCAGACTGGATGTCACACCACTTTCTAAAACTCAATCTATCCAAAACTGACCTCATAATATTTCCTCCCCCACATGCTTCTTCCCCTGATTTCTCAGTTAGGATCAATATCAACCCATCCCTGCCTGCCAAGGTGCTAGGAGTAACCCTGGATTCTGAACTATTCTTTCAGGCCCACATCCAATCCCTGTCCAAATCATGCCGCCTCAACATCTCAAGAATACGCCCCTTTTTAACCAATGATACCACAAAGTTCCTAATTCACTCCCTGGTTATCTCTTGCCTCGACTACTGCAATTCCCTCCTCATTGACCTACCTTCACATAGGCTGTCGCCCCTCCAGTCCATCATGAATACTGCTGCCAGGCTCATCCACCTTAACAACCGTTCAGTGTCTGCTACCCTTTTCTGGCAGTCCCTCCACTGGCTTCCACTCGCCCAAAGAATAAAATAAAAAATACTAACAACAACTTACAAAGCCATCCACAACTCTGCCCCAGCTACATCACCAACCTGGTCTCAAAATATCAACCAAACCGCTCTTTTCGATCCTCTCAAGACCTTCTGCTTTCTAGTTCCCATGTCACCTCCTCCCATCCTCGCCTCCAGGACTTCTCCCGAGCCTCTCCCATCCTATGGAACTCTCTACCCCAATCTGTCCTGCTAGCTCCTAATCTATCCACCTTTAGATGATCCCTGAAAACCTTTCTCTTTAAAGAAGCCTATCCTGCTTCTAACTAGTAAACTGACATTCTTTTCCTCTATCAGCTCATCCCCCCACAGCTATTACCTTTTGTATCACTCAGCCCTTCCTCCTAGATTGTAAGCTCTAACAAGCAGGGCCCTCTGTTTCCTCTTGTACCAAATTGTATTGTACCTGTACTGTCTACCTTAATTTTGTAAAGCGCTGCGCAAACTGTTGGCACTATATAAATCCTGTATAATAATAATAACATCGCTGGCCGAATATGGTTATGTCAATATTTGGTTGATAACATCACCT
Source organism: Staurois parvus (assembly GCF_062004578.1). Classification (NCBI taxonomy): domain Eukaryota; kingdom Metazoa; phylum Chordata; class Amphibia; order Anura; family Ranidae; genus Staurois; species Staurois parvus. The sequence continues at coordinate 13,443,518 of NW_028318083.1, read as the reverse complement.
GGGACACTTTGTTGACCACAGTCGGCTAAAGAAATGTAATTCATGGCAAACCTCTGCTATTAGTAGACATGATCGCAGTTCATTTTGTTTTTTGCTTCAATAGGTTGGTGCCATCATTCAACGTGATTTATGTGGATGTACATTTTTTGTATTACATGACAGACAATGGATTGCATTTTCTTTTATTGTTTGCATAGAGTCCTCCTTAAAATTCATACCAGACCCTCATCAAGGATAAGGGTATGGTATGTATTTTAGTGGTAACCTCACATTGTTTTTTATTAGTTTTTTTGTGTGTGTACCACATTAATATCTATACCAGACATAAAGGGAATCCTCAGCTGCTTTGTTCACAAATAGAACATCTGGGAAATGCAACTTGCCAGTGATTTAAATGGTATCTTTTTATTTGTAAATGTCAGTTTTTCTGTGGTGCATTGTATACATTGTACAGGTATGCACCTGCACAGGCAGGTTTAAGAAACCCCCCAGGCATCTTATTTAAAGCAATTGGGCCTTTTTAAGCATTAATAAAATTGCTGCTTTATTATTTTCCCAAGGCAAAGCCTTGCTCTCCACACCCTTTTTTTTTTTTTACAATACCTGGCTTAATAGTCTTGAAAATGTCCAGAACTTATTTTATTGGTTCTCTTTGACTAAACTGGGGTTCAGTGTAACATTCAGAATGTCAGCACAATTTAGCATACCTGCCGCAAACTGAACCCAGGTATGTTTGGCTCATCTCTGCTAGCCCATTTAATAAATAATGTAAAAGAGAACCTCTAGGATAAAAACAAAGTACCTACAGAAATAATTGAAACTGGCAAAATCTCTGATCACGTGTCCACTATCAGGATACACATTATAAATGAACACTAGAAGAAGCCATTTCTTTAAATGATGTAAAATAGGGCACCTATTGTAAAAACAAAAGAGGTACAGAAATACCTGAAACTTGACAAAATCTCTGTTCACTTGTCCACTATCAGGATACACTTTAAAAATGGACACTAGAACAACCCATTTCTTTGAAGTGCTTGTAAACTCTCACGTATATCCAGTGAAATGCCTAGCCGCAGATGAAAAACCTCCTGCATAAGTTGCACATGTTAACCTGCAGCCCTCATTTCTCTACATCCATTCAAAATGCAGAATTTATACAACTTGTCTGAGCCTTCATAAAGCAGGGGTGGGGTGCTGGAGTTACACTTTGTGGATCTCAGCTTTGAGAGCTGATTCAAGGAAATAGGCAAACCCCCTTTCACACAGCACACAGGGACAGAGCTGAGGCTGTCAAGCACAGGCTGTGTGCTGAAACTCCCTCCCCATCACCTTTTTGTCTCTTGGTGTCAGGAAAACTTATGCAGGTAGGAGAGAGAAAGAAAGGACACATTATAGAAGGATATGCTATGTTAATAATTTATGTCAGGTTTAAAGGATGTTAAATATGATTCCTATTCTAAATACAAAAGATCAACAGAAAATTCTGAAACATGACAAAATCTCTGTTCACTTGTCTACTATCAGGATCAACTTCATGTACACTAGAAGAAGCCAATGCTCCAAAAAATCAGCTTGTCTCAGGTTTATAGAAGATCATATGGATGTTTCACAACTCTTCTTGGTCAGTCTTCTATGGACAGATAGAGCAAAAGTTGAGCTTGGTAAAAATGCACAATGCTACAGTATGTTTGAAGGAAATAAAGCACCACACACCATTTTAATCTACTTGTGAAGTGTAGTAGAGAGAGCACCACAATTTAGGGATTTGCTGCTACATACAGTACATTTGGTGTATTTAAAGTATTTCAAGTCAAACCAGGACTTTCAAATTCTACAGGTATAAAAAGGGATGCAAGCGTGATGGGACTAAACTCAGTAGTAAGTGGCAAGTGTGTCCTAGCACTGATAGACGGCGCACATGTCGCTGGCCAGTCCAGAGACAGTTAATCAAGATGGCAGACAACAGTGTTAGTGCGTGCATGGAACAGCGTGCAGGGATGAAGTTTCTTGTGAATGAAGGCATAAAATCCTCAGATACAGAAGACTTCAAGCACAGTACAGTGATGAGAAGCTCAGCCTCAGTAAGAAATTTGAATGGTGTAAACATTTCAAACATGGCTGTACGTCCATCAGTGATGATTCCAGCTGTGGTGGTTTCCATCCCACAGCAATCATTCGTGTGAACATCCAGCATGTGGAATGCCTGATCCTGAATGATCATCGCGTAAACCTGCCATGAAATTGCACAAGAGACTAATCTTTCTGTGGGAACCGTGAATACATTAAATCACGAACATTTGCATTTTTGAAAAGTTAGTGCAAGCTGGGTACCAAGACAGCTTTCTGCTTTTGATCGGCACAGAAGAGTTAAAGTATGCACTACATAGAAGGAATGTTTTGACAGGGAAGGCCAAGATTTTCTGGATCACATCATTACATGTGACCTGGGCACATCATTTCCCTCTGGAATCAAAATGAGCATCAAAGCAGTGGAGACATGTAGACTCACCACCACCAAAATGTTTTTCGAACAATCGCATCCACAGGTTCCACCTGTTTGGATCCCTAAAAGAGTTTGTTTGAGGTTAGCATTTCGGCACTGATGACGAAGTGAAGCAGCCTGTCCTAAGATGGTTCAGGCACACTGACAAATCTTTACATGCTGAAACTTTCCAGGCATTAGTTAGATAAATGCAGTTTCCACTCCTTAAAATTAGAGATGAGCGAATCGAACCTGGCGAAGTGGAATTCGTTTCGAATTTCAGGAAAAATTCGATTCGCATCGAATCCGAATTTTAGCAAACTTCGGGTGCACGAATCAAATTTTTCCCGATCAGCCGGCAAAAGTGTCACTGCAGAGAGCTCCGCTATTTCTGACAGTTCTGACAGTTCATTTACAGCGGTTGAAACATTGTATCTATTTGTTTCCATTTAGGATACAGATGTTTTTATTCGGAAATAAATAGATACAATGTTTCAACCGCTGTAAATGTGAAGGAACTGTCAGAGAACTGTCAGAAATAGCGGAGCTCTCTGCAGATACACTTTTTGCTGTACTGGAATACTTCTTCTTTTCATTCTTCTTCTTCTTTTCATTCTTCTTCTTCTTCTTTTCATTCTTCTTTTCATTCTTCTTCTTCTTTTCATTCTTCTTCTTCTTCTTTTCATTCTTCTTTTCATTCTTCTTCTTCTTCTTTTCATTCGTTCTTCTTCTTCTTTTCATTCTTCTTCTTCTTTTCATTCTTCTTCTTCTTTTCATTCTTCTTTTCATTCTTCTTCTTCTTCTTTTCATTCTTCTTCTTTTCATTCTTCTTCTTCTTTTCATTCTTCTTCTTCTTCTTTTCATTCTTCTTTTCATTCTTCTTCTTCTTCTTTTCATTCTTCTTCTTCTTCTTTTCATTCTTCTTTTCATTCTTCTTCTTCTTCTTTTCATTCTTCTTCTTCTTCTTTTCATTCTTCTTCTTCTTTTCATTCTTCTTCTTCTTTTCATTCTTCTTTTCATTCTTCTTCTTCTTCTTTTCATTCTTCTTCTTCTTCTTTTCATTCTTCTTTTCATTCTTCTTCTTCTTCTTTTCATTCTTCTTTTCATTCTTCTTCTTTTCATTCTTCTTCTTCTTCTTTTCATTCTTCTTTTCATTCTTCTCATTCTTCTTTTCATTCTTCTTCTCATTCTTCTTTTCATTCTTCTTCTTCTTCTTTTCATTCTTCTTCTTTTCATTCTTCTTTTCATTCTTCTCATTCTTCTTTTCATTCTTCTTCTCATTCTTCTTTTCATTCTTCTTCTTCTTCTTTTCATTCTTCTTCTTCTTTTCATTCTTCTTCTTCTTCTTTTTATTCTTCTTTTCATTCTTCTTCTCCTTCTTTTCATTCTTCTTCTTCTTCTTTTCATTCTTCTTCTTCTTCTTTTCATTCTTCTTTTCATTCTTCTTCTTCTTTTCATTCTTCTTCTTTTCATTCTTCTTCTTCTTTTCATTCTTCTTTTCATTCTTCTTCTTCTTCTTCTTTTCATTCTTCTTCTTTTCATTCTTCTTCTTCTTTTCATTCTTCTTCTTCTTCTTTTCATTCTTCTTCTTCTTTTCATTCTTCTTTTCATTCTTCTTCTTCTTCTTTTCATTCTTCTTTTCATTCTTCTTCTTTTCATTCTTCTTCTTCTTCTTTTCATTCTTCTTTTCATTCTTCTTCTTCTTCTTTTCATTCTTCTTTTCATTCTTCTTCTTCTTCTTTTCTTTCTTCTTCTTCTTCTTCTTCTTTTCATTCTTCTTCTTCTTCTTTTCATTCTTCTTTTCATTCTTCTCATTCTTCTTTTCATTCTTCTTCTCATTCTTCTTTTCATTCTTCTTCTTCTTCTTTTCATTCTTCTTCTTCTTCTTTTCATTCTTCTTTTCATTCTTCTCATTCTTCTTTTCATTCTTCTTTTCATTCTTCTTCTCATTCTTCTTTTCATTCTTCTTCTTCTTCTTTTCATTCTTCTTCTTCTTCTTTTCATTCTTCTTTTCATTCTTCTCATTCTTCTTTTCATTCTTCTTCTTCTTCTTTTCATTCTTCTTCTTCTTCTTTTCATTCTTCTTTTCATTCTTCTCATTCTTCTTTTCATTCTTCTTTTCATTCTTCTTCTCATTCTTCTTTTCATTCTTCTTCTTCTTCTTTTCATTCTTCTTCTTCTTCTTTTCATTCTTCTTTTCATTCTTCTCATTCTTCTTTTCATTCTTCTTCTCATTCTTCTTCTCATTCTTCTTTTCATTCTTCTTCTTCTTCTTTTCATTCTTCTTCTTCTTCTTTTCATTCTTCTTCTTCTTCTTTTCATTCTTCTTTTCATTCTTCTTCTTCTTCTTTTCATTCTTCTTTTCATTCTTCTTCTTCTTTTCATTCTTCTTTTCATTCTTCTTCTTTTCATTCTTCTTCTTCTTCTTTTCATTCTTCTTCTTCTTTTCATTCTTCTTCTTCTTCTTTTCATTCTTCTTTTCATTCTTCTTCTTCTTCTTTTCATTCTTCTTCTTCTTCTTTTCATTCTTCTTTTCATTCTTCTTCTTCTTCTTTTCATTCTTCTTCTTCTTCTTTTCATTCTTCTTCTTCTTTTCATTCTTCTTTTCATTCTTCTTCTTCTTCTTTTCATTCTTCTTCTTCTTCTTTTCATTCTTCTTTTCATTCTTCTTCTTCTTCTTTTCATTCTTCTTTTCATTCTTCTTCTTTTCATTCTTCTTCTTCTTCTTTTCATTCTTCTTTTCATTCTTCTCATTCTTCTTTTCATTCTTCTTTTCATTCTTCTTCTCATTCTTCTTTTCATTCTTCTTCTTCTTCTTTTCATTCTTCTTCTTTTCATTCTTCTTTTCATTCTTCTCATTCTTCTTTTCATTCTTCTTTTCATTCTTCTTCTCATTCTTCTTTTCATTCTTCTTCTTCTTCTTTTCATTCTTCTTCTTCTTTTCATTATTCTTCTTCTTTTTATTCTTCTTTTCATTCTTCTTCTCCTTCTTTTCATTCTTCTTCTTCTTCTTTTCATTCTTCTTCTTCTTCTTTTCATTCTTCTTTTCATTCTTCTTCTTCTTTTCATTCTTCTTCTTTTCATTCTTCTTCTTCTTTTCATTCTTCTTCTTCTTCTTCTTCTTTTCATTCTTCTTCTTTTCATTCTTCTTCTTCTTTTCATTCTTCTTCTTCTTCTTTTCATTCTTCTTCTTCTTTTCATTCTTCTTTTCATTCTTCTTCTTCTTCTTTTCATTCTTCTTTTCATTCTTCTTCTTCTTCTTTTCATTCTTCTTCTTTTCATTCTTCTTTTCATTCTTCTTCTTCTTCTTTTCATTCTTCTTCTTCTTCTTTTCATTCTTCTTTTCATTCTTCTTCTTCTTCTTTTCTTTCTTCTTCTTCTTCTTCTTCTTTTCATTCTTCTTCTTCTTTTCATTCTTCTTCTTCTTCTTTTCATTCTTCTTTTCATTCTTCTCATTCTTCTTTTCATTCTTCTTCTCATTCTTCTTTTCATTCTTCTTCTTCTTCTTTTCATTCTTCTTCTTCTTCTTTTCATTCTTCTTTTCATTCTTCTCATTCTTCTTTTCATTCTTCTTTTCATTCTTCTTCTCATTCTTCTTTTCATTCTTCTTCTTCTTCTTTTCATTCTTCTTCTTCTTCTTTTCATTCTTCTTTTCATTCTTCTCATTCTTCTTTTCATTCTTCTTCTCATTCTTCTTCTCATTCTTCTTTTCATTCTTCTTCTTCTTCTTTTCATTCTTCTTCTTCTTCTTTTCATTCTTCTTTTCATTCTTCTTCTTCTTCTTTTCATTCTTCTTCTTCTTCTTCTTTTCATTCTTCTTCTTCTTCTTCTTTTCATTCTTCTTCTTCTTCTTCTTTTCATTCTTCTTCTTTTCATTCTTCTTCTTCTTTTCATTCTTCTTCTTCTTCTTTTCATTCTTCTTCTTTTCATTCTTCTTCTTCTTCTTTTCATTCTTCTTCTTTTCATTCTTCTTCTTCTTCTTTTCATTCTTCTTCTTCTTCTTTTCATTCTTCTTCTTCTTTTCATTCTTCTTCTTCTTCTTTTCATTCTTCTTTTCATTCTTCTTCTTCTTCTTCTTCTTTTCATTCTTCTTTTCATTTTTCTTCTTCTTCTTTTCATTCTTCTTCTTCTTCTTGTCATTCTTCTTTTCATTCTTCTTCTTCTTCTTCTTCTTCTTCTTTTCATTCTTTTTTTCATTCTTCTTCTTTTCATTCTTCTTCTTTTCATTCTCCTTCTTATTCTTTTCATTCTTCTTTTCATTCTTCTTCTTCTTCTTTTCATTCTTCTTCTTCTTCTTTTCATTCTTCTTTTCATTCTTCTTCTTCTTCTTTTCATTCTTCTTCTTCTTATTTTCATTCTTCTTCTTCTTCTTCTTTTCATTCTTCTTTTCATTCTTCTCATTCTTCTTTTAATTCTTCTTTTAATTCTTCTTTTCATTCTTCTTCTCATTCTTCTTTTCATTCTTCTTCTTCTTCTTATTTTCATTCTTCTTCTTCTTCTTTTCATTCTTCTTCTTCTTCTTTTCATTCTTCTTTTCATTCTTCTTCTTCTTCTTCGTCGTGCCCCGTGACTGCCCAAATGAGTGAAGTGTGCGGTGATTCTAAGATCGACGGCACTCATCTGCATGTCATACTGACTGACAGTATTATTTCTCTTCCCCAGCAGACTCCAAGGGCATTTAAATTAAAGGTACAGTGTTCTGCACTAATATAAAGGCTCTCTGAAGCCTAGAAACCCTTTAAATAAGTTAAATTTGCGGTGAATAAATTCGCATCGAATCGAATTTCTCCCGCAAATTCGGCGAATCAGCCGAATCGAATTTTTGAATAATTCGCTCATCTCTACTTAAAATGTGTTCTTTTATTATATAAACTCAAAAATCCGGATTTGATTTGAACGCCCCTCGTACATAAAATAATGGAAGCTATTGCTGGTAAAGATGTTCTACCAAATTAATCAGGAAGGCTTAGACAATCTGTTCAATAGACACATACAGTGCCAAAAAGGGTTTGTGTATTACTGTGACTTGGTAATTCCAAAACATTTTCTTGCAACTTTTCAGTGAAAAAAAAGGCAAGAAACTTTTAATAAGGTAGCCAAGTCTGTCTACAAAAAGTTCTTACTGTGTTATTTTCATCTTATTTGATTTGTGGAAAAAATGAGCAAAGAATTTACCTACAGCAACTTAATAAACACGTGAAACTGGTGGAAAACTGTGTTTCTCAAAATGGCAAAATATCAATTTCAGTATTAATAGGTCCCTATAGCATAACTACATTCTTACATATAAAATAAATTCAAATTTAAAGGTATTCCTATTAATATAGTTTTCATTTGGACTGTGCTATACTAACTCTATTCATAAAGTAGGTTTTATATTGAAACAGTAGCACACCATTGTTAAGGTATTAATTTCATATCACATACAGTACATAGTTGCTAAGCATATGCATTCCAACATATATTTATGTGCTTTATTCTGAGGCTCCAGTTTCCTGTCATTTGTTTTTACTTATTTTGAAAAGGGTCATATTGAATACGGAACTTAAGAAAGATAAATGAAGAAGTTATGCCACCAGATTGTGATGTCTACAATATTCACATACTGTCATTTTACAGTACTGATATAGTAAAATGTGTTGTTGTAGGGTAATTTTACTAAACAGATAAAAATAGTGCTACTAAATGTCAGTATCCTTGGAAAAAATCGACATTCTATCTTAAATGATAATTGTAGTGCATACATTCACTGATCTGTGGTCAGTTATGCTACAGCCTCCTAACCCCACAGCACTGTATTGCCAGCGTCAATCCTCTCTGCTGTGTTCATTATTGCTCACCATGCTGGATCTCCTCTAGTGGTAGAACTACGAGGATTGAACATTGTTTCCCACCAGGGGCGGACTGACCATTCGAGAACTCGGGCACTGCCCGAGGGCCCGGGGTCAGTAGGGGGCCCCATGAGATGCCCCTGGTACCTTTCCTTGGCTTTTTCATAGGCTTTTTTGGGTGTGGGCAAGGACACAGGGGCCCCATGATCCCCTATTACCCAGGGGCCCCATGAGTTGTCAGTCCGCCCCTGTTTCCCACTTTACTGGGTTTCCTCAAATAGAAGAACAGCCTCAACATACTGGGCCTATTTTATTGACAGAACTACTAGAAAAGTAAATGATTCCTTTTCTAACCTGGTCTCATTTAGTGGCGAAACTGTCAGAGATAAACAGTATTTCTCACCATACTGAAACACCTCTTGTGGCAGAACTACAAAGAATGAACATTATTATATATTATACTGAATCTCCTTTAGTGGCAGAACTACAAGAAATGTACAATATTCTTCACTATGCAGGGCCTACTCTAGTGGCAGAGCTACAAGGAATAAACATTATTCCTGGCCATGTTGGGTCTCCTCTTGTGCCAAAACTAATAGAAATGAATATACCAGAGAGGGAAATTATTCCTCAATCTGGTATCTTTTAGGGGTAAAAGTATATTATTCCTCACCATGCTGGGTCTCCTCATGTGCCAGAACTGCCAGGCATGAACATCATTACTCACCATACCGGGTCTCCTCTAGTGTCAGAACTGCCAGGAATGAACCTTATTCCTCACCATGCTGGGTCTCCACTTCTGGAAAAACAACTAGTAATGAACAATATTCCTCACCATACTGGGTGTCTCATAGTGACAGAACTACCATAAATAAACCTTCCTGAAACAGAGTATTCTACAATAGAAGGTGAAGGAGCATGTACCTAAAACAAACAATTTTGTGATATTATGAAAAATGTATGTTGTGTGATAAAACAGTTTATTGAGGTTATGTACAACGTTTGGAAAATAGATAAAATGGGTGACCATAGAAAAAAGAGCTGTCACCAACCACAAATAAATTGTCACTAAGCCTTCCACTGCCTGGAAGGGAATGAGGCTGCGCATTGACGTCACGCCGCTGGAGCCACACGAAAGTCCGGCGGCCATCTTAGTGAGTTGTTTTATACTGTGTGTTTGTACTCTCCACGTGGATACTCTGTACCTTTAATAAAGTACTACACTATCAGCCGATTTTCTCTGGCTCTTTTGTGATCTAACTCCTCAGGACTTCTCATCGCGGTTTGCATGCTGCTTGGTGTCATCATCCCTATCTGAGATCATCCTGGCCTTCATGGTCCTATGACTGATGGGTGTGCACCTGACTTACCTGGGGAAGAAATCAGCTGTTCATGCACATTTTATATGCGCTTCTGGTGAGTGGATATAAAGGAATACTTTTCACGGATTCACCAGCACTGGATGTCACCTGTTCACGGATTTATTTTGTGGACTTTTTTATAACTTTTGTTTTTTGTTTTTTATAACTATTGTTTATCGCAATTGTATCATTTGATATATGTTCACTATCAGTCACTATTCATTTTATATCACCCAACACTGACCACTCAGTGTCATGGATACCATCACCACAGTTATCAGTATATTCATTATTGCTATATAACTCATGAACTCTCGCACTTTAGACTGGTAGTGCTGATCAGAGAGCCTCACTGTGTCTGCCTTTTTAATATTGCTGCTATTTGTTCTATTGCTGCTTCTATTCACCTTATTATTTATTTATGTATATGCACATGTTTTAGAAGTATTTCATTTGATTCATTCATTATGTTAGCGCTGCACCTTTTATATTTCATTCTTCCACTGCCTGATGACTAAAAAATGAAAGAGCAATAGCAGATAAAAAAAACCCAATTGTCCAACCATTCTTTACAACAAAAATCTTTTAATGAAATTATGAGGTTGATTTACTAAAGGTAAATAGGCTTTTCACTTTGCAAATACACTGCGCTGCACCCAGCGGGCAATAGGGAATCATGGGGCCCCTGTGTCCTTGCCCAAACTCAAAAAAGCCTATGAAAAAGGTACCAGGGGCATCTCATGGGGCCCCCTACTGACCCCGGGCCCTCGGGCAGTGCCCGAGTTTCCAAATGGTCAGTCTGCCCTTTTCTGCACCAGCCGATCAATTTGAAAGCAGCCCAGAGTAACCAGTGCAGAAATAGAACAGATATGGCCATTGCATATGATTTTAATACAAAAGTGACTTTTAAATGCAATCTTCACTTCAGGAATGACCCTGCAGGTATCTCTGGCTGTTGCTGTCCCAGGCAGATTGCATTTGGGATCACCCAGCCTGTGACAGGAGCTTGTGCTATACAGGAAGCGTCGGCTCTGCTCTCTACTGGAGCTGCATGCTTCCTCTACCGCCAGCTTCATTCTCAACACTGATGCTCTGGGCTGGCGAGTCGGGAACCCGTGTTCTGGGCATGCCGGCCCGCTGTCTCAGAGCAGGAGATCGTGGCCCACATAAGAGGGCTCCATGGGCCACATTTGGCCTGCAGGCCAGCGGTTGGGCACCCCTGCTGTAGATCATCTTAGACCCATATTCTGTTTGACTAAGAAACATGATCATGAACTCTGGTTTGTCTCATCTCCTGTGCATGACTATTAAATCATTGGGCCAATAATTTGGTGCTTTAGGAGGAAGAGTTTTATTATAACCCTGAAAATAGTAGCGTGGTCAGCAGAGATGTCTGCTATCTGAAGTAAGGTACAGTTAAGCCAATATTTCATATCCACATGTTTACTTTAGTCTTGTACATACAAAACTTGTTAAACATTTTATTTTCTTCTGGAAGGTACATCTTTTATTTAATTTTGAAGTGCAACATGAGGCAGTTTAGGTCTGTTTGTTTCATGCAATATCTGTTTTTATTCTACTTTTTGTGAAGTGTTAAAAATGCTCATCAGAATGAAATGATGATCAGTCGTTGTCACATCTGGTTTGATGGAACAATTTGTTTTTCTTTCTGCTAGCACTCTTCTATGTTTCTATTTGAAGACATGGTGAAATCCAATACCTTTTGAAATATTATATTGATAGGAGTCTTCTAAGTTATTTCTACAGTCACAAGGTATATTTGCAGTACCCAGCTGGGTGAGGTCTGAACTGCTAAGTTTTATGCCAGCCTTAGATACTATAAAGGCACCGCAGATAACTTCTTGTTTTTAAAAGTTGTTTGGGAAGTTATCAAGATGACAACTATAAATAGCAATCGTTTTATTCCTGAAACAGTTCAAAATCAGTCCCAACTTTGGAATTTGTCTAATTTGGAAAACCTGCAACAAAGTTCTGAAACTAATGGAAGTCATCAGAAGCAATACTTTGCAGAGAAACTTACAAAAAGGTATGAAAACGAATAATTAAAGAACAAAGTTCTAAGCATTGCACGCTATCCCATTGGTGATCATATTCTTCCTCAATTCCAAGTAGCGACTCCAAACAAAAGGCATAAAATGTAGTACATGCAAAGTCTACAACCAGTGCCCAAACAGCAACACTAGCTTACGTTTTGCAAGTCATATGTTTGGTAGCAATCCAGAAACATGCTAACTTGAATAGAACATATCTGAATCATTTACCCTAAGGTTGTAACATACCAGAATCACATGATAGATCATACTCAACTATACAATATCATCCAGGGCTGCCCGGCTGAATTTGTGAAAATGTGAATATTGAACAACTCAGACTACAGAAGCCAGCTCACGAGACAAGAACATATCATTATAATAAAAATAGCAGCACCAGAGTAAAGAGTAATACAATGTGAGTGATGTGAGTTTAATGTCTTCTGGGTAATCTGTGCCGAATGTGTGATGAGTCTGCTTTCCCTCCTTGTTGAAACATAGACATAAATCAGAGAAACTTGGCACATGACACTGCCAGTGCTGCATTTCAAGAAAATACTGGAGTCTGATGATCTTTCAGATTATACTGTTCTACAGAGCCTGTCAACCATAAGCTTTCTGATCTGGCCTGTTCAACATAGTGAAGCACAGGTCCAGAGCTGTAGTGGAAGAGCCATTAGCTCTTTTTATTTACTTTCTTTCTTCTTTTTTAGTTGTTGTGCATGATTTGCTCATTCACTCCTGGCTCCCATGTATCAGCTAATAAAGACAAGAGATGAGATATTGTGCAGTGCATCTTGGGAATGTGTAGCATACAATTATTATTTTACTATGTTCAAAAGAACATATGGCAGTGCAACTTTATATTTAACAGTTTGTGCATCTGTTTTAAAATCCTCAGAAAATGCATGTGTGAAACATTATATTTTATTCTGTAAACTTGATGCTGGATTGTGTCATGTTGCAATAAGTAATTTTGCAGATATATGTGGATTTATTAAGGAATGTATGTTTCTCATAGTTCACCAAACCTATATTTATTTCAAGTGTCACTAAGCTAAGGAGATACAGTACTTGTATATTTTCTGCTTAAAGAGACCTGCTCAGCACAAAGTAACAGGGTTTCGTTATAGCTCACCTCAGACCCAAATATATTTATCATATATTTATTGTCATTATTTTTTATTATTGCCATTTTTTTTATTATTGTCATTATTTTTCATCTGTGATGATGATTATTATTGATAATAATAATGATGATGACAATTTTAATGACATAATAATGTTTTGTGTTTTACTTGGGTTATGCTGCTATCATTGCTCATTTGGGGTTGTTGTTGGCTATTACAATTATTATTATTACTGCTAATGTTCATGCGATTGTTCCATTCTTATTATTGCAGGCACAACGATCTGTCCCTTATTCACTGGGAGACCAGTATTGTGTCCGCGGTCTATCCATTCCAATTTAACAAAATTCTATTGCAGGCTTCTTCGCTTTCAATCCCTGAGAGACCATGTCCCCTGCCTCTCCACCTCCGCTTCCTGTGTGAGGTCGAGGCTTGGTACATGATCTTGGTCTTTCAAACTGAAGGTATCCTTTGCATGGACCAGATGTCGCAACTGGAACTCACTGCACTGTCGCTCTTCTGGTCCATCGTGAATGTGAATTCCACTGGTTTACCAATCGGCTGACTGGGGCGCACCGCACTACATTTGGCATGCGCACCGGCCTGTCGGACATGCGTGCCACGAGCAGGTCCGGATGGCCCCCGTGCTCACTGCGCATGTGCCCTTTGAGTCACACACATACTGGCGTGTGTTCCACTGTCATTTGTTGCCGCTTTTTGGATTTGTCTCTCCCTCTACTGCTGGCCGGATTTATTACTTCCCTGTGTATTAAAGGAGAATCATAGTGATTTATATCACACTGATAGCCCACTCACTTCTATGCACAGCAAGCGTATTCCTGTTGCTTTTGGAGCATATATTAATACTTATCTTTAAAGTACACGTTTTTTAATAGAGTAAAAGTTAAATAGCTATTGGCCTTTCAAATTATTTTAATCATTATGATCTTTGTAAATACAATCACTTATTATCAGCTTTACTGAATCATATCATAGCATGCATCTCTGCACTGATTGTATTAATGTATATATATATATATATATATATATATATTATAATGTTGTTAAATGATTCCATTTTGTTTAGCATGTTTGTCTGACACCTATGCCCCTCCTTCTTTCTTGGCACTGCCCAGCCTATTTGGGAGGGCTCAGTCTTAGTTTCACAATATATACAGAGAGGGAACTCATGGTATTGTTAGCTCTGAGGAAGAATTGACCGCCCCTTCGAAACGTGTGAGCTGTATTCTGAGAGTCTCCAGTCTTGAGTGACTCACACTGGTCTTGCACTTCAATGTTACTTTCAGGATTTTATACACTTGTTATACTGCTTTGTTTGTGAGTATATACCTCATTTTAATTAAATCAAAGTTCTTTTATTGAGGTAATGCGCAAGGTTGGTGCGCTTTTTGTTTTCACTTTGCAGTTAGCAGTTATATTTATCTTCAGGTCTGGTGTTACCAGTGCCCATGACTCTCCAAGCAGCAGCACTTTCTCCAACACACCAAGGCTGAAAGGTGGATATTTATTGTAACAATACATACAAAGACTTAATAACTAAAGAAAATGAAAATTACACTAATTCCTCAAACAGATATGTGAAATTGTAGCAAAATAAAGGATACAATAGGTAAGAAGAAAGCAGACCAGAGAATGACCCTTAAGCCCTAAACTAAAGAATGCTATGACAATGATTCAGCAGTCTCTGTCAAATCCTTTGTTACTGGCCAGTACGTTGGGCCTCATTTTGGACATTGGAGTGCTCAAAATTAAATCTCTCTGTACCTGGGTGTAGGTGCCAGGATGGTGTGTTCAGTGGGCAATACTATTCCTTTACGTTAGAGTATGGCCAGCGGTCTCTCACCAGCTCTTAGTGTGTTGACTTGACTTCTCCTGCTTTCCATCTGTGGCTCTGTGAAGTCAGTTGCAGTGGTACCCACCCCAATGAACAGGCAGTGACAATGGGCTTGACAGTGGCATTCCCACAATCCAGGAGATGTCCACTACTCAACCACTTAAAATGTAATGATAGCAACCTGCTACATGGTCTGCCTCTCATAAAAGTCTCCTAATGACTCCCTGAGCTCCTGGAACAGTCCATCCTTTTGTTCTCCTCTCCTATGGTAGTGCTGGGATATGCAGTTCCAGTGTCAATCTGAAACACGGGTTCAGTCTGTCTGGGGACTACATCCTCCACAAGTCTCAATTTCTCCCAGCACGCTTTTGTCATTCCCAAGATGCACAGCAGTCCATATCCCCTTCCACTGTGTTCTCTGGGTGTTGGACAGGACGTCCTTGGGCTACACACAGCCCTGCAAACAGCTAGTGATTTGTCCTTTCTGGTCCTAAGTGACTATGGTCTCCATGCAAGGCAGCTAGCATAATTTCCCTGGTAGAAACAATTGCCACTTTTCCTCAGGATCATCTGAAGATCCTTTCGGTAGGACACCCTGTCACACAGCTGTCGTTGTTCCAATAATTTGTGGACCAGACATGCTTTTGGAAAGTTCACTATCAAGAATTCTGAATTTCCACTCTCCAGGGCCTTCAGGGTCAAACTGCACAGATGGTCTTCTGCTTGATCCTTTTTTAGATCTTTATTTGTTAAAGTAGCAAGGTCTCCACCTCTCACTTGAGTGAGATCACTGTAGAGTTTAGGAATACCTGCAGCAGTTACTCCGATGGCTTCTTCTCCAGTAGCTCTCTTGACATGAAGACTTGGACCCCTTCAGACATCAGCTGAGTCAACTTCTGGAGGGGTCATAGGATCTCATTTAGAGGGTGTCTGAATCTCTGTTTCTGACTCCAGGATGCTACTTCAGGCAGCAACCAGATAGGGCAACAAACCATCTATGTCTCGTGGCATCCAGATTGGCTGTGGTGAATATGTACACGAGCTATTTATTATCTGACCTCAAACAGAGAATCTTTCAACTTGTCCACCACTGCCCAGTTCAAGGCAAGGAATTCCAGATTCTGAGTTGGATTGTTCTTTTCAGAAGAGGTAAGGCTCCAGCTCACTTAAGCAATAGATTTTATGCTTCATTTGTGCTCCTGGTACAGCACTCCACCTAGGCTATCATGGCTGCTTTCAACATGTAACTCACAGGGTCAATTTGGATCAGCATAGACCAGAACAATGGTGTTGGTGAAGGTCTATTCACATGGACCATTAGTCCTGTATCAATTCTCAAGGCTTCCTGGGACCTTTGCTTGACAGGCCTGTCTCAGGTGCCTTGGCATTCTGAGTCATCATTTTCATCCTCAATCCCCTGCAGTTCATTGAGGGGTCAGGCTATCTTGATGAATCCCTCAACAAATCATCGAAAATAGGAGCAGAACTCTAGAAACTACCTCAGTTCATGTTGCTTGGTCTTGGCCCCAGGGCATCAGCTTCCAATTTCTTGGGGTCAGTGACCACTCCTTCAGTGGAGATTGAAAGGACTGACACTTCTCAAGGGACAACTTCAACCCCTCATCGTGAAGTCTTTTCAACACATTCTCCATGCACTCTTCATGCTCTTTGAGGGCTATGCCAAAAATGATGAAATTTTTTCAAGTACACCAGCACCTCAATCATGCTGATGTCTCCCACCATCCACTTCATTTGTCACTGAAAGTTCACAGGAGCTCCTGATAGACCTTGTGGCATTCTGTCTAATTTGTAGAACCCCAATGGGTAGATTAAAACAATGTTCTCATGATTGTTTGGGTGCACAGTAGTCTGTTGGTATCCACCTCTTTAGGTTCAACACACTGAAACACTTCACCCCCAACAAGTATTATAGAACATCCTCTATCTCTTGGGTAGTGTACTGGCTATATTACTTTACTATCTGCAAGGTCTGTTTTTATACTGACCAAAACCAGTTTTGTTTTTTGCAGTGTTTCACATTAATTTAATATACTACCCTCCTAGCTAACCCAACCCAGTTTAAGACACAGCTCACCCCTATACTATAGACATAAATGTTCTGGAGCTTGCAGCAAACCATAAGGAAATGAAGGTGAGGGTGTTTCTCATCCTTCTCTATAATTTATTCTCTCTTCTACTTTCATTTTGCCATTGTTACCCTTTTCTGCAGCACTCCCTATAAGTCATTAGTTATATGGCCCTTTGCCGATGGTGCTCCAAGGACAGATAACCAGGTAACCAGGGCACTAAAAAAATACCTTGCAGTCCTAGTAGTTTCCCACACACGTTATATTGCCTAATGCTAGTGCAGAATACTAAATAAGATCATGAACAAAAAGCTCTTCTTCATCAGTACATCCTTGAATCAGGTATGCAAGCTATAGCTTCCACTTCTAATGAAAAGTTAGACTTCATAAAGTTAGACCTCAAGACATTTACAGAGGTCAATTAGCTCTTTGGTAAGTTAGTCCTGTGAAGCAATAACTTGCTTCACCAACAAATGATCATGCTAGCATAGCCAGAGATTATGATGTTTCTTGCAAAAAATATGATTACACACTTAATATTTAACCACAGACAGCACAAGAATCATTTAAAAAAGTATATTAAACAATAGACTACATACAACTTTTAAAATAGTATAAAAAACTATGGGCACTTAGTAGTTACACAGTATCCAGTTTTTAAAATGGAATGATGTCTCTCACACAGGCCCCACACAATTGGGCTTCATCAGGGACTGGTCTGTAAATACATCTTACCTCTTTTAACCATATAAGTTTAGTTAATCTTTCCTGTACTTTTTCCACAAAACACCCATTCCAGAATCCCAACACATTATATACCACTACTCAGCCAGTAAAAATGGTGCTCCCTTTCCCCTCTGTACTGCACCCTGTAGGTCATACCTGGCAGGGCATTGAAAGTATACGCCATCAGCCATTCAAATTTATTGAAACTGTGCCCATGTGCAGCGTGTTCTCTCCTCTCTAACAGCAGTGGCTGAGCAAAGGTAGGTGATGGGGATCCTGAAATGCATATGGGGATTGAAGGAAAAGTGCAGGAAAGGTCAACGAACCATTCAGGTCAAGACACTCACAAAAAATATTTACCCCTTTCTCAACCAACTGCTGAATTGGACCTGGGGATACAACTCTGAGTACTGAAGTACCTATCTACACCAGCACAGAACTGATCTTAATTACTTACAGTTTCCTAATCTAAGAACTAGTGGTAATTCTTTAAAAATAAGTCAGTGCCATAGTGACAGGTTCTAAAAATGTAAAAACTAGTAAGAGCTATCTGAATTTGCCACACGTGTCGGTAATGTTATTGACACTTGTGCAAATGCTTGTCTGATTTAGGCGCTGGTAGTTCTTAAAGGGATTGCAGATAGAAAGTACCATTAGCGCTGTTTTGAAATTCCTTGATTATGTCCATTGTTTCAAAAGAGTACTGTCCATTGAATATATTCTTATTCTCATACACAAGCATTCATCTAATATGCATTAAGAAGTACAACCTTACATATTAATACTGAAAACCAGTATTACATTTAGGGCTTATTCACCCTTTGCAATTTGTGTGTCCTAAAGCGGAGTTCCAGTTCCACTGTAAAAAAATAAATGTCAGCAGCTGCAAAAACTGTAGCTGCTGACTTTTAATAAACACCCACCCCCATGTCCCTCAATCCCACTGTGTCTTCCCCGCAGCCGGTTTCACTGGCCATCTGGTGTTCCCAGCACCGGTATCTTCGGGAACCGGTGTGGACTTCACAGCCAAGTACCTACTACACATACGCGATTAGCACTGCGCTTTCTGAATGGTCCCGTAGTCTTCTAGAAAGTTACTACTGCACCTTATGTGTTTCAGAGCTGCTTTGCTTTGGTGCATTGGGGTGCCATTCAAACCCCATTAGAGAAGTAAGAGTGAGCCCTAAAACATACCACATTTTGTTTTGTCGCTTACATTTTATTGAAGAAAATACAGTAACAGTCATGAATTTGTGGTCTTCAAATCACATTAATGTATAGCAGAGTAGAGACATGTAAGGGGAGAAACACAAAAATGCAAGCAAAAAAGTCAGAATTTGACAAGCGGGTCTGTAAGTATTAACCATTCAAGTGCAGACTGTAGGAGTACTGAAGGTATTGGCCAATGGCATACACACAAGGCAATGTCACAGATGGTACACTGCCCATGCAAGCAGATTAAGTGGTCAAAACGAATAGCTCACCCCTTCCTACAATAGTCTCCTTTAAGCAGTTTGAATGGAGGTAAACAATCAAAAGAAAAAAAAATTCCATTTCATGTAGCATAGAAAAAGTGTCTGAGGAAGATATAAAAGGATGAGTTAATGAAAAAAAAGAAATAGATGGAGGAAGACACCAGTATGGATAGTCCACAGAAGGAAGAGGGGGAAGGTGAAAGAGAAGGTAAAAGAGGAAAGGGGAGAGGGAAACCACATAGCCCTTCATAATGGGCTAGGCAGTTTCTGTAGAGCTGCTCTACTGTATACATTCAATAGCCATGCTGTTGATTGGATGAATAGTAGTCAAGCCATGACTGCCAATTTTTGAGAAACTTATCATGTGTATCATTCAAAATACTAGTGAGTTTTCCAGTGATGTAAGTACCCTGTATGAATCCAGTTTCATGTTGTATAGAAAAAGCGGCTAAGGAAGATATAAAGGACAAGTTAACAAAAAAAAGAGAGAGAAATGAAAGAAGAAACCAATATGGAGAGTCCAGAGAAGAACACTGGGGAGGTGAAAGAGAAGGGAAAATAGGAAAAGGGAAGAGAAACTCCAGTAGCCTTCATAATGGGCGAGATGGGTTGCTGCAGAGCCGCTCTATAAGCCCAATAGGCATGCTGTTGATTGAGTGGATGAATAGTAGTCCATCCACGGCTGCCAAATTTTGAGAAACTTCTTATGTGTATCATTCAAAATACCTGAACGTTCCTCACTTAATTAAGTACCCTGTATGTGGCTCTTAACTTCAGTAAAGTTAAGAGTAGGTGCGTTCATTGCCCTAGTGATAGTTAATTTCATGGCCAGAAAAATATGTTTGTGTGTTCATTCCCACATTAATTCCCATGGTGGATCATATTGATTATGGTATATATCCAAATCCACAGGGGCTTGACTTTGGGACATGTCCAGCAGATATGCTTCATTCCCCCTCAGTCTGAACATCCTCAAAAGCATGATGACAGGTATGTAGTCAGACATTTAGCAATTCTAGCCAGGGTGTAATACCATCAAGACATTTCCTTGTATGAGTTTTTCAGTGTTAACAGGTTACGGGTACATTGAATAGTGCTGTCCAAATTTTACTCCAGTCTTCAGAGAGTAAGGTTTTATCAAAGGTTTTTGAATAGTGACTCTATTAAATGTTGGAGTAGCAAGTTGTGGAATAGTTGGCATTGAAAATGCTATATGCATCTTTAAGCTGCTGAAATGTAAGAACTTCCCTAGTAAATAAGAGAAAGTAAACCACAGTAAGGCTGTGTTTGCTCTGGCAAAAATCTGGGGGTATTCTAGTCCCAGGGGGGAACAGTGGGCAATTAAAAATATGTAGCAAGGTGAGATGTTAGGATATCAAGTCTGCTGAGTATTCTATTGAGTCCTAAATTGATAAAGTATGGGTCAGCACTAAGTTAGTAGGTTTAAGATGTAGAGAAGGTGGGATCCAGATGAATGAGGAAAGAGGAGGTCGGGTGGACATCAGTAACATCTATCAATGACCACAGTAAGTCTTTTGACAGTTCTTTTCTGCTCCCCATGGCTCAGTATCTAGTCTGCTCAGTGCATCCATATGAAAGCTAACAAACTCACTGACTATTTATACACAGACACTAATTGCAATTTAAAAAGTCACAGATGTGGGAAATTAACCTTTAATTGCCATTTTAACACCATTTTAATGTGTGTCACCTTGTGTGTCTGTACCAAGGTCAAACATTCCAGGGTATGTAATCTTTTGATCATTGCCATTTGGGAGATTTCTGTTATCATTATGATTTAAAATAGAGCAAAGCAACTACGTGATCATAAATTACTTAATATGATCACTGGCTTTAAATAAAAGACAGTTTTTTGACACAATCAGTCACATTATTTCTGCCAGGGGATACAAAATTTTGAGCGCAACTGTATCTAGGGGCATCATTGGCAGTGACCTCTGCTGTGCATTGAGATTGAGAAGTATCATTCCACAAATGTTATCTGCGGCTAGACAGAGAGGAACGAAACCTAAATAGTCCTTGTGTATAAGATGGTATAGTATTAACTTAAAGCATTTAGCAAGAAGTCATGCTAGGATCTTTACGTCCATGTTCAGCAGAGAAATTGGGTGAAAATCAGCCCGTGAGTGGGTGTCCTTAGCATATTTTGGGATTGTTACTTTATTTGTGCAACACCCTGCTGCAATGTCAATTGTAGGATGTTAAAACAGACACAAGATGTCAGTGTTCTGCCACTCAGTGGCACTCAAACTCTGGAAAAGCAAAAAAGCCTCATGGACTTTGTATGCTGCATCACAGAACTTTGCAAGAGAGGGGAGTGTCGAAGGACTACATTTCCCAGAGGAGCTGGTGTGGGGCAGGGACTGATATATACAGAATCCAGGGAGAAGGGATAGGAAATGAGAGGTGAGAGAGCTGGAGAGCAGAAGTAGAGAGAGAGAGTTGTGCTGACTGGCCAAACCAGGTCTCAGAGACAGAGAGAAGAGAGGCAAGGAGGAGTTGCTGACCGCTTGCCTTGCCACCCTGTTCAGTGAGACAGTCTGACAGCAAGTTACCCGGAGAGCGGTGACCGGACAGAATGCTGCATGTGAGGCCAGAGGACCTCACATCTGCTGAGAGAAAGAGAAACAGCCAGGACCTGCTGGAAGCCACCAGTCAGGTGAGAGAGTCCCATACACCAGCCAAACAAGTGAGCACTGACATTCTTATCATATCTGCCACTTTCCTGCACACAGTTTCGAAAATTGCATATAGTTAACATGTACTATGGCCAAGTTCCCCCGGCCGCTACTTTTGAACACATTTGCAGCACAGTTCAATCATCAGAGCTGACAGCAGTGCACGCCTTCTGCAGGCCAAACCACATCAGTGCTCCCTTAACCATTGGCCTACCCTCTTAAAGGAACCTTTACCACCATTGCGATTGGTTTCTGCAGCCCAAAGCGGAGTTACCCTTTACCAGCAAGTGCTTCTGCCAACTTCTGACACCTTTCTGCCTAAAATTTGTAACCTGCTCAATGTATTAAAGGGACACCACGCAAGTCAAGTGCTACTTAAAAAGATAGTACTTGTCCTTCTTTCTTCCTTCCCTTGTATTAATCCATTGAGGGACTGTTACCTTCATCAATTCCTACTTGTGCATCAACTGGGCCTCAACAAGCACACATAAACCTCCTGACTGCACTTAAAGGGACATTGACTACCCTAGTTAAATAATTTTTTTCTATCTCAGATTTAAACCTTGGCATCAGATTCTGAGGGCCCTAAGTGAGCTGGTTCAACCTTTGATAGCTTCCCTTGCTAACTGGGGACTAGAAACACCTCATGTTGGATGTATTATGTATTGGGTTAATTTCTGGAAAGCAGGCCTGCTAACACTAATTGAGATTCTGCTGTATGTGTTGTTTCTTTGCTTAAAGTTGCTAAGAGTGACAATTGCTATTACACACACCTAAACTATTTTGTGCTGTTTAACCAAGCTTACCTTGAAGTTTTATATAAACATCATATCACTTTACTCCAATCTGCATGAAAGTTTACTTTTTGGTGGTAGTTTACACTGGTTAAATGAGTACTGTGGTGTCAGCAGGGGTTGGGCTTTCAGAAATAGGTCCAGAGCGACAAGGAGCCTGAAAATAACTCAGCGACTCCTAAGGGGGTAGTGCTACATTTGCTTTGAGCCTGTGTGGAGGGAGACAATCAACATGCTTGAGCCGAATAAACATGGTGACCAAGTGTGGGACTATGATATTGGATAAATTCTTAAAGAATACGGCTGTAAAGATATCGGGCCAGGGAGTTTGTGAGATCTTAAATATTATCGTGGCTGACCTCCTGATCTGTAATATCTGTTCTTTTTTTAATTCACTACATGAACTACTTAACAAAATTTTAATAAGTTTTGAGGGGAGAAAATAGGGTTGCTAGTCGAGGTGTGAAAATACAAATTATGAAAATCTATTGGAAATAATGTTTTGCAAAAATGATGTAACATTCAGGTTCTTGCTATCTTCCTGGGGTGTTCAAAATCTGTTGTGTCTAGATGTGCACCTAAATGCTCATGCCTGCCATCTGTTGGAAAATATAAAGCACTGCAGAATGGTCATGCTGTAGCTGCACACCTGGCATCAATCAGCAGTCCCTATATTGAAATCTGACAAAAGGTTTCTATTTCCTGTCGTACCAGGTTGCATTTGTAATGTTTGGACCTGTTTTCCTATTTATAGAGCATCTGCATATTGGCTTATTCTAAAAAAAAACTACTTCTGAGTGCCTCTGGTTATGATTCTGACTGACTTTGGTTTCTGCCTGATGCCTGACCTGACCTCTGGCTTGTTTTGTGACTATTCTTGTCTGCTTCCAGCCCTGCCCTTATGTGTGCCCTGACCTTGTCTTGTTTAACAATTTGGTACCTTGTCCTGCCTAAACTGTTAACATCCTTATAGAAACCCTATCATCAACTTTAAAAATTGCAGGTAAAAACATTAAATGCTTACGTGCAGTGTTTTTCCGCTTCCTTAAAGATTTTTCTTTGTTCAATTGCAATGTACCTCTGAACTTAGATGCAAATTTGAATAGTATATTTCACAGTACAACCCCCTCCCTTCTGCCCTCTCACAACCCTCTTGTTTTTTGTGAGTGTCTTATTCTCTCTGCTCTAAGACTGTTGGAACTGCTCAGGCTTTTGTATGTCTACAAAAGGGAGGCTTTTACAGTTAAATAACATACCTGAAATACAAAACCACTTGCTCAGAATATTTACCCCCCTTCCTGACTAGGCCATTTTTTGCGATACTGTGATTTGGTGGTATTTGATCACCTCTGTGATTTTTACTTTTTGCATTTTAAGAAGACTGAAAATTTTGAAAAAAAAACACAATATTTTTTTATTTCCTATTATAAAACATATCCAATAAAAATATTTTAAAAATCAAATTTCTTCATAAATTTAGGCCAAAATATATCATGCTACATATTTTTGGTAAAAAGAATCCCAAGTGTATATTAATTAGTTTGCTCAAAAGTTAAAGCGTCTACTAACTATGGGACATATCCTGTAATTTTTTTAATTTTACTAGTAATGGCAGTGATCAGCGACTTATATATTACATAATATTACGACATACATTTTTACACTGACACTTTGTGGGAACCAATGACACTAATACAGTGATCAGTGTCAAAAATATACACTAAAGTATAAAAGATGCGGTGCTATATCACAGATATTAATATATACAAAACGTCCAAGATACTGATATGGTGAATATAAATCAGGTGACTCGTGTGATCACAAATATTTCGTCACAAAGTGACATGCAGTGCAAAGATGATAGTCTTAGTGACAATCCCTCTCCTTTAGAGTGCTTCTTCCGCGTCGTGATAGTGAGAAGAGTAAAGACTGTGCACTCACCAGATGCACAGTGTAACTGCGCATTTAGTGACAAATCTCTCTACTGGATCCACTGATGGCTCCTAAGGATTTGGATCGGGTCTGGCCAGATATTCCTCCCCCTGCTGAGTGCTGCTGATAATCCTCGGTCTCCCCTTTAAATGGCTCTATGGGTGATGAGTGACTCACCAAGGGCCAAAAGAAAAGGAGACCAATAGCGTGATACTGTTTTGAGGAATGAATTTTATTCAATGCAGTATGACATGAGGTAAAGGAATTAAAATGACACTGAGGACATGAGGTAGGTAAAAAGATGACCGCCGGGACCTCCGTGGTGCCGGCGGCAAGAGGTTATGACACTGTAGCTCCTTTCCTGACGCATTTCGTGCTAATCGCACATCATCAAAGGGGATAAGCTTCAGCGTCTGTATACAGTAGCGTCCTAAAATACCATAAATGGCGCATGTGCATTTTTGTTGTCTGTAGCGCTCACAACTCCTATCAAAGCAAAAATATACACTGATCACTGTACTAATCATACTGGTTGGGAATGGGTTAGCATCTACGGTTAACTGTATATCCACCTATGTGCTTGGTGTACACTAGGTGGTGCTTGTACTAGGGGAAGTGAAGGATTGTGTTCCCAGCTTTGCAGGGACACACAATTTTTCACTTTCCCACCTATCAGAACAGAGCTCTTCCTTGTTTACATAGGCAGAGCTCTGTTCTTTCTCCTGAATGACGATTAGCAGGCGCCAGCGAACATCTGTTCACTGGGACTTGCAGATCTGCTTCTGCTGTAAGTGTTCACAGCAGAAGTGAGCTGCTGGTGGCGTGCGCGCTTCCTATGGTGGGAGTGCGAAAACTCAAACATGTACATGATTTTGCACAGGACGGCCACCCTGTAGCAGTAAAACTGCTATAGGGCGGTCTTCAAGTGGTTGAATGTGCATATAATCTTGTGTGAAAATTGTTGCCGAACTAAGTTGTCTAGCAACAGGGTCCCTTTAAGCAATACTCAATATCCAATGTTTTTCTGCTGCATAACATCTGTGCAGACTTTTACCACAAGTCAAACCACCTCATATTTTAAGTGGAAGTGGAAGTATAGGCACTAGAATTGACTTTAGTTACTATCGTCTGACACCCACGTGGTCCTTCACTGATGCTGTTATCTTCTCCTTCAGTTCCTTCAGGTGCCGATTTTCGTCCACTTTGATTGACCAGTACAAAGCGATGTCACTCCTTCATACGCGTGTGTGCCAGAACAGCTGTATGTCAGAATGTAAACTGAGATGGTCATTTGCAGCTCAGTGGACATTTTGCAGAAGATTGCAAATAGGCAGGTAAGTGTACTTTATTGTAGAAGAAACATTGCATATAGCTTCTGCAATAGTTCACAATTTTGTTATTTTTTACATTTAGTTTTGCTTCAACAATGTTTTTTCAGGATCATACTTGTGAAATTGGCAACACTCAGGGCATGCTTCTCCTGGCTCAGGCACTATACTGGCCACTACACTGCATGATCAGATTAGTATAGAAGAAGGGTTATTTTAAGAAGGAACCAAGCCTTCTGATGTCTAAATTGAAACAGAAGTCAGGGTATTACCAACAAAGGAAAAAGAAAAAAAGATATCATGAACTTGGAGGAAATCCCCACCATAATAGCTATGCTTTGGTTTGATGTTCAAGGCCAAGTAAGTGAACAACTTTGAATAACTTGATTAAAAATATCAGTCTAGCACATGAGAAGACCACATCTTGAAGCACAGTCTGTCAAGTCTAATTTTCTTGTCATTAAAGGTTCAATCATTCTCAAAGGCCTTTTCATTTTTATTACATTTAAAATTGTTGTTTATCTCATAGGAAATGTGAGTAGACACTGTTTTCTGAACTTATTTGATATTAAAACAGAGACACAACCTCTATGCAGGTATGTAAATAATAATGCTTACAATGTTAGTTAGTTAGTTAGTTAGTTAGTTAGTTAGTTGAGTGAGGCATATGAGGCATATTTTCATTTATTGGGATATGTGGGTTTTCTTCCATGTCCAAAAGCATGAAAGCACCTTACATGACTTAAGCTTCAAAATACCCTGTCAGACACATGGCTGCTGCGATCTGATAATGGTAGTTGCTGTGCAGTTATACAGACCCTTACTGTCTTGGAGCAACTATGGAAATATAAACTTCTTAGAGTATGGAATGCTGCAAACCCCAGATTAACAACCAGAAGGAAGGTGAAATATCATAAGCAATGTTCACTTTGTAAGATTTCTGCTTTTTTCCTGTTCTGGCTACAACTATACATTTTGGATTTCCCATCACAGCGCAGGATGAGGTGATTAAAGGAGTTTGGATTGTGTTAATCTTACTATTTAGAGATTAAGTGTTACAAGGAAGTAATTTTTGGGGATAAGTTTATAGGAAAGGATAAGTGTTATGGCTGGGCAGGGTTAAAGTGGAACTTCACTCTCTCAATCAACATTGATTATTTGTAATCCTTATGCTGCTAGTATTAGTAAATAGATAGGAAAGTATATCATATTTACTTGTTTTAAACTTTTTTTTGCTTTTCTTTAGTTACTTCCTGGTTTCCATGTCTAGGCATATTATGTCATACATTCCAGGAGTCTTCAGGAGGGAAGGAGGGGTTTGCTGAGCTAAAAACACTCAACTGCCTGTATGCCTGTATGATTCATCTGCCCTTACTCATGGATGAATGGCTGAGTTTGCTTTGAAAAACAAAAATGAAATAAATGTCGTTTTTGGTTTGTGGTGCTCAGATATAGTTTAGTACCGCTTTAAGTGTTAAAGGATACAGGTAAAATGACCCATCTCCCTGCTCCCGTTTGCCTCCAGGCTTCTCGAGCGCCTTGTTCACAACCATATGAACTGCTACCTCACCGACAACAACCTTCTTGATCCCCGACAGTCTGGCTTCCGCCCACAACATTGTAAAGAAACTGCCCTACTAAAACTCACTAATGACCTACTAACTGCTAAAACCAACGGCCATTACTCCATACTCATACTCCTTGACCTTTCCGCTACCTTTGACACAGTCGACCACCCGCTCCTCCTCAGTAAACTCTACTCCATCGGCCTCCGTGACTCTGCTCTCAACTGGTTCTCCTCTTACCTGTCTCAGCGCACTTTCAGTGTCACATACAACTCCTCCTCCTCTCCTCTTTCCCTTTCTGTTGGGGTACCCCAAGGTTCTGTTCTTGGGCCCCTCCTTTTCTCTCTCTATACCTCCTCCCTGGGCCAATTGATAACCTCTCATGGCTTCCAATACCACCTCTATGCTGATGACACCCAAATCTATCTCTCCACTCCCCAGTTCACCCCCTCAATCTCCTCACGTATCACAAATCTACTAAGCGACATATCAGAATGGATGTCACATCACTACCTCAAACTCAATCTTTCAAAAACTGAGCTTGTAATATTCCCTCCTCCCTGATCCCCCACTCATGACTTTACCATTAAGATCAACAGCACAACCATTGGTCCTTCCCCTCATGCCAGGGTGCTAGGCGTAATCCTAGACTCTGACCTCTCCTTTGGGCCTTACATCCACTCACTGGCTAAATCCTGCCGCCTCAACCTCCAGAACATTTCCAAAATCCGCGCCCTTCCTGACCAATGACACCACAAAACAACTTATTCATGCCTTGGTTATATCTCGCCTCAATTACTGCAACTCCCTCCTCACTGGTCTACCGTTACACAGGCTATCCCCCCTTCAGTCTATTATGAATGCTGCTGCTAGACTCATACACCTTACCAACCGATCAGTTACTGCTGCCCCTCTCTGCCAATCCCTTCACTGGCTTCCAATAACCCAACATATAAAATTCAAAATACTAACCACAGCTTACAAAGCTGTCCACAACACTGCCCTTAGCTACATCACCGACCTCATCCACAGATATCGGCCACATCGCCCACTCTGCTCCTCCCATGATATCTTCCTCTCCTCTCTAGCTCCCTCATCACCTCCTCCCACGCTCGCCTCCAGGACTTCTCCAGAGCCTCTCCCATCCTCTGGAACTCCCTACCACAGCATGTCCGGTCAGCCCCCACCCTGTCTGCCTTTAGGCAATCTTTAAAAATGCACTACTTTAGGGAAGCCTACCTCACCTCCACCTAACAACTGTACTTGAATCACCTCCACCAGATCATCCCCCGCAGCTATCCCCTTTTGTATCATCTCCCCCTTACTTTAGATTGTAAGCTCCACGAGCGTGGCCCTCCTATTCCTTCTGTACTGAAATGTATTGTAACTGTACTGTCTCCCTTATATTGTAAAGCGCTGCGCAAACTGTTGGCGCTATATAAATCCTGTATAATAATAATAAGGGTTAAGTGTTGTTTAGTGTTAATTGTTATATAAAACCATTTTATTATCCAAGCATATAAACATAACATATAGTTATCCTTTTTTCACAAAATGCACAGATCTGTTACTGACAATCAAAATTTTACTTTATTTTCTCAAAAAATCAATAGGTATGTTTTCATTTCCATCTCTAGTCACTCTTTCTGGTAGATCAGGGTAGTGACACATGACTCACAAAAAGGATATAGGTGTCTAATACGTTGGCTGTAATTGACACCCTGGCTTTACCCTCTTTGTACTGTAAAGTTGGTTATACACTATTAGATTTTTTTTTTCAGTCTACGGATGGACAAATGCTTCTGGTGAACTATTCAGATAACCTGAACAGTAGCTGCATCTCATTAGATGCAGCCATCTTAAGGCAACAAGGTGGTACCTATGGAAGAAAAATTGGGTCCCTGCTAAGTGTGACAGCTACCGGCACAGGGCTCCTGGTTGTTAGGCAGACAGGGGCCACTGGCATTCTAACAACCAGTAATGTATCCATATATGGCCCATTCGGATGTCAGATGAATGCCAACAAAGGAACAGGGAGAGTTTAGAAAAAAAAAATAGTGTGAGGCATTGGGTCTACCCAAATATCATACCAAACACAGATATGTTATGCATTTTAAGGGTAAACATGCAAATGAAAAAAAAACAAAGAACATGATGAGAACCCAAAATTCACACCAGACTCTTATGTTAGCATGAGGTGTGGCAGGCTAGGCAAGGGAAGAGTGTGCACCTCCACATATTAAACCATACTAGGCCACATGCCCTCAACATAGGGAGGGTGCCTTGCCAGGGGGGATTTCCCTGACAACATATCCTGTCTCCATGTTCATGAGGACAATTGCCTCTTCACCACATCCCTAGCCTGGTGGTTGTGGGGGCTGTGGGTTGGGGACTTTGAATTCTGTAAGCTCCTTTTAAAAAAAGGGGCCCCCAAATGCCAGCTCCCCATTATGTGAATGATTAAAAGGTACGTTCCCCATAAAAATTTAAATAGTAAATACAGACACACACATTTTGAAAAGTCCTTTATTTAAAAAAAGTCCCCTTCATGTATATCCACCATCAAGCACATCATCCAGTGATGTCTCGTCAATCACGATGAATGATGCCTGCCAACTTGCTAAAAGAATAAAACCTACTGACATGTCTGATCCTGTTGCTCACTTGCCATGAATAACAGTTTCCAGTCCCCTCAGCGCAATGTAAACGAAGAGGTGGGGTCTCCTAGGAGACAACAACGCCCGAAAATAGACAGGACCATATTCAGTCAATGATGTTAAAGGGGTTCCCATAGGATTTGGTAAGAAACATGGGGGTTCCATGCAATTTCTTTTTATATGGGGTCCATTTTGAAATCCTTACCAACCCTTAACAAAAATAAGGGTTTGGTAGGTATATTTAGGGGGAATACAACAATTTTTTTGTGGGGTCCACTTTACCATTGACAAGACCCTAGGATAAGGGTCTGGTATGGATAAAGGGAATCCCTGGCTGTTTTGTTTACATACAGAACAACGTAAACAGGAGCTTTCATTTACCAGCAACCTAAACAGCATTTTTTTAAATAAATTTCAGTTTTTCTGTACTAGGTTGGATATATCGTAGAGATGCACCACTTCAAAGACAGGCTTAGGGCATCCCCCAGACATGTTTTTTTTTTAAGTATTTTGCATTTAATGTTGCTCCTTCGACATTTTTTTGCTTTGGTACATGTTCCACAGGCAATGCTCTCATGCCATTTGTTTGACAACACCTTGCCTATTAGCCTATAAAATAGAAGTTGTTGTTTTTAACATTTGACATTCAGCTCCCGCTGGCTTTAGTGGAGTTCAGATTTGGCACTCAAACTTCAACAATGTTCTGTGAACCTGCCCAAAGTGAACCTGGAAAGTTCGGCCCAACCCTAATATTCAGATAGGATGAGTTGAATACTAAGTGTAGGAGATACTTTATTAGTTAAACTTGGGGCAGCAACATAATTCACTCTGCTTCTTGGTGCTGGAAACCTTGCACCAGAAGCTACCAGTTCATGAAATCCATTTCTGAAAGCAAATATATTGTAATTTTTTTTTTTTGTAGAATTTTAAATACACATTTTATTCTTTAGCACATTTAGAGGGTTTTAGTTAGAAAAGGGTAAATAGAAGTTTTCTCCTTTTTTTCCAAACAATACACTAAATGTAAAATGTCCTTCTATAAGCAGTGAGCACAGTAAATAAATTGTGCTCAATCCTTGTGGCACTTTCTAGACAATATTTCTACATCAAGCCGTCTTTGCCAGTAAATTATAGCCTGTATTGTATAGTCACCAGTGTTAATGTCACCAGCAATAGCTTAGTCTTGAAATCACTACTTCATAAATCTTGCCTTATATACAAGTCACAATGACATCGTGTTAACTTGTGCCACAGTGTCCCCACATAAGAAATCATGTATCTGAGTTCAAGCCAGCTAGTAAAAAAAAACAAGGCTCCCTTACTGCGAACTAGGGATGTAATGAGCTGTCTCTGCTTACACCGCATTATGTATTAGACCATATATCTTGACTTTCAAATAATTACGTCTCCGCTGAAAAATCTGAAACAATTTAAGCTACTCGGTCATACCAGTCTAATTGCAAAAAAGGGCAAAGTGAAACCAGAAAGTTCTGCTAGTCATACCTATCAGAAGTTCAATTCTTTTGCATTTTCTAAGGTTTGACCATTTTCCTTAGCCAGATTTTTATATGACTTGCAAAGTTTATGACTGCTCTGTGGGAATGGAACATTCATTTGAGATCTGCAAGGTTGGCGTTTAGCCAAGGTGTCAAACCCTGTCTTGCTGCTGGCTAGCTTCTCTACTGTATGTTGATAATTTAGTTCTGCGATACAGTCTGTTATTGCTAGCATGGTTACATAGCTGAGAAAGGGAAATGTGTTTTTTGATAGTGTTCCCTGAGGGTACTGGTGGGAAAGGAGGGGGAGAATGAATGGGTCGTTAAAATTTTGCAGTGCACTTAAATCAAAACTTTTGTTGTTTTTTTTCCTTTTTCTTTTTAAATTATCAGAATTCACAGCTACTAGCTTTTCTTTAGGAGTTTGTATTGGTTGTGGCCAGTTTTCCCTTGCCTGTTAGTGACTAACTGCTGTGTCTGAAACATCATATGAAAAGAGTAAGTCAACAGCAGGCTGAAAAAGCTTTTAACCTTTAGTCTGATTATATAAACCCAGCTGCAAGGCTGTCTTACCCTGGATTCATTTAAATGGGTAGCCACAATTTTGTGGCTTTCACAAAACTGCCTGGGAACACCTGTATAGGATTAAGCTTTACAGTTGTGAACGATTTACCTTTCTCCCTCCCTTCTTTGGTACATTCAACAGTAAAAACAGAAATAGCAAGAAAAAGTTGGAATCAAAAAGAATGTTTAATCTTTGTTTTAAATTTAAATGTGTCCTTAAATGATCTAGCTCAGATATTCCTAAATCACTTTTTTTCTGCAAAGGTTTATCTGTACCTCCACATTCTCTCTGGAAGAGATGATCACTGAGTTATGAACGTGTTTGTCGGAAACAGGACACTTTCGTTCCAACTCTTCTCCCCCGCCTTCCACTTATTGTTTTAGGATTTGTGAGAAAACATGCTGAGAGGAAGAAGAGCAAGGCTAAGTCTTTGTCAGTAGAGAAACAGGATCTTTATTTAAAAGTCACTGGAAAAGGAAAGCATTACTTGCTCAAACCTTCCGTTCTAAGTGTATAATTTCTTACATTAGTATGTAATGCCTGTCTGTGGCTTGGTTGAAGAAAATGGCTGAAAATATACTTATATGTGAAAAATAGAAACATGGTATAGCTATGACCTTTGGTATTACATACTTATGTATTTATTCTTTAAAAGCTTCTGTACATTTTTTTTTTAACCCTGAACAAGAAAATGGAAAACTCTTTCACTTAGTCTTGGCTTCCTACTTAGCCCTCAGTCTATGTGAAATCAGTCTTTGAGCTAGTAAACTGTGGAGAAATCAGAGTATTAAAAGTGGCTGTGCCAAAGAAGATAGAGCAGCTCCATGTTGTCCAACATCCCCCAAACTGCTCTTCCAATGGCCAACATTTGCATATCAAAAAAATGTAAAGTTTTTTTTAATTTATTAAAATGCTGCATTGGAGTCTCTATGTAGTTACGTTACAGGCACCAAGAACGCAAATGTAAAACAGCAAGCACACACACATAGTTACCTCCCAAATCTCCAAAGTTTATTAGTGACTACAGTATTACATAACCAGACACTTGTTGTAAATTGCATTTTCAGTGTTCCAAAAATATTTTTAAAGTGTTAAAAATGATTGGGAGTACACAAAATTGTAACCAGGTAATTTGTGATCCATTGTGGGGAATTAACGTGTTAAGGTGTTTTTAAAGGCAAACTTTTTTATGTTGTTTTGGATTGTGTTTAAGGGTTTGGTGGCCATCGTTTTTGGTGATCAAAAAAACAAAACCGTTAAGTTTGCAGAGGAACGGGAGGTGTAGGGAAATCTTTTCTATTGACAACTGTTTAAGAAAGGTATCCAATTGCTTTGAAGACATCTCATCTTACTTCCCATTGCGCCTCTGGAGCTGAATGGAACATACAAAGTAAAAACTGACAGGAGCCTTAACTGCTCCCTACTCTATCCAAAACTGAACATAACGTTTTGGATTTTCATGCACTTTAACTGCCTCTCTCATTCTGGGAGGACAGCATATGACATCCTCCCACACTAGCCTCCCATGCTCGCCCCTGGGGTGTGCCGCGATCACTGATGAACTGTGTCTCTTGGAAACATACCATCATTGATAGAGTTAAAGAGCCATTGGCCATGGCTCTTTACCACGTGATCATCTGTGTCCAATCGCAGCCAGTCACAAATGTAAACACAGAGCGGTAACTCACTGTTACCGGATTTCTCTCCTCACAAACAGTTCTTGTGTGAGGCGAGGAATCTTCTAACAGTAAGTTACCATTCTGTATACAGCACAGTGCATAAACACAGCCACAGTGC
Organism: Staurois parvus; assembly: GCF_062004578.1. Classification (NCBI taxonomy): domain Eukaryota; kingdom Metazoa; phylum Chordata; class Amphibia; order Anura; family Ranidae; genus Staurois; species Staurois parvus. The sequence goes on along the minus strand of NW_028318083.1, from coordinate 13,409,684 downwards.
CCCTGTCACAGTGCCCGCCATCAGTGTACCTGTCGCTCATCAGTGTACCTGTCGCCCACCAGTGTGTCACCCAAAAGTGCACCTGTTGCTCATCAGTGCACCTGTTGGACATCTGTACCTACCAGTGTACCTGTCATCCATCAGTGCACCTGTCGCCCATCAGTGTACCTGTCGCCCATCAGTGTACCTGTCACCCATCAATGCCCATCAGCAGTGTACCTGTCACCCATCAATGCCCATCAGCAGTGCACCTGTCACCCATCAGTGCTCATCAGCAGTGCATCTGTCACTCATCAGTGTCCATCAGCAGTGCACCTGTCACCCATCAGTGTACCTGTCGCCCATCAGTGTACCGGTTTCTCATCAGTGCCCATCAGCAGTGAACCTGTTGCACATCGTCCATCAGTGCCAACATCAGCAGAGTACCTGTCACACAGCCACCATTGGCAGTGTACCCATTACAGAGCCACCATCAGCAGAGTACTATCACAAAGTCACTATCAGCAGAGTACCATCACAGCAGAGTATCATATCATCACATATTCGCCATGACCAGGGTACCTGTCCTACAGACACTATCATCAGTCTACCTGCCCCAGAGACAGCCATATAAAAAAATAATTACACTAGTGAGGAGGCATTCAAAATCCTCAGTATGACAGATGGGAGCAGCGGGGAGCTCTCACTGTCTGATTCCAATTCTTACCAGGCCATTATAGCTACCCTCCAACTCAGGATCAGCAAGCATTCCCCCTTTCATCACACAGTCAGGTGTAAAGGCCAACACTGAAAAAGTATCAGAAATTTATATTTTTAAATGTATTTTTGCCCGGCAGTTTACTTCTTTTTATTGTGGACCAGACAAACCTTTTTGCCCAACAATTCATTACTAAAAACCCCAGTTCATCCTATGCCTGACCTCTTACATTAGAGCAGGGGTGTCAAACTGCAGCCCTTCAGCTGTTAAGGAACTACAAATCCCATGAGGCATTGCAAGGCTGGCAGTTACAAGCATGACTCCCAAAGGCAGAGGCATGATGGAAGTTGTAGTTCCTCAACAGCTGGAGGGCCACCAGTTTGACACCTATGCATTAGAGGAATTTAACTTATTTTTGGGCCTCGCCCTTAATATGTGGCTTACAAAAAAAATGAAGATGTTTACTGGTCCACACACCCAATCCACCACATGCCCATTTAGTCTGCTGTAATGCCCAGGTCATGCTATGAGATCATGCAATTCCTTCATCCAGTGACAATACCTAGTGCCCTCCCTGAGATCATCCCAACTATAACAAGTTATACAAAATTCGTCCACTTCTTAATTTTCTTTTCCCAAAAGATTTGCTGGACTTTATGTCCCTGAACAAAACGTATGTGTGGACACTTCACTGGCCAGCTGGGAATTTAGCAATATATCCCAAGCAAAGGGGCCAGATATGGAGTAAAGCTTGACAAGCTTTGTGAAAGAGCCACTAGATATTTGCATGCGTTCCATGTGTATGAAGGAAAAGATTCCCAGATCCAGGCCCCTGAGTGCCCAACCTATCGGCACAAGTGGAAAAATTGTCTGGGACCTGGCTTTTCCACTTTTCCAAGGCTATCACATCTACCTAGACAATTTCTATACCAAGTATTAATAAAGGAAAGAAAATAGGAGATGGAGACCCATGCTGAGGTCTCCTATTCCTTGCTAATAGGATTTACTGGTGCCACACCCCTTACTGATAAGACACTGCAAATGATATCCCTAACTAAAAAATTTCTGTAGTTAACTTTGTCTCCCTGAAGAAGCGGGCCGTGAACCGCGTTGGAGAAACAAAGTATCAACTTGGAATAATTATGCCAATTATGATATTTATGCTCTCAAAGGGCAGATTTTGTAATGTTGTTTGTCAGTTATGTTTGTTAGAAGCATTTTATGCTTTTTAAGAGTAATGTATGTGTTTACATGCTATTTTTCATCACAATTGTGGTTCAATTTTATCAATAAAGTGGTAATTGTTATAACATTTGACTATATCAATTTTGTGGTATGGTGCCTTCAGAACCACATTAGTTTTTTTAGTTAAGGATATCATTTGCAATTTCTATATCAGTCTGCACCTTTTCCAACAACTGTAATATGAGAAAACCTTGACCTGTGGTACCTCCTGAGGAAATAGGAAGGGCTTCCCACAAGCTCTAGTGATTGGATTGATCTTTTACCCTGCTGCTGTAGTAGTGGGATTCAAGATAACACAGGTGTCTCACGTATGTGAGGGACTTCAGAGTAGAGTTCTGAGTAAAGAAAACCAGTTTTTGGTTTTGTGATTGCCGGAACAAGGTCTATTTGTCTGGAGGCTTTGAAGAGATTGGGTGGGACGAAGTCTTTAACCCTGTTCTCCAGTCCTGCCTGACCAAGGCCCTAATCCTGATGTTCCTGCTTGCTGCCTGGACAAATACTTTGACTGTGCTCACCATATCTCTGCGTACTGCCTGTACGGACCCAGGACAATTTATGGACCATGTTCCTGCCTGCTACCTGGACAAATACTTTGGTTGTGCTGACCATATCTCTGTCTGCTGCCTGTACTGACCCAGGACCTTTTATGGACCTTATTTCTGCCTGCTGCCTGTACTGACCTGGACCAATGCTCTCCTCAAATCACAGGTAATCTTTCGTTTACATTGTTTTCTATATAGTGTGTTGATTTTTGTGTTATACTTGTTGCATTGTTGGGCCTATAATCTGTTCAGACATTGAAAATGTCTTACACATGTGCTATCCCCATAATCAGGAGGAGTAGCAGAATGTATTTTAGGGAGTAATTGTTGGTACGTCCATGCTGTTTGTTAGAAATATCTTATAGATTGACAACGTTGTGTTAAAAAATGAAAACAAAAATGAAATGTTCAAAAGACTCATTATTCCTTTTAGAAAATACATTGTGGTGTTTGCTTTCCAAAATCAGGTCATTTTGTGGGTGTTTCCACTTTCCTGTTGCTTCAGGGCCTTCACAAACGTGATAAGTTGTCAAGAAATTAGATGTGTATTGTTTGCCCCTAGAACGCATAAAGGTGCTACTTGGGCCTCTTTATGTGGCCAGGCTGTGGAAAGGTCTCACATATGTGGTATCACCATAATCAGGAGAAGTAGCAGAATGTATTCTAAAGTGTAATTTGTGTTATGTATGTGTGCATTGTGTAAAAAAATACTTTCATTTTCTTTCCACATTTTCTGAAAACTTGTGGAAAAAATGACATGTTCAAAAGACTCATTATGCCTCATAGAATATACATTGGGGTGTTTTCTTCTTAAAATGGGGTAGTTTTGTGGGTAATTCTATTGTTCTGTTGCAACAGGGCATTAAAAAATGTAATAGGCAGTCTGGAAATTAAATGTGTAATTTATACCCCTAGGATACCTGAAAAAAGACTAAAGTTCACAGTTCTTACTGTGATGAAACCTTTTTCGTATTTGGAGATTCAATCTCTTCTCCTCCAGATGTAAAGCGTGCCCCCTTGTCCTCTGTGATGACCTCAGGGTGAATAACTCTACACCGAGTTCACTATATGAACCACTGATGTATTTATACATGTTGATCATATCCCCCCTTATGTATTATACATGATGATCATATCCCCCTTAATCTCCTCTTCTCAAGAGAGAATACATTCAATTACTCTAATCTTTCCTCATAGCTGAGCTCCTCCATGCCTCTTATCAGTTTGGTTGCCCTTCTCTGTACTTTCTCCAGTTGCCCAATGTTCTTTTTGTGAATTGGTGCCCAAAACTGAATTTAATATTCCAGATGAGGTCTTACTAATGATTTGTACAGGGGTAATATGATATTTCTCTCTCTGGAGTCCATACCTCTTTTAATACAAGAGAGGATTTTGCTCGCTTTAGAAACCGCAGCTTGGCATTGCATTATTAAGCTTATGATCTACCAGAACTCCCAGATCCTTTTCCACCACTGATTCCCCCAGTTGTACTCCCCATAGTTTGTATGATGCATGCATGTTCTTAGCCCCCAAGTGCATAACCTCACATTTATCAATATTAAACCTCATTTGCCACATAGTTGCCCAATTAAACAGTGCATTGAGGTCGGCTTGTAAGTTGGAGACATCCTGTAAGGACGTTATTCCACTGCAAAGCTTGGTGTCATCTGCAAAGACTGAAACAGTTTTTTTAATCCCAGACCCTATATCGTTTATAAATATATTAAAAAGTAAGGGTCCCAACAGTGAGCCTTGGGGTACACCATTGACAACCCTTGACCATTCAGAGTATGAATCATTAGCCACTACTCTCTGAATACGATCTTTTAGCCAGTTTTCTATTCATTTACATATGGATTTTTCCAAGCCTGTAACATTTTCCTTACACATTAGCCGTATGTGGGGAACTGTGTCAAACGCTTTTGCAAAATCCATGTATACCATGTCCACAGCCACCCCTCTCTCTAAGGTTTTGCTCACCTCCTCATAAAAAGAAATCAGATTTGTTTGAAAACTTCTGTCTTTCATGAATCCATGCTGTCTGTTGCTTAAAATATTTTTTTCCAGCAAGAACTCATCTACGGTAGGTGGTCCTTTATTAAACTCGCCAGTATCTCACCAACTATAGATGTTAAACAAAAACGTCTATAATTATTTGGTAAAGATTTTGATCCCTTTTTAAATAAGGGCACCACATTGGCCTTACGCCAATCCAGTGGTACTATGCCAGTCATCAAAGAGTCCCTAAACATTAGAAACAATGGTGTATGCCATCTGGTCCAGGTGCTTTGTTCACCTTTATTCTGTCTATATATTTGTGTGAGCCAATGTGGATCATCTGGAGCTGTGTCAATACCATGCCCATTATGGACAAGAGCTCCCCCATGCTCCTTTGTATGCACAGAGCTGAAGAAGGTATTTAATAAATTTGCCTTGTCTTGGTCCCCAGTCACCCACTCTAGATTATTTTTTAAAGGGCCTACATGCTCGGATCGGACCTTTTTACTTATAATATATTTAAAAAAATTTTGCGGGTTTGTCCTTCTATCTTTTGAAATCTTTTATTCATTTTCAATTTCTTTTGGCATATTCGGTTATATTCTTTGAAACGTTTAAACAATTATAGCGTTCCTTCATTTTTATATGTAATAAAAGCTCTTTTCTTATTATCTATAGCTTTTTTAACTTTGTCCGTAAGCCAGATAGGTTTGATTTTTAGCCTGCTAAACTTGTTGCCCATGGGAATATATTTTTTAGTATGTTCACATACAGTCTTTTTGAAGAACTTCCATTCCTGTGTTGTGTTCATCAATGCCAATATTCCCTCGCAGTCCAAGTCTTGGAGAGCAGCTCTCAGCCTTGGAAAATTAGCTCTCTAAAAGTTTAGAGTTTTTATTTTTTCCGTATGTGCTTTTTGTTTACAGCTAACAATAAATGAAATTATGTTATCGTCACTGCTACCCAGATGTTCTTTTATATAAACATTAGTAATAAGATCTGCATGGTTTGAGATTACCAGGTCCAGCAGAGCATCATTCCTAGTTGGGGCCTCTATGAACTGTACAATAAAATTGTCCTGTAGTAGGTTTATAAGTTTTTGCCCTTTAACTGCTCCTGCAGGATCATTACTCCAGCCAGTTTCCAGGTAGTTAAAATTCTCCATTCACTGTAACAGCCCTTTCAGCCTTTTTGATCTGTGCAAGGAGCTGAGTCTCCACCTCCTCATTTACACTGGGTGGCCTATAACAAACTCCAATGATTACCTTTGTAGTACGCACCCCCATGTGTAGTTCCACCCAAAATGCTTCTATGTGGCTAGGCTCTGAAAAAGTCTCACACATGTGGTATCCCTATACTTGGGAGAAGTAGCAGAATGTGTTTTTGGGGTATAGTTGCAAGCATGCATGTGCTGTATGAGAGAAATAACCTGATACTACATTTTTGTGGATCAAAAAAAAAGGTTTTCATTTTTGATAGCATTGTGGAAAAAAATTACAACTTCAAAAAACTCACTATACCTCTTCCTAAATACCTTGGACTGTCTACGCTCTAAAAAGGGGTCATTTGGTGGTTATTTATACTGTCCTGGCTTGTCACTGTCTCAGGAAATAAGGTAGGCGATCAGTATATCAGGTGTGATCAAGAGTGATCAATTTTCAATGATTGGTACCATAGCTTGTAGACTCTATAACTTTCACTCAGGCCAAATAATATAGACAGATATAGGTTCTTTTTACCAAAAAAAATGGAGTAGTGTACATTTTGGCAAAAGTTATGAAGAAAAATTACTTATTTGCTAAATTTTACAGAAACAAAGAAAAATGCATTTTTCCAATTTATTTTGGTCTTTTTTATTTATAGAGAAAAAAATGAAAAACCCAGTGCTGATTAAAAACCACCAAAAGAAATCTCAGCATTAACTTTGAGTTACACATGCAAAGTAACTCAAGATTGCATTAATTGCAGGGATCAAGGCCTCGAATGGGCAGTCCCTGCATTTTTAGAGGAATGTTCTGTGAAGGACCAACCCATAAAGGGGGGTAATAAGTGGTATCTGCCTATTTAGAGATGGGGTCTTGGTGAGACCTAAAAAGTAGAAATGATTTAGGCATGCCCACCTGAAAAGTGGGCAGACAAGATCAGTGTCCCAGGGTTTGGGACCATAATGTTGGTAAGCCTTAAAGCTGAAGCCTAGCCATGACAGTCCAAACCCTGATCTGCTTTCAATGTAATAGAAAGTTGTGGCTCCCAAAGTTGGGTCTAGGAAGATGAAGCAGAGTGATAGGGATGATGGGTCCCAAATAGGGTGATCAGGTGGCATGCTCAGTGTAAGCTTCCCATCTGGAAGTCTGGGAAGTGCTACTGAGTAAAGGTGATTACCTCTGTGTAAGTGCTTTCACAGAGTTAAGTAAAATTATTTACTTAGATTTTTTGGGTGATAGTTGTTAATATAATAAAGTTGAAAAATTGAGACCTTAATTTTTATTTAAGCACTTTTTGTGTTATAAACATGTTTTACTGAGAAAAAATTTGTATGACTCCACACAAATTTGAAAACTTAATTGTTTTTGCTTAAATTGTTTTGTACAGCATGTGTCATTATCAACAATTATTTAACAAAAACTAGAGCTAGTTTACACAATATACTGACTGCTTGCAAAGGGGAATGATATGTGAGAATCCAAAGAATATAAAATCTTTGTATCTGGTTTTGTATCTGGTAAGTATATGTGTCACTTATACTGACCATGCACGAATTGAAGTACATCTGGTTCAGAAGGAACCGGATGAACTTTAATCCATGTTTGGCTGTTCCTGTTGATGAGAAGTTAATCGACCTCTCATGTACTGGACTGCTGGTAAATTTCAGTTCGATCAGTGCGGTAGCCAATAGGCTATGGTGCTGATAAGTGTATTCTGACAGCAAGGAGGTGGGGGAGTCACCCTGCTATCAGAATACGACAAAGTATCCTTATGGTTTGGTGCTAGAATTATAAAACATTAACTGACACATTTTTTAAATGTATTTTTGTTGATACTAAAGTTTTTTGGAGAGTGAAATAATTGTGTAGAGGTGTACATTGCACAGTATGTTATGAAAACGTTTCAGTATTTGTTTCTATCTGCACTATAAAAAAAAAGTCTTATCAAGCAAAATTTGAATGCATTTCATTGCTTCTGGTTCTAATAGTTTCAGTAATCTAATAATTTTAGTAGTGTCACAGTGTTTGCCACTGTAAAACATTACCCTACACTTGTCAAGCTGCATTTTTCATGTTCTAAAAGTGCTGCAGTAAGCAAAAGAATGTCATATCTCCAAAGAAATATGAATGGCATTGTTTTGAATTGAAGTACATTACCTCATACTAAGTTGTTGAAAGATGTCTTTCTGGGTTTTAAATGTGTTGTACTTACAAATAGAGATGGGTGAATCTGCCAGGGTTTGATTTGCATGGGGTCATTGAATCCTGTTGGAAATTTTTAAAAAACCTGAACAGCAGCGAATCCTGTTAAAGTCTCTGGGAACAAATCCTATTAGTAGATTCTAGATATTTTTTATGGCTAATAGGCAAACTACTGTCAAAAAAGACATGGGATTCTGGGCACTGCCATACGGAGCTTGTGACAATACCAAACATTAAACAATAAAAAAAATTAAGTGGGGAAGGGTTCTGTTCATGCAGCTTCAAGGATGACATTGAAGGCACACTGTGAGGGGAGTGACTTTTGAGTGTCGGGGGACCACTGTATTATCTTCCCAAATCATTATGTTTAAGTGACCCTGTGCCTGTTAGGGTACAGGGTGTACATGTGAATGTCCCAGTTCTGTGTATAGTGTGTGTTCCTTTGTTCTCGGCCACATGGTTGTCCATTGTCTACTGCCATGTGGCTATTCCTTTGTTCTATTGTGTCTTGCTGGCCAGCAAACTATTATGGGATGTACTGTTTGTGTATTGGTGTGGGGGTTGGTCAATGTCCTTTGCCGCATGGCTGCATTCCATTGTTCTGTGTCTTGGTTGGATGGGGCGGGCTGATGAGGTGTTTCCTGTCCCTGGTTGTCTTTCCCCACCCTCTGTATAAAACATGTTGTTTGTGTAAAATAAAGTTGAGTTGGCTTCCTGTTTTAAGAAGAGCTGGGTGCTTTCTTTTTCCTGAGGGATTTCAGGGTGTGGTCCGTGGATGGTGTTCGGACAGGGGAAGCTGCGGTATAACGGAAAAACTCAGTGCGGTCTGTGTTCCGGTTCCGTTACATTGGTGACAGCAGTGGGATTGTGCTTCCAAGCTGTAAAACACATCCAAACCACCACCGGGATTCAAGAGCAGGAAAAGACATCAGTCACCCCAGTGGAGCTATGGACCTGGCATCAGAGTTCCCAGGGCTGCTGTAGATCGTCCTTGCAACATACCCCAGGACTGTGTCTACGGATCAGTACCTGGAGCTCAGGCAGTGGATTTGGGAGGTGCTTTGGAGAGGAGCGGTCCAGGCTGCTGGTATGGACAAAGGCAAGTGCTATCCAACCCCAGGGGAACGGGTCAGGGACCATCGGAAGTTACGGATGCCATTCCTGGGAGAGCAACCTCAGGAGCAATGGGTGACTGAGTTGGACAGGCTGGTCCAGCAGGGGATACAACTGGACAATAGATATCGGGCTCTGCGGTGGTATGCAGAGCAGGAATATTTAGCGGTGTCAACAGAGTGCTCTCCTGAGGGACATGACTTTGGTGGGCCTGGATTGCTGTGGGAGAGCCTTACAAATCTTTTCGTGTTTGGCAATGAAGAAGAACTCAATCTGAAGGAGTTACGAGAAGGCAGAGAGGCTATGATCGGTCTCACAGGGGTCTCAGAACTTGAACCAGATCTGCAATACCTGCTGAAGAAAGAACTGGATCTAGGAAGGGCATACAGGCAACTGCTAGGACATGTTCGGCAGCATGCCCAAGAATCAGCAGTGGAAATTCCAGAGACTGGGGATCTGATAGACCTCTCGGCTGAGGAGGAACCAGCAGTAGACCTGGCAACAGGGCCAAACGGTACTGAACTCTACCCAGCACTGGTAATGTCTCCTGAGTTCCATGGACAGGAGATAGTGAACCCTTATCCCCAGACACCAGTTCCGGAGGCTGGGGATTTGATTTACTTTTCTGCTGAGGAGGAACCAGCCGCCACATCTCCAGCAGAAGAGCTGGCACCAGGGCAAGGCATTGTCGATCTCTGCCCACAACAACCAGCACTGCAGGAGCTACAGCAAGAGGATGCAAGCGGCACCTCACAACAGCAGCTTGAGCTGATGTCCGTGGATGAGACTACAGCCACCACCTGGATACCCCAGGGATGCTGGGCAGTCGGCCCAGATCCCCCACAGAATGATGGAGTCAGCCCAGCCAACCTGTCTTCTCTCCAGCGGCTGAGAGGACTTCCGGGAGAAGGACCAGTCCGTACTTCTCCCCAGCGGCGGGTATGTTCTACGGGAGAGGCAGAGGTTGGCTGGGTGAGTAAAGCTTGGTGTGGGACAATTTGCATGGGGTACTGTGCAGGTGCTGGAATTGAGGGACTGGAAGTACAGACTAACTTCAGAGTACATCCGTCTGGGATCTACTCCTGCGTTAGTCTACTGCCATGTGGCTATTCCTTTGTTCTATTGTGTCTTGCTGGCCAGCAAACTATTATGGGATGTACTGTTTGTGTATTGGTGTGGGGGTTGGTCAATGTCCTTTGCCGCATGGCTGCATCCCATTGTTCTGTGTCTTGGTTGGATGGGGCGGGCTGATGAGGTGTTTCCTGTCCCTGGTTGTCTTTCCCCACCCTCTGTATAAAACATGTTGTTTGTGTAAAATAAAGTTCAGTTGGCTTCCTGTTTTAAGAAGAGCTGGGTGCTGTCTTTTTCCTGAGGGATTTCAGGGTGTGGTCCGTGGATGGTGTTCGGACAGGGGAAGCTGCGGTATAACGGAAAAACTCAGTGCGGTCTGTGTTCCGGTACATACACAAATCTTTAAAATAACAGGTTTAAAAAATGCCTTGAAGCTGTGCATTATATTCATAGCTTGCATGGTTTTAAGGGACATTCTCAGTCACGAACTTTGGTTAAGGAATTACAGACAGCAGCAGCAGCACCCCAATCTACTTTAGTTTGACTTATATTAGTTAAAAAAAGTTTTCCTTTTTTTTTTTTTTTACAGTTTCTCAACTAGCACAAGTAGTAGCCCTAAAACAATGTGTTTTTTTGGTCGAGAAAAAAGCTGCCATTGCTGATACACCGTATTTTTTCTCTACGTATTCCACCTAAAATCTTAAAGATGGTTATGACTGGATCCAGCAGAATTGTTTGAGTACTTTTACTGATTGCTATCACTTTGTCTTCCAACCATGTCTCTGCTTGCCATTACAATTTTTTTAATGTATTACAAATTTTGTACATTTTTGCCCAGGATCTGAGTTTCAGAGTCTAATGAGCTGCCTACAAGGGCATCCTACAAAGGGTAATAGACTTTTCTGCAGAACAGCCCTCAAGTTGAAGCCCTTGGGTACACTAAGGGGCATAAGAGAGAGCACACTCCTCATGCATTACCGTGATACATATGTTTAATAAAAGAAGAAGACAAATGGGTACTTACAAACTGAACATAAAAAAGGCATATACCACAAGAGCTTCAGTATGAAGTAGTGGGGTCCTGGAACCTTCTGGTTGAAGACGCCAACGCGTTTCAGGAGCTGGACTCCCTTCCTCATTACTGACCTCTGCACTCTGCTTTATGTATTACTTACCTTTGCATTCTGCAATACATATTAATGACCTCTCCACTCTGTTTTACATACTCCTGGCCTCTAACCTATGTGTTTCATACTACTGACCTCTACACTCTGCATTACATACTACTGACCTCTACACATGGCACTACATACTACAGGCCTTTGCACTCTGCATTGCTTACTACTAATCCCTGCACTTTGCATTACTGATTACTGACGTGTGTGTTCTGTGTTACATACTACTGTCCTCTGCACTCTGGTTTACTTACTCTTGAACCCTGCATTCTGCATTACACACTACTGCTCCCTGCACTCTGCATTACTGTCTTTTGATCCCTGAACTCTGTGTTACTTACTTCTGACCCCTGCCCTGCATCCTTCACTACACACAACTGACCCTTGCACTCCGAATTACTAACTACGACCTTTGTCCACTGTGTTACTTACTGCTGATCTCTGCACTGTGTTAATGATTAGTGATCTTTGACCCTGCTTTAATTATACTTGACCTCTGTGCTCTGCTTTTACTGCAATTGACCTCTGGCCTTTGCAGTACTACTATCTTCTGCACTTTGCATTACTTACTACTGACTTTTGCCTACTGTTTTGTTCACTACTAACCCCTGTACTCCCTATTACTATTGACCTCTGTACTCTGCGTTACTTACTCCTTACCCCTGCACTCTGCATTACTCACCTCTAACCTCTGTACTGCTTGCTTCTGACCTTTGCAATACATACTGATAATCCTTGCACTCTGCCTAGCCAGCCAGGCCAGAAGTGAAACCAGTAAGCTAGAATTCTGCCCAGCCATCTAGGCCAGAATTCTGCCCAGCCAGATAACTGTCCAGACATAAAAACATTTGTGAATGAAAGGGAATGCCTGAAAGGGAATCTTTTTAGCTTTCTCACTGAAGTTAAAAAGTTAAGAAAAACTTATATATTACAGTGACAGAAGTATTATCATAATTTTTTGCATTTTGCTTTCCGGTGTATATAGTGCGTGGGGACTTTAACTCCGTTATGCACCTGACTGAAGCACCTGACGCAGTGTACCGGTTTCTCATCAGTGCCCATCAGCAGTGAACCTGTTGCACATCGTCCATCAGTGCCAACATCAGCAGAGTACCTGTCACACAGCCACCATTGGCAGTGTACCCATTACAGAGCCACCATCAGCAGAGTACTATCACAAAGTCACTATCAGCAGAGTACCATCACAGCAGAGTATCATATCATCACATATTCGCCATGACCAGGGTACCTGTCCTACAGACACTATCATCAGTCTACCTGCCCCAGAGACAGCCATATAAAAAAATAATTACACTAGTGAGGAGGCATTCAAAATCCTCAGTATGACAGATGGGAGCAGCGGGGAGCTCTCACTGTCTGATTCCAATTCTTACCAGGCCATTATAGCTACCCTCCAACTCAGGATCAGCAAGCATTCCCCCTTTCATCACACAGTCAGGTGTAAAGGCCAACACTGAAAAAGTATCAGAAATTTATATTTTTAAATGTATTTTTGCCCGGCAGTTTACTTCTTTTTATTGTGGACCAGACAAACCTTTTTGCCCAACAATTCATTACTAAAAACCCCAGTTCATCCTATGCCTGACCTCTTACATTAGAGCAGGGGTGTCAAACTGCAGCCCTTCAGCTGTTAAGGAACTACAAATCCCATGAGGCATTGCAAGGCTGGCAGTTACAAGCATGACTCCCAAAGGCAGAGGCATGATGGAAGTTGTAGTTCCTCAACAGCTGGAGGGCCACCAGTTTGACACCTATGCATTAGAGGAATTTAACTTATTTTTGGGCCTCGCCCTTAATATGTGGCTTACAAAAAAAATGAAGATGTTTACTGGTCCACACACCCAATCCACCACATGCCCATTTAGTCTGCTGTAATGCCCAGGTCATGCTATGAGATCATGCAATTCCTTCATCCAGTGACAATACCTAGTGCCCTCCCTGAGATCATCCCAACTATAACAAGTTATACAAAATTCGTCCACTTCTTAATTTTCTTTTCCCAAAAGATTTGCTGGACTTTATGTCCCTGAACAAAACGTATGTGTGGACACTTCACTGGCCAGCTGGGAATTTAGCAATATATCCCAAGCAAAGGGGCCAGATATGGAGTAAAGCTTGACAAGCTTTGTGAAAGAGCCACTAGATATTTGCATGCGTTCCATGTGTATGAAGGAAAAGATTCCCAGATCCAGGCCCCTGAGTGCCCAACCTATCGGCACAAGTGGAAAAATTGTCTGGGACCTGGCTTTTCCACTTTTCCAAGGCTATCACATCTACCTAGACAATTTCTATACCAAGTATTAATAAAGGAAAGAAAATAGGAGATGGAGACCCATGCTGAGGTCTCCTATTCCTTGCTAATAGGATTTACTGGTGCCACACCCCTTACTGATAAGACACTGCAAATGATATCCCTAACTAAAAAATTTCTGTAGTTAACTTTGTCTCCCTGAAGAAGCGGGCCGTGAACCGCGTTGGAGAAACAAAGTATCAACTTGGAATAATTATGCCAATTATGATATTTATGCTCTCAAAGGGCAGATTTTGTAATGTTGTTTGTCAGTTATGTTTGTTAGAAGCATTTTATGCTTTTTAAGAGTAATGTATGTGTTTACATGCTATTTTTCATCACAATTGTGGTTCAATTTTATCAATAAAGTGGTAATTGTTATAACATTTGACTATATCAATTTTGTGGTATGGTGCCTTCAGAACCACATTAGTTTTTTTAGTTAAGGATATCATTTGCAATTTCTATATCAGTCTGCACCTTTTCCAACAACTGTAATATGAGAAAACCTTGACCTGTGGTACCTCCTGAGGAAATAGGAAGGGCTTCCCACAAGCTCTAGTGATTGGATTGATCTTTTACCCTGCTGCTGTAGTAGTGGGATTCAAGATAACACAGGTGTCTCACGTATGTGAGGGACTTCAGAGTAGAGTTCTGAGTAAAGAAAACCAGTTTTTGGTTTTGTGATTGCCGGAACAAGGTCTATTTGTCTGGAGGCTTTGAAGAGATTGGGTGGGACGAAGTCTTTAACCCTGTTCTCCAGTCCTGCCTGACCAAGGCCCTAATCCTGATGTTCCTGCTTGCTGCCTGGACAAATACTTTGACTGTGCTCACCATATCTCTGCGTACTGCCTGTACGGACCCAGGACAATTTATGGACCATGTTCCTGCCTGCTACCTGGACAAATACTTTGGTTGTGCTGACCATATCTCTGTCTGCTGCCTGTACTGACCCAGGACCTTTTATGGACCTTATTTCTGCCTGCTGCCTGTACTGACCTGGACCAATGCTCTCCTCAAATCACAGGTAATCTTTCGTTTACATTGTTTTCTATATAGTGTGTTGATTTTTGTGTTATACTTGTTGCATTGTTGGGCCTATAATCTGTTCAGACATTGAAAATGTCTTACACATGTGCTATCCCCATAATCAGGAGGAGTAGCAGAATGTATTTTAGGGAGTAATTGTTGGTACGTCCATGCTGTTTGTTAGAAATATCTTATAGATTGACAACGTTGTGTTAAAAAATGAAAACAAAAATGAAATGTTCAAAAGACTCATTATTCCTTTTAGAAAATACATTGTGGTGTTTGCTTTCCAAAATCAGGTCATTTTGTGGGTGTTTCCACTTTCCTGTTGCTTCAGGGCCTTCACAAACGTGATAAGTTGTCAAGAAATTAGATGTGTATTGTTTGCCCCTAGAACGCATAAAGGTGCTACTTGGGCCTCTTTATGTGGCCAGGCTGTGGAAAGGTCTCACATATGTGGTATCACCATAATCAGGAGAAGTAGCAGAATGTATTCTAAAGTGTAATTTGTGTTATGTATGTGTGCATTGTGTAAAAAAATACTTTCATTTTCTTTCCACATTTTCTGAAAACTTGTGGAAAAAATGACATGTTCAAAAGACTCATTATGCCTCATAGAATATACATTGGGGTGTTTTCTTCTTAAAATGGGGTAGTTTTGTGGGTAATTCTATTGTTCTGTTGCAACAGGGCATTAAAAAATGTAATAGGCAGTCTGGAAATTAAATGTGTAATTTATACCCCTAGGATACCTGAAAAAAGACTAAAGTTCACAGTTCTTACTGTGATGAAACCTTTTTCGTATTTGGAGATTCAATCTCTTCTCCTCCAGATGTAAAGCGTGCCCCCTTGTCCTCTGTGATGACCTCAGGGTGAATAACTCTACACCGAGTTCACTATATGAACCACTGATGTATTTATACATGTTGATCATATCCCCCCTTATGTATTATACATGATGATCATATCCCCCTTAATCTCCTCTTCTCAAGAGAGAATACATTCAATTACTCTAATCTTTCCTCATAGCTGAGCTCCTCCATGCCTCTTATCAGTTTGGTTGCCCTTCTCTGTACTTTCTCCAGTTGCCCAATGTTCTTTTTGTGAATTGGTGCCCAAAACTGAATTTAATATTCCAGATGAGGTCTTACTAATGATTTGTACAGGGGTAATATGATATTTCTCTCTCTGGAGTCCATACCTCTTTTAATACAAGAGAGGATTTTGCTCGCTTTAGAAACCGCAGCTTGGCATTGCATTATTAAGCTTATGATCTACCAGAACTCCCAGATCCTTTTCCACCACTGATTCCCCCAGTTGTACTCCCCATAGTTTGTATGATGCATGCATGTTCTTAGCCCCCAAGTGCATAACCTCACATTTATCAATATTAAACCTCATTTGCCACATAGTTGCCCAATTAAACAGTGCATTGAGGTCGGCTTGTAAGTTGGAGACATCCTGTAAGGACGTTATTCCACTGCAAAGCTTGGTGTCATCTGCAAAGACTGAAACAGTTTTTTTAATCCCAGACCCTATATCGTTTATAAATATATTAAAAAGTAAGGGTCCCAACAGTGAGCCTTGGGGTACACCATTGACAACCCTTGACCATTCAGAGTATGAATCATTAGCCACTACTCTCTGAATACGATCTTTTAGCCAGTTTTCTATTCATTTACATATGGATTTTTCCAAGCCTGTAACATTTTCCTTACACATTAGCCGTATGTGGGGAACTGTGTCAAACGCTTTTGCAAAATCCATGTATACCATGTCCACAGCCACCCCTCTCTCTAAGGTTTTGCTCACCTCCTCATAAAAAGAAATCAGATTTGTTTGAAAACTTCTGTCTTTCATGAATCCATGCTGTCTGTTGCTTAAAATATTTTTTTCCAGCAAGAACTCATCTACGGTAGGTGGTCCTTTATTAAACTCGCCAGTATCTCACCAACTATAGATGTTAAACAAAAACGTCTATAATTATTTGGTAAAGATTTTGATCCCTTTTTAAATAAGGGCACCACATTGGCCTTACGCCAATCCAGTGGTACTATGCCAGTCATCAAAGAGTCCCTAAACATTAGAAACAATGGTGTATGCCATCTGGTCCAGGTGCTTTGTTCACCTTTATTCTGTCTATATATTTGTGTGAGCCAATGTGGATCATCTGGAGCTGTGTCAATACCATGCCCATTATGGACAAGAGCTCCCCCATGCTCCTTTGTATGCACAGAGCTGAAGAAGGTATTTAATAAATTTGCCTTGTCTTGGTCCCCAGTCACCCACTCTAGATTATTTTTTAAAGGGCCTACATGCTCGGATCGGACCTTTTTACTTATAATATATTTAAAAAAATTTTGCGGGTTTGTCCTTCTATCTTTTGAAATCTTTTATTCATTTTCAATTTCTTTTGGCATATTCGGTTATATTCTTTGAAACGTTTAAACAATTATAGCGTTCCTTCATTTTTATATGTAATAAAAGCTCTTTTCTTATTATCTATAGCTTTTTTAACTTTGTCCGTAAGCCAGATAGGTTTGATTTTTAGCCTGCTAAACTTGTTGCCCATGGGAATATATTTTTTAGTATGTTCACATACAGTCTTTTTGAAGAACTTCCATTCCTGTGTTGTGTTCATCAATGCCAATATTCCCTCGCAGTCCAAGTCTTGGAGAGCAGCTCTCAGCCTTGGAAAATTAGCTCTCTAAAAGTTTAGAGTTTTTATTTTTTCCGTATGTGCTTTTTGTTTACAGCTAACAATAAATGAAATTATGTTATCGTCACTGCTACCCAGATGTTCTTTTATATAAACATTAGTAATAAGATCTGCATGGTTTGAGATTACCAGGTCCAGCAGAGCATCATTCCTAGTTGGGGCCTCTATGAACTGTACAATAAAATTGTCCTGTAGTAGGTTTATAAGTTTTTGCCCTTTAACTGCTCCTGCAGGATCATTACTCCAGCCAGTTTCCAGGTAGTTAAAATTCTCCATTCACTGTAACAGCCCTTTCAGCCTTTTTGATCTGTGCAAGGAGCTGAGTCTCCACCTCCTCATTTACACTGGGTGGCCTATAACAAACTCCAATGATTACCTTTGTAGTACGCACCCCCATGTGTAGTTCCACCCAAAATGCTTCTATGTGGCTAGGCTCTGAAAAAGTCTCACACATGTGGTATCCCTATACTTGGGAGAAGTAGCAGAATGTGTTTTTGGGGTATAGTTGCAAGCATGCATGTGCTGTATGAGAGAAATAACCTGATACTACATTTTTGTGGATCAAAAAAAAAGGTTTTCATTTTTGATAGCATTGTGGAAAAAAATTACAACTTCAAAAAACTCACTATACCTCTTCCTAAATACCTTGGACTGTCTACGCTCTAAAAAGGGGTCATTTGGTGGTTATTTATACTGTCCTGGCTTGTCACTGTCTCAGGAAATAAGGTAGGCGATCAGTATATCAGGTGTGATCAAGAGTGATCAATTTTCAATGATTGGTACCATAGCTTGTAGACTCTATAACTTTCACTCAGGCCAAATAATATAGACAGATATAGGTTCTTTTTACCAAAAAAAATGGAGTAGTGTACATTTTGGCAAAAGTTATGAAGAAAAATTACTTATTTGCTAAATTTTACAGAAACAAAGAAAAATGCATTTTTCCAATTTATTTTGGTCTTTTTTATTTATAGAGAAAAAAATGAAAAACCCAGTGCTGATTAAAAACCACCAAAAGAAATCTCAGCATTAACTTTGAGTTACACATGCAAAGTAACTCAAGATTGCATTAATTGCAGGGATCAAGGCCTCGAATGGGCAGTCCCTGCATTTTTAGAGGAATGTTCTGTGAAGGACCAACCCATAAAGGGGGGTAATAAGTGGTATCTGCCTATTTAGAGATGGGGTCTTGGTGAGACCTAAAAAGTAGAAATGATTTAGGCATGCCCACCTGAAAAGTGGGCAGACAAGATCAGTGTCCCAGGGTTTGGGACCATAATGTTGGTAAGCCTTAAAGCTGAAGCCTAGCCATGACAGTCCAAACCCTGATCTGCTTTCAATGTAATAGAAAGTTGTGGCTCCCAAAGTTGGGTCTAGGAAGATGAAGCAGAGTGATAGGGATGATGGGTCCCAAATAGGGTGATCAGGTGGCATGCTCAGTGTAAGCTTCCCATCTGGAAGTCTGGGAAGTGCTACTGAGTAAAGGTGATTACCTCTGTGTAAGTGCTTTCACAGAGTTAAGTAAAATTATTTACTTAGATTTTTTGGGTGATAGTTGTTAATATAATAAAGTTGAAAAATTGAGACCTTAATTTTTATTTAAGCACTTTTTGTGTTATAAACATGTTTTACTGAGAAAAAATTTGTATGACTCCACACAAATTTGAAAACTTAATTGTTTTTGCTTAAATTGTTTTGTACAGCATGTGTCATTATCAACAATTATTTAACAAAAACTAGAGCTAGTTTACACAATATACTGACTGCTTGCAAAGGGGAATGATATGTGAGAATCCAAAGAATATAAAATCTTTGTATCTGGTTTTGTATCTGGTAAGTATATGTGTCACTTATACTGACCATGCACGAATTGAAGTACATCTGGTTCAGAAGGAACCGGATGAACTTTAATCCATGTTTGGCTGTTCCTGTTGATGAGAAGTTAATCGACCTCTCATGTACTGGACTGCTGGAAAATTTCAGTTCGATCAGTGCGGTAGCCAATAGGCTATGGTGCTGATAAGTGTATTCTGACAGCAAGGAGGTGGGGGAGTCACCCTGCTATCAGAATACGACAAAGTATCCTTATGGTTTGGTGCTAGAATTATAAAACATTAACTGACACATTTTTTAAATGTATTTTTGTTGATACTAAAGTTTTTTGGAGAGTGAAATAATTGTGTAGAGGTGTACATTGCACAGTATGTTATGAAAACGTTTCAGTATTTGTTTCTATCTGCACTATAAAAAAAAAGTCTTATCAAGCAAAATTTGAATGCATTTCATTGCTTCTGGTTCTAATAGTTTCAGTAATCTAATAATTTTAGTAGTGTCACAGTGTTTGCCACTGTAAAACATTACCCTACACTTGTCAAGCTGCATTTTTCATGTTCTAAAAGTGCTGCAGTAAGCAAAAGAATGTCATATCTCCAAAGAAATATGAATGGCATTGTTTTGAATTGAAGTACATTACTTCATACTAAGTTGTTGAAAGATGTCTTTCTGGGTTTTAAATGTGTTGTACTTACAAATAGAGATGGGTGAATCTGCCAGGGTTTGATTTGCATGGGGTCATTGAATCCTGTTGGAAATTTTTAAAAAACCTGAACAGCAGCGAATCCTGTTAAAGTCTCTGGGAACAAATCCTATTAGTAGATTCTAGATATTTTTTATGGCTAATAGGCAAACTACTGTCAAAAAAGACATGGGATTCTGGGCACTGCCATACGGAGCTTGTGACAATACCAAACATTAAACAATAAAAAAAATTAAGTGGGGAAGGGTTCTGTTCATGCAGCTTCAAGGATGACATTGAAGGCACACTGTGAGGGGAGTGACTTTTGAGTGTCGGGGGACCACTGTATTATCTTCCCAAATCATTATGTTTAAGTGACCCTGTGCCTGTTAGGGTACAGGGTGTACATGTGAATGTCCCAGTTCTGTGTATAGTGTGTGTTCCTTTGTTCTCGGCCACATGGTTGTCCATTGTCTACTGCCATGTGGCTATTCCTTTGTTCTATTGTGTCTTGCTGGCCAGCAAACTATTATGGGATGTACTGTTTGTGTATTGGTGTGGGGGTTGGTCAATGTCCTTTGCCGCATGGCTGCATTCCATTGTTCTGTGTCTTGGTTGGATGGGGCGGGCTGATGAGGTGTTTCCTGTCCCTGGTTGTCTTTCCCCACCCTCTGTATAAAACATGTTGTTTGTGTAAAATAAAGTTGAGTTGGCTTCCTGTTTTAAGAAGAGCTGGGTGCTTTCTTTTTCCTGAGGGATTTCAGGGTGTGGTCCGTGGATGGTGTTCGGACAGGGGAAGCTGCGGTATAACGGAAAAACTCAGTGCGGTCTGTGTTCCGGTTCCGTTACATTGGTGACAGCAGTGGGATTGTGCTTCCAAGCTGTAAAACACATCCAAACCACCACCGGGATTCAAGAGCAGGAAAAGACATCAGTCACCCCAGTGGAGCTATGGACCTGGCATCAGAGTTCCCAGGGCTGCTGTAGATCGTCCTTGCAACATACCCCAGGACTGTGTCTACGGATCAGTACCTGGAGCTCAGGCAGTGGATTTGGGAGGTGCTTTGGAGAGGAGCGGTCCAGGCTGCTGGTATGGACAAAGGCAAGTGCTATCCAACCCCAGGGGAACGGGTCAGGGACCATCGGAAGTTACGGATGCCATTCCTGGGAGAGCAACCTCAGGAGCAATGGGTGACTGAGTTGGACAGGCTGGTCCAGCAGGGGATACAACTGGACAATAGATATCGGGCTCTGCGGTGGTATGCAGAGCAGGAATATTTAGCGGTGTCAACAGAGTGCTCTCCTGAGGGACATGACTTTGGTGGGCCTGGATTGCTGTGGGAGAGCCTTACAAATCTTTTCGTGTTTGGCAATGAAGAAGAACTCAATCTGAAGGAGTTACGAGAAGGCAGAGAGGCTATGATCGGTCTCACAGGGGTCTCAGAACTTGAACCAGATCTGCAATACCTGCTGAAGAAAGAACTGGATCTAGGAAGGGCATACAGGCAACTGCTAGGACATGTTCGGCAGCATGCCCAAGAATCAGCAGTGGAAATTCCAGAGACTGGGGATCTGATAGACCTCTCGGCTGAGGAGGAACCAGCAGTAGACCTGGCAACAGGGCCAAACGGTACTGAACTCTACCCAGCACTGGTAATGTCTCCTGAGTTCCATGGACAGGAGATAGTGAACCCTTATCCCCAGACACCAGTTCCGGAGGCTGGGGATTTGATTTACTTTTCTGCTGAGGAGGAACCAGCCGCCACATCTCCAGCAGAAGAGCTGGCACCAGGGCAAGGCATTGTCGATCTCTGCCCACAACAACCAGCACTGCAGGAGCTACAGCAAGAGGATGCAAGCGGCACCTCACAACAGCAGCTTGAGCTGATGTCCGTGGATGAGACTACAGCCACCACCTGGATACCCCAGGGATGCTGGGCAGTCGGCCCAGATCCCCCACAGAATGATGGAGTCAGCCCAGCCAACCTGTCTTCTCTCCAGCGGCTGAGAGGACTTCCGGGAGAAGGACCAGTCCGTACTTCTCCCCAGCGGCGGGTATGTTCTACGGGAGAGGCAGAGGTTGGCTGGGTGAGTAAAGCTTGGTGTGGGACAATTTGCATGGGGTACTGTGCAGGTGCTGGAATTGAGGGACTGGAAGTACAGACTAACTTCAGAGTACATCCGTCTGGGATCTACTCCTGCGTTAGTCTACTGCCATGTGGCTATTCCTTTGTTCTATTGTGTCTTGCTGGCCAGCAAACTATTATGGGATGTACTGTTTGTGTATTGGTGTGGGGGTTGGTCAATGTCCTTTGCCGCATGGCTGCATCCCATTGTTCTGTGTCTTGGTTGGATGGGGCGGGCTGATGAGGTGTTTCCTGTCCCTGGTTGTCTTTCCCCACCCTCTGTATAAAACATGTTGTTTGTGTAAAATAAAGTTCAGTTGGCTTCCTGTTTTAAGAAGAGCTGGGTGCTGTCTTTTTCCTGAGGGATTTCAGGGTGTGGTCCGTGGATGGTGTTCGGACAGGGGAAGCTGCGGTATAACGGAAAAACTCAGTGCGGTCTGTGTTCCGGTACATACACAAATCTTTAAAATAACAGGTTTAAAAAATGCCTTGAAGCTGTGCATTATATTCATAGCTTGCATGGTTTTAAGGGACATTCTCAGTCACGAACTTTGGTTAAGGAATTACAGACAGCAGCAGCAGCACCCCAATCTACTTTAGTTTGACTTATATTAGTTAAAAAAAGTTTTCCTTTTTTTTTTTTTTTACAGTTTCTCAACTAGCACAAGTAGTAGCCCTAAAACAATGTGTTTTTTTGGTCGAGAAAAAAGCTGCCATTGCTGATACACCGTATTTTTTCTCTACGTATTCCACCTAAAATCTTAAAGATGGTTATGACTGGATCCAGCAGAATTGTTTGAGTACTTTTACTGATTGCTATCACTTTGTCTTCCAACCATGTCTCTGCTTGCCATTACAATTTTTTTAATGTATTACAAATTTTGTACATTTTTGCCCAGGATCTGAGTTTCAGAGTCTAATGAGCTGCCTACAAGGGCATCCTACAAAGGGTAATAGACTTTTCTGCAGAACAGCCCTCAAGTTGAAGCCCTTGGGTACACTAAGGGGCATAAGAGAGAGCACACTCCTCATGCATTACCGTGATACATATGTTTAATAAAAGAAGAAGACAAATGGGTACTTACAAACTGAACATAAAAAAGGCATATACCACAAGAGCTTCAGTATGAAGTAGTGGGGTCCTGGAACCTTCTGGTTGAAGACGCCAACGCGTTTCAGGAGCTGGACTCCCTTCCTCATTACTGACCTCTGCACTCTGCTTTATGTATTACTTACCTTTGCATTCTGCAATACATATTAATGACCTCTCCACTCTGTTTTACATACTCCTGGCCTCTAACCTATGTGTTTCATACTACTGACCTCTACACTCTGCATTACATACTACTGACCTCTACACATGGCACTACATACTACAGGCCTTTGCACTCTGCATTGCTTACTACTAATCCCTGCACTTTGCATTACTGATTACTGACGTGTGTGTTCTGTGTTACATACTACTGTCCTCTGCACTCTGGTTTACTTACTCTTGAACCCTGCATTCTGCATTACACACTACTGCTCCCTGCACTCTGCATTACTGTCTTTTGATCCCTGAACTCTGTGTTACTTACTTCTGACCCCTGCCCTGCATCCTTCACTACACACAACTGACCCTTGCACTCCGAATTACTAACTACGACCTTTGTCCACTGTGTTACTTACTGCTGATCTCTGCACTGTGTTAATGATTAGTGATCTTTGACCCTGCTTTAATTATACTTGACCTCTGTGCTCTGCTTTTACTGCAATTGACCTCTGGCCTTTGCAGTACTACTATCTTCTGCACTTTGCATTACTTACTACTGACTTTTGCCTACTGTTTTGTTCACTACTAACCCCTGTACTCCCTATTACTATTGACCTCTGTACTCTGCGTTACTTACTCCTTACCCCTGCACTCTGCATTACTCACCTCTAACCTCTGTACTGCTTGCTTCTGACCTTTGCAATACATACTGATAATCCTTGCACTCTGCCTAGCCAGCCAGGCCAGAAGTGAAACCAGTAAGCTAGAATTCTGCCCAGCCATCTAGGCCAGAATTCTGCCCAGCCAGATAACTGTCCAGACATAAAAACATTTGTGAATGAAAGGGAATGCCTGAAAGGGAATCTTTTTAGCTTTCTCACTGAAGTTAAAAAGTTAAGAAAAACTTATATATTACAGTGACAGAAGTATTATCATAATTTTTTGCATTTTGCTAAACATTCATTTTTAATGGGGCCTTGCTAAGTTATCTGCCTAAAAAAGGTTCACTGCACCCTGGTGATCTTTTAGCTCTTCCATATTGTTCAAGTACTTCTCCACCGCTCCAAGTTTGCCTCCCCCTGCTTTAGACTTAGCTGTAGCAGCACCTACAGGTGAAATGTGACAATGTAGCTCCTTCAGTCTCACATAACAAGTTAAAAGGGACTTCCAAGTTGTTGAAACAACAGCAGGACAAACAATTTAGCATTTGTGTAGTCAAGTACTGATCTTGAACATGAAGATCTGCCTCTGCTTTCCAATTCATTCCAGTAGTGTTCAATAAGGTTGATGTTGGGGTTCTGTGGAAGTCACTCACAAACAGCAAATTCATCAAACCATGTCTATATAGACCTGGCTATACTGTTTCCACAAGGTTGGAATTGCACAATTGTCTATATAGTCTTTATATGCTATAGCATTAAGAGATCCACTAACTGGAAGCACCTGAAAGAAAAGATTTGGAAAGATATCTGAAAACTTTTGGTCATATAGGAAGGTGTGATTCAGTGGTGTCACTAGGGTTACTGTCACCTGGTGCAGTAAAACATTGTGTCACCCCCTCCCCCCAGGTTGTACTGCACTGCCCATCAGTGTAGATCTTACCCCCTAGCCTGCCACTGTGCTCTGTCCTGCCACTGAGGAGTGACAGCAGGAGCAAGACAGAGCAGTAGACACTGGGCAGGCTAGAGCATCAGGCTCTCTCCTGCCTAGCCTGCCACAGTGCCCTGCAGGGCGCTGGGCAGGCTAGTTTTGGGTTGGATGATGTCCAGGGAAGCCATCAGAAATTTTGGGACCCCTTACGCAGCTTTAGGCCTGGCCCTTTCCCAGGCCTCACAACCAACATTCCCCAGGGCATATCAAACTAAGCTCAAGTGCTTAGTAAAGGTAAAATCTATTCAACTGTAGAATTGGATTGATTTGTGGTTTTTAGGTTTACAACCACTTTAACAGTAAGGTATTACGTTTTGGACAAAGAGCAGAAATGAGACAGCCTCATATATTCAGAAAAGAGATGGCCCAATCCAGTAAAGAGACATCCCCAGATATTCAGCAAAGAGACAGCTCAATCCAGCAATGAGACGCCCCTATCCAGCAAAGAGACATGCCTATATATTCAAAGACATCACAATATATTCAGCAAAGAGACATCCCTAAATATTCAGTAAAGAAACAGCCCAATCTAGCAAAGAGATGAGCCTATGCAGCAAAGGGACAGCTACATATAGCAAAGAGACATCCCAATCCTGCAGAGATGACTCAATCTAGCAAAGAGATAGCCCAATTCAGCAAAGAAACAGCTACATATAGCAAAGACATTTCCCAATCCAGCAAAGAGACAGCTACATATAGCAAAGAGACAGCTACCATAGCAAAGAGACAGTCCAAACCAGTAAAGAGACAGCCCAATCCAGCAAAGAGACAGCTACACATAGCAAAGAGACATCCCAACCCATCAAAGAGACAGCTCCATATACCAAAGAGATATTCCAATCCAGCAAAGAGACTGCCCAATACAGCAAAGAGACATCCCAATCCAGCAGAGAGACAGCTCCATATAGCAAAAAGACATCGCTTCTAGCAAAGAGACAGTCACAGGCAAGCTGGCAGCAATACTAGCACCTACATTCAAGGGGCAGGCCGATCCGTGAAACCTCCTCCAGGCACACACTACCATTACAGTCTCCTCTCTGTCTTTCTCTAGTCTAGTCTTCTGGCCTCAGTTTGACTGTACAGCACTCTACCACTGACACCCTACCTACCAAACATAAGTAGCTGCAGGTGAGAGGAGTCTCAGAGGGTGGCAAGTTCCCATCTCCCTCATTACTAAAAATACAGAGGAGTAGGCACCCTGTGGAATGTGTCACTTGGGTGTGGTCCGCACCCCCATGGTGACACCACAGGTGTGATAGTCAGACATCCACAAACATTTGACCATATAGTATAAAAAGGAGATACTGTCTACCATGTTAAACAAATGCCAGAGATGACAAAAGTATCTTTTAAATGTGACTGATATGCCGTCATACATTTTACTGGAATTGAATAGATAAATACTTAAAGTAATTTTTCTTTAAATTATTTTATTTATTTCAGGTACTTATATAGCACTGTCAATTTATGCAGTGCTTTACATATATATATTGTACATTCATATCTGTCCCTAACCCTCAAAGGGCATACAATCTAAGGTCCTTAACTTACATTTATACATACATATATTAGGGCCAATTTAGACAGGATCCATTTAACCTACCAGCATGTCTTTGAAGTGTGGGAGGAAACTGGTGTACCTGGAGGAAACCCATGCAAGCACAGGGAGAACATACAAACTCCAGGCAGGTGGTGCCGTGGTCGGGATTCGACCCAGCGACCCTTATACTGCCAGGTGGAAGTGCTAACCAGTAAGTCAATGTGCTGCCCAGCACACTATTATTTTATATAGCGCCAACAGTTTGTGCAGTGCTTTACAAAATGAAGGTAGGCATTACAGTTACAACACAATTTGGTACAAGAGGAAACAGAGGGCCCTGCTCATTAGAACTTACAATCTAGGAGGAAGGCAAAACTTTTTTTCTTTAGATAGAGTGGAGAGAGATTAGAACACCTATCAGTTTTTGTTGCTGTGTGTCCCCTTTAGGTAGATCAACCCTCTCTATTTGTGCTGTATACTGTTATCATCAAAACTGAAAGTAAAAAAAAAAAACAAAGTTTGGGTTGACATCAAAACACTAATAGTGGGTAAATCCTCTAATAGGGACACTAGTTCTGGTTCCCTCACTTTGAAGGGATTTCTTCCCACTTCTTGGCTATGGGACAGAAAGTGAAAGGAAATCTTCCCAATGGGAAGAAAATGGGAAAAAAGGGAGTTATAATCTTCAATTACTGTATCCAAAATGAAAAAAAAAAGTTTTGCCTTTAGTTCCACTTTAACGAGCTTGTCTCATTATCTCATTACACGTCAAGTGCCAACACATTAAAACATTCTACAAAAATTCTACATTGTTAATACCTTGAGAATTTTCATAGCATTAGTCATGAAGAATAACATTTATATTTACATAGGCCATAATACTGTATGAATGCAAAGAACTGTCAAAAAGTTGCCTAAGGAAAATTGCAATAACAACACAAGAGTGACCTCTGTGCTTTGTGTTAATTCATCATTGAAGTTAAAAGAATAGATATTGTTTGCAAGTAAAAAGACAGGTAGCTGCCTTCATCACTCATGGAACAGTTGCTTAATTACATGTTTGGCATAAACAGGACCAAGGTCAACTTAGTTAAGAGGTTCAGACACAACTCTTTAAAAGGTGACCCAGACAGGTCAGTGACCTAGAAAATATTACTGTATATCCTGTCTGCAACCCTGGTTGTATGGATGGATTTGTTCTTTTGCCATGTCCCATTTCCTGCCTTTGTTAACATTGTTTGATAGTGTGAAAGGCCGTTATTTTGCACAATTTAAACAGGTGCAACATGAGTGTATCCTGCAGCTAATGTTTATGTGGAAATGACCTAACATTTGTCCAGCAGTATGCAACAGCTTTTATGTGCACAGATACTAAGATAATTAAGCAAGATAGTCTGAACTATAGGACCTAAATCTGTGTAGATTACCAGCACCAAAGCCTGTATGTTTATGAAGACATCTTCAGCTTCTGGCTTCAGGCAATGGCTTTATTATGCCTAAGCCTAAGAACTTGTTTTAAAGAATGCTGGAAGAATACAGGATTCTAGAAGCAAAGAATGGGGTTGATTTACTACAGCTGGAGAGTGCAAAATCTGGTGAAGATCTGTATAGAAATCAATCAGCTTCTGGAATTTTTTTTACCAAGTTTAATTGAATAAACTGAAGTTGATTGGCTACCACGCACATCTACACAAGATTTTGCACTCTCCAGTTTTAGTAAATCAACCCCAATATCTACTTAGCAAAGTAAACGGTCACACAGTTTAGCAAATAAAATGAACCTATTTTTATTTCCATACACCAACTCATGTGAAAATCAAAATCTATTTTTTTTAATGCCCTCACTATAGGTGTAGGCCATTTATGTACCCCTCCTAGCCTGGCTGGAAAACTCCCAGAGATGGCGTACCCCCATCTTGCCCTGTTGCTAAGATGTTGCTAAGACACTCCCAGATGCTACTGCTCACCTACACCATCACAGAAGTGAGCTATGTCTTCGATTCGAACTCATATGCTTTCCCTCCCCCATCACAATCTGAGCTTTTTAATACATACTGTTAGACAGGCTCATTTGGTTTGTTTGCAAGCTGGTTGGTAAGTTGAGCTGGGAATTTTTCTCTTTTATTGTTTGACATGCATCACCCTTCCATGAGCTCCTTGCTGTGAAGGCCAGTTATAGACTGGGGAAGTGGCGATTTTATGTACTATTGACTTGTTGGTGAGGGGGCGCACTGTACACCTCGGCTGCCATTGTGCTATGTTCTGGGTGTCCGGTGCACTACTCTACCTTTTAAGGAGGGGTGGGCTCCCTCAAGTTCACCTGCCCTGGGTCTATCCATTAAATACATGTGCCTCTATTATAGGGGTTCTAAAAATTTGTAGAGTTAGGAACTTCAGAATATCTGGGCTCCACAATTATGTGATGAGGAGACTAGTGCAAGTGCAGGGGTTTGAGAGCCAGCTCCTATGATAGTGGAGTGAGCAGTAACAGCTGGGAGTGTCTTAGCAATATCCTAGCACCAAGGCAGGAAAGGGGGACACTGTCTTTGGGAGTTTTTCAGCCAGGTTTCATTAGGCACATTATTGGCCTACACCTATAGCAAGGGCCTTATCCAAAGCTGTGCAGTTTTTTTTTTTTATAAAAAGGCATCTTTTACCAGCAGTTTTTTTGTAAAGGTGAGTTAACCTTTTAAAGGAAATGTGTGCTTTTCCAAAAATGTATTGCCATGTATTGATGGAAAAAAGACCTGTCTTTCAGTTTAGCTAGTTATCAGAATGGTAGTGGGCAGTAGCATCGCTACACAGGGGGCAAGGGGGGGCAGTGGAGGAACTACCGGGGTCACAGCGAGCACGCCTTGGTGTTCTGCTGCCTGGGAAGGGCCTGACAAGTGGAGTGGTGAGCGGGCGAGTCGGAGGCCACAGGGAAGGCGAACAGCAAGGGCAGCTAGGTTGGAGAGGTGAACATCAGTGGACGCAGCATTCCCAGTGCAGCGGCACCTCCCAGAACCTGGATTCCATATCCAACCTCCTCTTCGCTCCAGCATCAACAGTGATAGAGGCTCAAGGGACAGGCTGACTGGGGTCCTGCAGGACCAGGACAGGTAGGAGGTGCAGGCAGCCAGGGATCCGCTGGAAGGAGAAGGAGCCGTGCACCCCCATTGTTACCCTGAAGGAGAACAAGTCCTGCCTCATACTGGCCATCATGAATGACCTACTGCTGGCATGGAAGGTACTCTCTCACTTCCCTCTCTCAAACCCCCCTCTCTATCACCCCCCTCTCACCCCCCCTCACCCCCTCTCACCCCCCCATCAACCTCCTCTTTCATCCCCCTCTCTCACCTCTGGTCTCACTCCCTCTATTTCTCTCACCCCCCTCTCTCTGTCTCTCACCCCCTCTCTCTCACCTCACTCTCTCCCACTCCCCTCTATTTCTCTATCCCCCTCTCACTCTCTCACACCCCTCTCTCTCTCCCTCTCGCCACCCTCCCTCTCTCTCACACCTCCCCTCGCCCCCACTCTCTCATTACCCTTTCCTGTTTCTCACCCGCCTCCCTCTCTCTCTCACCCTCTATCTCTCTTTCCTGTAAACTGGGCTGGTAAACCTGGAGGAGGGTTGAAGGGGTTAATTCATTAACAATTTAGTTAGTCAGTAAAGTGCAGCAAGAAGGGATAAATTGTTCTGCCAGTGGTCATTGATGCATTAGTGACAAATGAAAGTTGTTTAACCCCTTTGTGCTGCATTAGTCGCCCCAGTATCTGTGTTCATTAACCCCTTTATGAAGGGGTTAAAAAACATTGCCAGTGGCAACTAATGCAGCACAAAAGGGTTAATTAATTGTGCCAGTGCCCACCAACAGGGAGGGATTAAAGTAGAATTTCCAGTTTAAACCTGACTAACCTTAAAAATTCTCCCATCCCCCCTCCTAACATGATGTGTGTTGCCCTTCCATGTGCACCTTACTGCAAAGGCTAGATATAGATTGGGGTGGTTGCCGCTTGTATGCACAGCTTGCTAGCTGAACGCTGGATGCCTCCAGCTGCCATTGTACTCTTGCTGGGTGTTATGTGCATACTCGTGCCTTTAAGGAGGAGTGGGCTTCCTCCAGGCAAACCTGCACGTAATCTAACCATTTACTGCTATATGTGCTCCAGTTTGGAGACTCTCAAAACCATAGCGTTAGGACTGCTGTATACATAGGGGCCTCAGCGTAGGCACTGCGGCTTCTACATATATTTGCAAATGTGTGCAACTAAAACCTCAGTTTTTAATGTAAATTGTTAGACAGGGTCAATTTTAGCTAGTTGCTAAGTGTGCTGGGATTTTTTTTTACTGTGTTAGTTTGTGAATAGCAGTTGGAAGACCTTCTGGGAAAGCCACAAGACACATAGGGAGATGTTTATCAATACTGACTTGTGGTTGTGATTGTGGCTGCCAAATTTCTCGCAAAGGGAAGGATTTATTTGTAGCACCCTCTTGCTAGACTGCTAGGTTTTTGGTAAGACAAATGTAGTTGTTTTTTTTAGCTCTCCGGTAATCAACAGTGCAGAACTGTTTTGCTTTAGGTTGCTCTGGGTTCTACAGGCTGCAGGAATGATATCTTTCCCCTGTTTTCTGGAGTTCTCCAGAATATAGTGGGTGGAAGAGTCTGATAGCTAACCTGAATATATATGCAGCCCCAGACAATCTTTGGAGAGGTGTGTCCAGATGGTAGTGGGAAAGCGTATACATAGTCTGAAGCCCAGAGGAATGGGTTCTTGTCCAAGAGGAGAAATTCTCAGCCAGGAAGGGCTGCCTGCCTTCCTGGCTTTCCTGCTCAAGGTCCAGCCTAATAATTAGGATCCCATGCTGATAGGGTCTGCTCAACTTCCAATATTTTCAGGAAATAAAGAGGTGTGCCACTGAAGGCCTGCCTTGGGAGTTCACAAGAGGTGCCTGTCTGCTGGAATCAGAGAGTAACATTCCACGTCGGAGAACACTGACCCAAAAGGGGCAGACTTTTAGTGACTGTTTGCTTTTATTACCTCTGATGCTCAAAATACAAGACTTACCTTGCCTGGGTCATTGCCTGGTCCCCAAGTGCTATCCACCTGCTGTCCCACTGTTTATGGGACTGCTCTATAGAGCTACTACTAGGAAAATTGTCCTCATTGTTTCTGTTAGTAATGTGGAGTATAACACAGCTCCCTGAACCCTAACCAAGTTATTACTACAATAAGCTTTAAAAAGGCAACTGTTATGGACTGATTTCTGGAGTCAAAGTGTGAAGTTGCTGTTTGGCTGGCTGCACTAGCATGAATAGAACTTGGAACGTTAATTCAGCGATTCTAGAATAGGGTAGTGTTACATATTATCTGTGTGTTAGTTATATAATACATTAGAATATGCAATTGAAAAAGTGTTCCTTAAAACTTTATAGTTCTGTAATGTGAGTTTAAATTACACAAAATTGCATATTAATTACTGTGTGGCCACTTTAATAAATCTTCCCCATAGTTTTGCATGCATGCAGTATTTTTAACTTTCAATTTCAGAATGTTTTAATGAAAAATATGTTCTCTATGCCTCCATACTGCTATTCATTGTGGAACCAAATTGTATAGAAACCAAATAGACTTCATGATTTTAGCACATTTGCAGTGTTTACTGTTTAATGTTAGGAATTCACTGATTGATATTACCTGCAGGTGTGGGCCAACAACTCATGGGGCCCCTGGGCAATAGGAAATCATGGGGCCCCTGTGTCCTCGCCCACATTAAAACCACACCCAAAAAAACCTATGAAAGGTACCAGGGACATCTCATGGGGCCCCCTACTGACCCCGTGCCCTTGAGCAGTGCCCGATTACTCAAATGGTCAGTCCACCCCTGATTACCTGCATTTGTTTTTTCATTTTTTTTTTTTTTTCATAGGCTTTTTTGAAATGTCCGTGGTACCTTTCATAGGCTTTTTTTAGTGTGGGTGAGGACACAGGGGCCCCATGATTTCCTATTGCCCAGGGGCCCCATGAGTTGTTAGTCCATACCTGCAGGTAATATCAATCAGTGAATTCCTAACATTAAACAGTAAACACTGCAAATGTGCTAAAATCATGAAGTCTATTTGGTTTCTATACAATCCACTGCAGCCAAGTTTCATAGAGGTCCTCACTTGTTTAGTGGGTGTATCTACTTTCTGAAGCCTTACATCTGCAACTCTTCTCTTTCTGAAACATTACCAATCTCTTCTTCCAGAGCAGGTTTAATCTTGATTGGTGGTTGTGATGGAGGAACTCTTCAGAATGTTCGACTACCCCTTTGATACTTTAGGATTTCAAATGTGAATCACATCCAACAGCCTGCTGTGAATGCATAACAAAAGTTAAACAAAAGAGTGTCCTAGACAACAAGGATGTAGCAGTAACTAATATATAAAATAGTAGTGCAGCGCTAAAAAGTATTAAAATTCATGGAAGTTTGTGTAATAAATCAAAAACAATATCAAATGTAAAATAAATATAATCAGATGAATTCATAAAAGTTCATGTGATATGTCTCATATATGGCATCAAATAGAAATCCTTCTGCTGTGATACGCTAGTAACTGGTAAAAATAGCAGAAATGCGCACTCACCGACCGCGCATTAGGAATGCGCATATAAGTGACTATCAACCGAGGTAGATAACTACGGATAGATGACAGGACATCCCTCCAGGGTAAAGATCATCAAGCCTTGGATGAAGTGATGTACAGCAGGGCACAGAGGTCTCCTTAAGAGTGGATGAACAGCCTGGATGTATGGGCTCTCTCCTCTGGATACTGGTATAGTAGAACTGCTGCTATGTATCTGAAACCCTCAATATAGGGTCAATAACAAAGAGGGAATGCCCATAGTGTAGTAGGTTGATGCTTTATTGCCATGAAGTACATATAAAAAAAATTGGGTGCAAGTACAAGTGAATTGTCAAAAGTGACAGACAAGCATAGTGTACACTTCATCAGAGGGAGGCCAACCCTCTGATGAAGTGCATTAGCGCGAAAGGCCTCAGGAGGAGCCAACAGCACGTGTGACGTCATCCACCGCCGTGACCACGAGGAGGTCCAGGGGCCATTTTACTCTAGGGTCAGTACACTATCCTTGTCTGTCACTTTTGTCTGCAGTAGGGCAGACATTGACATGTAATAACAAAACCAACAAGTAAAGGAGGCAAAAGTTGAGGCAATCTACCAGAAAAAAAACAATTGTGCCATAGAGTGTGGCTTCCATAAAAGAGAAGCCAAGAGACATGGATGGAAAATCACATGGGGGAAGGACAGAGGGCACCCAGGAGAGTATGAAGTTATTGTAGATGGATAGTAAAACTACAAACTTAGCTAACAACAGAAACCTATACCAGCTAAAAGAGTAAATGAGATAATGGAGAATCATCAAGGACATTGGAGCTTTCACTTTTACGTCCCAGGGTATATAATTGCTGGATCAACCATAGAAGCAGGAGCATTATGAAAGTGGAGCCATTCTAGGAAATGGAAGGAGGATGAAGGAACTGGGAGTTCTGACTGAAGCAGAGTATGATCCATATATGCATGCCAACTGTATAAAAATCGATTAATAGAGATGGCATGAAATAATTCCATTTCTAGTTTTTTGGCAAGAGTTTTGAGTTTGTGTTTGAGATAGCTGGCCCTGTTGTGGAGGTTCATTTTCTGAGTATGGCCCTACAGGTTAGTAGTAGGCAGATAAGTATTCAGTGAAAGTTGTTGGAGAGTTCCACCAATTGTGTCATATCAATTTGAGCAGGCGAGGTGCTGTAACCGAACAAAATGAGAATCGCGTCTTTGGGGATTCTGCAGTTTGTAACCACATAGATGAAGGAGGCTACATGGTCCCAGAAATATATCGACATGACCAGAAACTATGTGCGTATGAGGGCATAGATGAGCCACATAATTAACATATACACTATATTGCCAAAAGTATTGGGACGCCTGCCTTTACATGCACATGAACTTTAATGGCATTCCAGTCTTAGTCTGTAGGGTTCAATATTGAGTTGGCCCACCCTTTGCAGCTATAACAGCTTCAACTCTTCTGGGAATGCTGTCCACAATGTTTAGTTGTGTGTTTATGGAAATGTTTGACCATTCTTCCAGAAGTGCATTTGTGAGGTCAGGCACTGATGTCGGAAGAGAATGCCTGGCTAGCAGTCTCCGTTCTAATTCATCCAAAAGTGTTCTATCGGGTTGAGATCAGGACCAGTCCAGTTCCTGCACCCCAAATTCACTCATCCATGTCTTAATGGACCTTGCTTTGTGCACTGGTGTGCAGTCATGTTGGAACCGTTCCCACAAAGTTGGGTGCATGAAATTGTCCAAAATGTTTGGTATGCTGACACCTTAAGAGTTCCCTTCACTGAAACTCAAGGTCTAGACCCGACCCCTGAAAAACAGCCCCACACCATAATTCCCCCTCCACCATACTTTACACTTGGCACAATGCAGTTAGGCTAGTACTGTTCTCCTGACAACCACCAAACCCAGACACGTTCATCGGATTGCTAGACAGAGAAGCATGATTTATCACTCCAGGGAACATGTCTCTACTGCTCTAGAGTCCAGTGGCGGCATGCTTTACACTACTGCATCTGACGCTTTGTATTGCACTTAGTGATGTAAGGCTTGGATGCAGCTGCTCAGCCATGGAAACCCATTCCATGAAGCTCTCTATGCACTGTTGTTGTGCAAATATAATTGCCACACGAAGTTTGGAGGTTTTTAGTAATTGTATCTGCAGACAGTTGGCGACTTCTGCGCACTGTGCGCTTTAGCATGTACTGACACTGCTCTGTCATTTTACGTAGCCTACCACTTTGTGGGTGAGTTGCTGTTGTTCCCAGTTGCTTCCACTTTGTTATAATACCACTCAAAGTTGATCCTGGAATATTTAGTAACAAGGAAATTTCACGGATGGACTTATTGCAACCTATCACGGCACCACGCTTGAATTCACTGAGCTCCTGAAAGCGACCCATTCTTTCACAAATGTTTGTAGAAGCAGTCTGCATGCCCAGGTGCTTGATTTTATACACCTGTGGACATGGAGGTATTTGGAACACCTGAATCCAATGATTTGGAGGGGTGTCCCAATACTTTTGGCAATATAGTGTATCTGATCAAGAGTCATCTTTAGATGGGAGAAAAGGAACAAAGGCTCTGTGGACAAGTTTGAATTGAGCCTCCCTCCATGTTTCATTGGTCACCAGGTTGAGGACCTTATTATGACTTGATAACACTTTTTTAGTAAGCATGTTGTCAGGAAAGTCCTTGCCCCAGTTTGTGGAGGAGGAAAACGATAAAGGTTTTGTAAGACTCCGATTGAGAGGGCGGTATATATCTGTGATGGAGTAGGTATGGTGCTGGAGCAGTGAGTATATCAAGGAGCTCTGAAGTCTCTTGGTCTTGTCCATACAACAGAATTTCACACAGTTTGCACTTTGGAGATAGTAGAAGCTATGGTAAGCGGGAAGTTCAAACATGGTGGATATTTCCAAGAAAAGTTTAAGATTTTCGGAGTCTAGCTCGAACAACTAACTTAAATGTAGTAGGCCTTTAGACTTCCAGGTTGCGAAGACCTTGCATTGCATGGTTTGGGGTAACATGAGATTGGAATGGATAAATAGGTATCTAGACATAAACAGGGAAAGCCCCAGGTTCTTACAAGTTTCCCTCCAGGCAATTACAATATCCCTTTGTAACAAGTTGTGTTGGAGATTAAAAGGTAGGAGTTTTAATTTACTGTGCTTGATAGCGGCCAATGAGTATGGGCCAACCATTTTTGATTCAATTTCAAATAGTTTTAGTGAAAATCCTGTTAGTCTTAATAAAATGTACCTACAGCCAAACTTTCCCAAATGGGAAAAGATTAAAACCTTTTTCAGGTTGTACTTCTATATGAGGCTCTGTAAGGAGCTCCTCTCACTTTGTATTCTGATGACCAGGAGTGGACTGACCATTTGGAAACTTGGGCACTGCCCGAGGGCCCGGGATCAGTAGGGGACCCCATGAGATGCCCCTGGGACCTTTTTCATAGGCTTTTTTGAGTTTGGGTAAGGACACAAGGGGCCCCATGATCCCCTATTGCCTGGGGGCCCCATGAGTTGTCAGTCCGCCCCTGCTGATGACACAGTTTTATCAGACAGGAAATGGGGGAAACACCAGCAACACAGAAAGAATTGAAAATGCTAGGGGACTGCTAGAAATGCCGTATAAATGAGAATTGAAGCACCACATCACTCCTCATTAGTCCAGATAAAGTTTTATTCCAGTAATGGTCGGACAAACAATCAACATAGTAGCCAACCTGTTTGGGGAACAAAAACACCCATCAAAAAGGTTTCACAAGTGTGAGTATCTGCATAAATCTCAACCAGAAGCTGGTTTAGCGAGGATGTTTTGGAACAATGAAATACATTGGCTACACTTTTGTATGTTCATCTGACCATTATTAACCACTTGCCCTCCTGAGGATTTACCCCCGTTCCTGACCAGGTCATTATTTGCATTGCGGCGCTGTGTTACTTTAATTGACAATTGCGCGGTCATGCAATGCTGCACCCTAATGAAATGTACTTTTTTCCCACAAATTGAGCTTTCTTTCGATGGTATTTGATAGTCTGTGCGGTTTTTTTTATTTTTTTGCGCTATTATTTATTTATTTTTTGCGTATATATACAGGTGCCACCCTGTACCAGTATATCTGCTATAGGGCGGTCCTTATGCGGTTACAATAAAACTCTTTCAGGACTGTCACGGTCCCCCCTGCTCCCTCTCTCTCTCCCCCCTCAGGATCCCTGCACCCACCCCTTCCCCACTACATGCCACTTGTGCACGTATGTAGCCCACATAAGTGGTGTGCTGGGTGCCAGGGAGCTGCCTTCTGCTGTGGACCCCACAACTCCCCCTTGGCCAAGGAGTCTGCCTCCCCACTATGCCTGTCTGCCTTTCCCACATGCAGGCCACCTGGATGTTGCCACATGCCCCTCTTCCCTTGTCTTGACAGGCACAGTGCGGCCCTGCTGGAGACAAAGGCTGTGCTCTTGGTGGGCGGCTGGAGTGAGGGGGCAGGGCTTGTAGCCATGGCAACCTGACGCCAGGGTTGCCATTGCCTGGCAACTGGGGAGCATCCTGCTCTTCAGATAAATACCGGAGCAGGACCCGGGCACACAGAGTCTCACCCTGCTCACAACCTAGTGTGCTGTGAGAGGTCTTGTGCTGCAGTTAGACCCTACAGCCCCCTCTCCATCCCAGAACCCGGACTTAACCCATTGCCTGCCAGAGTCTGCCTTTCTGCTGTGTACCACCGAGACTTAACTCATTGCCTGCCAGAGTCTGCCTTTTTGCTGTATGCCAAGCTGGACTTAACCCATTGCCTGCCAAACTCTGCCTTTCTGCTGTGTGCCACCCGGACTTAACCCTTTGCCTGTCAGAGTCTACCTCCCTGCTGTGTACTACCCGGACTTAACCCATTGCCTGCCAGAGTCTGCCTCCCTGCTGTGTGCCAAGTCGGACTTAATCCATTGCCCACCAGAGCTCTTCCTCCCTGCTGTGTACCAACCTGGATTTAATACTTGCCCACCTCCCTGTTGCGGGCCCAGATGGTGCTATGGACTAACCCCCTTGTTGCCTACCAGAACCAGAATGTATCACTCCTTTTCCATAGTAAAAATTGAGGAGAATAATGTGTTTAATACAGTTGCCTTCTGCTTGTCACTTGTCACCAACATGCCTTGAGCATCCTTTATGGGGTCAATATGCTCTGATTTTTTTTACTATTAATATACAGTATATAAAGAACTTTTTGGGATTCTTCTTGCTATCTTCTGCTATGAGTCTCTCATAGTCTATTTTTGCTGCCCGGTAGCTCTCTTACATTTCTTTTTGCATTCTTTGTTTGTTGGAATGCTGACAATGTCTCCTTGGCCTTATATTTTTTAAAGGACAGTTTGTTTCTCTTTTATGTGCCTTTTTACACTCCAATCTAGCCCCCCCAGGTCTAACCTTGGTTCTTTTAAATTTGTTGCCCATTGGAATACACTGGCTAATGGTATTATTTAAAATTTTCTTAAAAGTACTTTTCCTCACACTTTTCCTCCATGGTTTTTGTTTCTAGAATATTTTCTTATTTAATGTCATGAAGTATGGAGCAAAGTTTGGTAAAGTTGGCTTGAAATTTAATTGACTTGTCCTACGCTCTTGGCTGCTTTTCCTGTTCTTTACAGTGAAC
Organism: Staurois parvus; assembly: GCF_062004578.1. NCBI lineage: Eukaryota > Metazoa > Chordata > Amphibia > Anura > Ranidae > Staurois > Staurois parvus. The sequence goes on along the minus strand of NW_028318083.1, from coordinate 13,371,033 downwards.
GTAATTGCCCTCTGATCACTGTTTTCTAAGTTATTCCATACTTCCACATCTGCTATTAGCTCTGGGTTGTTTGTGATGAGATGGTCAAACAAAACCTTGTTTTTAGTTGGGGGATCAATCAAATGACGCATAAAATTGTCCCGCAAGACATTTAAGAAGTTCTGAGCCTTAAAGGCGTGAGAAGTTTCATTTGCCCAGTGAATGTCTGGATAATTAAAGTCACCATGATAATAAAACTGCCCTGCCTCCCCGCCATTTCTAATTGTGAAAGGAGATCGACCTCTTCTTCATCCTTCAGGGTAGGGGGCCTGTAGCATACTCCTACCCTTTGAAGCTCCAGCCACAAGGATTCCACTCCTTCCATTGCCCCATTAGTAATATCATCCCTTGTATTCACCATCACATTGCTCTTGACATAAGGTAGGCACAATTCACCATCACATTGCTCTTGACACAAGTACACCTCTCCCCTCTTCTACCTACCCTGTCCCTATGGTACAGGAAGTACCCCTGGACAGTCAAAGGTCTATCACATATGCTGTCAAACCAGGTTTTTGTTACTCCCACAAAGTAAAAATCCTCTTCATGTATTAGTAGTTCTACTTCTTCCATTTTTTTCAACAAATGTCTAGCATTAGTGAAAATGCCTTTTAGTTTTGTACAGTGGCATGCTATTTTATCCATGTTCGTTCTGAGGCTTCAGTAAGATTTTGTCAGCCCACACATGTTGAGCCTAGGTACTTCAGTTACAGTTACTCCAGTTGACCATATTAGCTGTCATGTACCTGGTTGGGGAGCCTGACGTGGAGAGGAGGCGTCCTCTTACGACTCCAACTCAGAGCCCCTGATAGTGGGCACAGAGGGTGCAGAGCCAGGAGTGGCACGAGTGCCAGGTAGATCTGGAGCTGGCGGCAGGTAGGTGAAGACCCAGGAGATCCGGATGCAGGCCGGTGCGGATGCAGGAACGTAGGTGCAGCAGCAGGCAGGTATGGCGGCAATCAGGATGCAGACTGGGACTGGACACAGGAGAGTGGATGCGGCAGCAGGCAGGTATGGCAGTGACCAGAATGCAGACCGGGTGCAGGACCGTGGGTGCAGCAGCAGGTAAGTATGGCGGCAATCAGGATACAAGCCCGATGCAGATACAGGTACAGTGGGGATCGAATGTTTGGGCACCCCAGCTAAAAATTTGTATTAATGTGCATAAAGAAGCCAAGGAAAGATGGAAAAATCTCCAAAAGGCATCAAATTACAGATTAGACATTCTTATAATATGTCAACAAAAGTTAGATTTTATTTCCATCATTTACACTTTTAAAATAACAGAAAACAAAAAAATGGCGTCTGCAAAAGTTTGGGCACCCTGCAGAGTTAATATCTTGTACTGCCCCCTTTGGCAAGTATCACAGCTTGTAAATGCTTTTTGTAGCCAGCCAAGAGTCTTTCAATTCTTGTTTGAGGTATCTTTGCCCATTCTTTCTTACAAAAGTCTTCCAGTTCTTTGAGATTTCTGGGCTGTCTGTCACGCACTGCTCTTTTAAGGTCTATCCATAGATTTTCAATTATGTTGAGGTCAGGAGATTGTGAAGGCCATGGCAAAACCTTCAGTTTTAGCTGGGGTGCCCAAACTTTTGATCCCCACTGTAAGTAGGTGCAGCAGAGTCAGACAAGCCGGGTTAGGATCAAGTGAGCAAATCAAGTACAAGGGAGCAGGCAAGCGGATAGTCAGGGATAGCAGGGGTCAGTGCAGGCAGAGTTTTTTCTTAGTCAGGTCAGATCAGGATACAGGCAACAGAATCAGGTTATAGAGTGCAGAAAGGCATTGATTACACTGTATTGCAGGTTTAAATAGCCCGCCTTGTGGTGACGTGTACCCTACTGCACATGCATGCATTTGCACGCTCCTACGCATGCGCTCCCGCACCGCCGCTGTCGCACGGCTGCACAGCGACAGGATCCCTGACATTAACACTTTGTTCCCTATGTTCATGAACTGGAAATGCTTCCACTGATCTTTCTCCCCTTGCTTAATTTAAAAGTTCTTCTAAGTTATTGGCCATCCTCCCCCCCAACATAGTTGCACCCTGCCCATTTAGGTGCAGTTTGTCCCTGCTATACAACCGTTAACCTGAAAAGTCAGCCCAGTTCTCCAAGAACCCAAAACCCTCCTTCCTGCACCAAATCCTCAGCCACTTATCAAGTTCCCTGCTGCCTCTCTGGTGTGGCTCAAGGTACAGGCATATCATTCTGAAAACACCACACTGGAGGTCCTTTTCTTCAATATAGCTCCTAAGTCCCTGAAATAATTTTTTAGGATGCTTCATCTTCCACTAACTTTGTAATTGGTTCCAATATGACAGCTGGGTCCATCCTCCCCTGCCCCAGCCAGCAATTTGTTCATACGATCCACAATGTGCCGAACCTGAGCACCCGGTAAACAACATACCATTAGGCAATCATGAACATTGTTACAGATTGCCCTATATGTACTTATGATACTTTAGTCCCATACCACCAGTACCTGTCTAATCTTGTCTGTACCATGCCCTCTTCCTAAATAGAGCAGTAATTCCCCTGGCAGTTAAGGGAGGAAGTCTACTCCAGCAACGCCACCTCTGAACTGATATCCCCAACATCATGCAACTTGGCATATTTATTAGAAGGTACTAACTCAGGACTAGCCTCTCTAAGGCTCTTTCTTCTGCCCCACCTTCTAACTGTAACCCAGCTACCTACCTCTGGCTCCCGCACCTATATACCTCCACCCCTCTATACTGGCCCCAGCCAGCACCTGCTGGGCAATGTCCAAGCTTCTTTCTAAGCTGCTAATCTTTCACAGTGTTGCTAGTTGATTCTCTAGATCTAGGAACTGGGCTTCCAAAGAAACAGCTAGCTCACATCTCACACAGCAGTATTCACCCTCGAATGACTCTTCAAGGAACATATACATGTGCACTGGGTCACATCACCACATTTTACCTGCTACCCTAATAAGGATAAATCAGGAAAATTAAGAATTATTTAATATAATTCTTTATAACCTCCTTACTTTATCCTAATCTGAGCAGTATCTGTTCCCTTAACTGTTTGGGATCTCTTGCCCCCGATGTCCTCTTTTCCTGTATTTAGTTAGCAGTTGCTTTGTGATGTATTTTTTAATAATGCAGAGATTATTTATTTATTTATTCTATTATCAGTATAGAACATATCTTAGTTGATTTTAAAGGTATAAAATGTTCATACACTATAGGTATTAGCACACTGAGTTATCAGCCTATTTTTGTTTGTTGCCAGAGGCATCACATTTACAGAAATTCACCAACAGACATAAGAATCCCACATAAAATCAAACTATGCTCTGGAGGGTTTTAGAAGCATATGGAGCACTGGAGTTTTCTCTATCTACAAAACTGACTGCAAAATGATTATTATATCAACAGTCATTCTCCCATGATACAGAGCATAAACACAAATATTTTACTCTTTGAAAACATTTTATGGTTCAGAATTATTTGAATTTAGTCACTGTAACTTGACATTCTTAGATGTGTACAGAAAACATGGGTTACTTGTGTGCAGGCTAAAGCAACACGTTTGCTTTGAAGTGTCCAGATGATGGATATTACATTATTCAAATATTCTTAACAAACAACAAAAGAGCTTTAAAGCTCTCCCTGACCTCTGTATCTGCAGGCAATGTAAAAAAATGTATCTTCAAATTTCACAAAGATATTTTCTCTGGCAGCAGAGACATGGCAGCCTGCTAGCCTTCTAATGTAAACAAACAGCAAGTACTGTTAAGTAGTTTGAAACTAGTGATGGACCAAACACCCCCCTGTTCAGATCGCGGTCGAACATTTAAATCTAATGAAAGCTGGACCGCGAACTTCAAACTTAATGCAAGTCTATGGGACTCAAATTCAAAAGTGCCCATTTTGAAGGCTTATATGCAGGTTATTGGCCATTAAAGGGGTATAGGGACTTGGGTACTGCCCTGAGGGACATGAAGCAGTGAAAAAAATGTTTTTCAAAAAGTAACATTTTTAAAGGGGCAGTCATTTTTCATTGATTAAAGCAAAAAAAAAAAGAGAAAATCCTTTAAATATCATGCCTGGGGGGTGGGGGTGTCTCTCTTTAAATTATGTGCAAAGTTACACATCCATACAATGTATAAAACCTGCTGCAGCAGGATTGACATTTTTCTTTAAAAAATTTAATTTTTATTAAAAAAACAAACAAAACAAAAACTGAGTGGGGTCCCCCCTCTAATCCATACCAGACCCTTTAGGTCTGGCAGGAAGGTTAAGAGGGACCTCATAGTTATTTATTTATTTTTAAGTGCGCGGCTATTTATGCCTGGTAGGATTTTTAAGGGTAATCCCACCTCCCAAAAATGGGGGGAAAGAGTGCGTGGGGTTCTCCCTAAAAGCCATACAAGGCCCTTTAGGCCTGGTAGAATTTTTAAGGGGAACCCCACTCAAAAAAATGGGGGGAAAAAGTGTGGGGTCCCCCTTAAATATCTAGCAAACCCTTGACGAGGGCCTTGAGCAAGGGCCTCCCCCCCGACCAAACTGTACCAGACCACATGAGGGGGGCTTAATACATAATACCCCTACCCATTCACCAGAAAAGTGTAAAATGTGAATAAAAATGCAACAACAGTTTTTGACAAGTCTTTGCCCATTGAGCACTCGCCACTGCCTGACATTTGCCAGTCAGATTTAAAAAATTTGGCGGAGCTAGCAGCGGTGTCACTGCTAGCTCTCTCCAATTGTGCTGTGATTGGCCAAAGCATTGCACCTGACCTGTGGTTTATTATTAGTATTATTGGTACTTCTATAGGGGAGCCCATCTTTGCCTTTCTCTCAGCACTTGAACTTTGTGATGTCTGGCCTATGGGAGCAGGGAGAGAGTCTTCAGTCCCAAACTCTGACTAGAGCAACCAGGAGCTCACCCAGACCTTCCTTTGCTCACTTCCAGTCACCAAAAAGAGTATCTGAAAGTAAAGAAAGGTTGGTGAGGATGGTATTCAACTGAACCTGTTTCTTTTCCCTACATGTGCAAAGCACAGTTTTGCTTTTAAACATCAACTAAATAAAAAAGAATATGAATATGCTATCACTCTGGGAGACTGTGGTACTGTTGTGAAGACACTGCTGTTCCTTCATGAAAACCAGAGAATGGAAAATGGGACAACATTGGTGTTTCCCATAGACATCAACCAGAATTATTTCTTATTTTTTTCCATAATGAAAGGTGAAGCTTGAGTTGTTGCTGCTTTTCTCAAATTTTCACAATCCAGTCAAACTGTTGCTACCATGGGGCTTATAATGAAACATATATTAGCTAGAAAATTTCTTGTTACCAGTAACAACTAATCACAGTTCAATCCTTGTTTCATGGCCAACTCTGGACTGTGAAAGCTGGTCATCATTTGATGTGGATCTAGGTTTTATGAAAGGCGCCTCCAATTAAAAAAAAAAAAAGAATACTATGTAAAAGTATGTTGTATGTGTGTTTTTGAAGAAAAAGGTTATAGTGTAGTATCATCATTCAACTACTGTAAACTCAAACTGGGGTCCCTAAGATTGTAAAATTGTGTTTTAATAAAAATTTTACTAGTCATTATGATGCTGAGAAGAAAAAGGAAATATGCTAAGTGTGATCTGGCATATTTAATAAGTGATGACAGATTTATTCCAGTCACTGGAAGCCCTGCATGTACAACAGCAGTTTTCAGAAACATTAGGAACACAAACTCTACTGCTACTTTAGGCAGTAAGGAAAGCACATTATAATATCATAGCACATTAAATGATATAGAGTGTACTGAGCCTCATGTATGGGATCAGGTAAACCTATGCGGTTCTAAAGGTACAAAGGCTACCAAACTGTAAAACATACACATACTTGAAACTTTTTGGTACATCTTTCACATCCTGCAAGATCAGAAAAAAGGAAATAGGCAGAATATATACATCTGTTGTCTCCGCCCTGTAAGAATACTTGTAATTACAAAGTTGGGCCGTGCAGGTATAATAATCACATAGACGTTCTCTGCTTAATTGCTAATGACAGGTCCTAAAATGGTTGTAACGGTTTAGGTTTCTTTGGCTGAACTAAAAGCTTAAATCGAAACCCAAGTTGGCTCTAATATTCAGAGACTTTCTAAGAAAGATAGGTCCAGCAGAAGCTCACCACCAGGCTTCTAATTTACTGGCTGACATTGTTATTAATGGGATACAGATTATAAGGCTGATATTTTTACTGAAAAGATGGCTGTGATGGAGGTGTAGGTGGGACAGAACACACACGGAGAGCAGTGGGACACATAAGGTTTTTATTGAGTGATTTGGCGGGCACACGATGAATATTGCAAGATTCTGGCAAAACAAAAGTTAAGTCCATACCACAGGGTGGGACACACGACAAGGATCACCAAGCTCTAGTAGGCAACAAAGGGGGGCTAGTCCGTAGCACCATCTGGGCCCACAACAGGGAGGCAGACTCTGGCAGGCAGTGGGTTAAGTCCGAGTGGCACACAACAGGGTGGCAGACTAGCAGGTAATGGGTTAAGTCCGAGTGGCACACAACAGGGCGACAGTTTCTTTTGGCAGGCAATGGGTTACCTTCGAGTCGCACACAACAGGGCAGCAGACTCTGGCAGGCAATGGGTTAAGTTCCAAGTGGCACACAACAGGGCAGCAGGCTGGCAGGCAATGGGTCAGGTCTGAGTGGTACACAACAGGGCAGCAGACTGGCAGGCAATGGGTTAAGTCCGAGTGGCACACAACAGGGCTATAGTCTCTGGCAGGCAATGTGTTAAGTCAGAGTGGTACACAATAGGGCAGAAGACTCTGGCAGGCAATGGGTTAAGTTCCGGGTGGCACATAACAGGGCAGCAGGCTGGCAGGCAATGGGTTAAGTCTGAGTGGCACACAAAAGGACGGCAGACTGGCAGGCGATGGGTTAAGTCCGAGTGGCACACAACAGGGCGGCAGATTGGCAGGCAATTGGTTAAGTTCGAGTGGCACACAACAGGGTGGCAGACTGGCAGGCAATGAGTTAAGTCCGAGTGTCCTGGAAGAGAGAGGGGCTGTAGGGTCGGGCCGCAGTGCAGGGCCTCTTACAGGACACTAGGCTGGGTCCTGCTCTGGTACTTTATCTCCAGAGGAGGACGCTTCCAGGTCGCCAGGCAATGGCTGCTCTATGTCGGGTTGCTGTGGCAACAAGCCCCACTCCTTCACTCCGGAGTTGCGCTGTGCCTGCCGAGACAAGGGGAGGTGGCACGGTGACATCCAGGTGGCCTGCATGTGGGGAATCCTCATGCAGGCACAGTGGGGAGGCAGACTCCTCGGCGCTTGGCCAAGGAGAGGTGTGGGGAATCCACAGCAGGAGGCAGCTCCCTGGCGCCCAGCTCGCCACTTTATGTGGGCTACATGCAGGCGCAGGGGCATGTAATGGGGAAGGGGAGGTGTAGGTATCTGGGGGGTGGGGGGGAGAGAGAGGGAGCGGGGGGGGACCGTGACAGTTGCAACATTAGTCACCCCATATAGCTTCCTTTGTGTCTGGCTTGTTATGATGATAAATGCCTCACTAGACAGTGAAACTTATATATAATGCATAAAGGCTGAGGTCAGGCACTCAACCCAATTGACCCAGGAAATCATTCCATTTCAGAGCAACTATTCCAACAACCCAGGGCCTTTAGCCCTGATTCACACTGATTCATTTCCAAATCGCATGACACATTGTACCCTATTGTCAGCAATGGAACTGTTCATATCGCCATGACTCATGTCACAGCGATGATAAAAAAGGTTCCTGCACTACTTTTTATTGATTTCATTGCATATGAAGTCTCAAGCCGCAATGAAATTGGCATTGAAAATTGCACTGAAATGCAGCTTTGAAATTAAGCTGAAGTAGAGCGATTTCAAAGTTGCACCAGTGTGATCCGGGGCTTAAAGTGAACCTATACTTAATTATGGAATAAAATATATACTTTCTATCTACACTAATAGAAAAAAGTGTGTTTTTTGGGGTTTTTTTTGCTATGGATTGCAAATATAAATAAAATAATTTTGTTATGGAAGAGTCCAGACCACTGTCTTGTGTGGTGAAAGTTCTTCAAGTTTTTGAAGTTACAGTATATACATGGAACTTTAACAGCAAAAAAGAAAGTACTAAATTGTTTAGATTTCAGAATATACTTATGTTATTTTGATGATTTATGTAAAGAAATTGATTCACATTTGACATACCCTTTATTAATACTGGTCAAAAGATCTCTGAAACTCTGTGAAAGATGCTACTATTAATTAGCCACAACAAGCTCATTTACAAGATAATCCAGAGTCCTTCTTGCATGTTCCCCATATATTCTGAAAGTTGCATTAGGGACCATAACAATTGAGTACTGTCTGTGATACTTTTTTTTTATTTTCACTAACATACAATTTTGAGGACAAGCTTTCAGGGAATGTGGGACACCATTTCGCACAACCAGACCACAATTTGGGAGACAGTTTTATGACTATCAGCTCAAGCATGACTGCCTCTGCTAGTGTTGTCCCCCCCCCCCCCACAGACTTTGCTTTTGCTGTATCATTTCTCTGTTTTTTTTTGTTTTTGTTTTTTTCCCACCCCCTACATCTCTTCCAACATTCTGCTAAATCTTTGTTTCAGTACTGCTTAGACCTGAAGAAGGGGACATTCCCCGAAAGCTTGTCCTCAAAATTGTATGTTAGTGCAAATAAAAAAAGTATCACGGACAGTACTCAATTGTTCCTGTCGCAAATGCACTAATACGGCTACAATCACCTCAAGCATTAGGGACCATTAAATTTACTAGTCTTTGTGTCAAGGGCATACATATAGTTAGCAAAGTTAAACTTCCCTTGTTAGTGTTATTAATGTAATTTAAAAAAACCCATGTGAAATGTTTCTCCTAAATCCAAAACAGTAAACCACCTTGCTTACTGTTTAGACTAAATTAATCTGTTTCCTGTTACTGCGGTCAAATTTGGTAATTATTTATACCTCTTCAGTGAGTGTTAGAACAGTAAATGGCAGAACACAATTCAAAATAAAACACAGTTCACTTAAGGTATGAAGCAAATGCATTACATGGTCAGTTAGAGCTCCATAAGCAAGAAAAAAGATGAGCCTCATGAAAAAAGTTCACTCTGTGGTGCATGTTCAAAAAAGTTCAAAAAAGTTATTCAAAAAGTTCAAAGGCTTTTTGTGTGGCTGATGAACATTAGAGCTAAACTCAATGCATACATACATTTAATTCCTGTAACTCACAAAAGTTTTAATTTTTCAAAACAGTGTTATATATTTTCTCTTGTTCACTAGATTTTGAGAAGGGTTGATTCTATTGGGGGCCACAGCTAAGTTGGCTGCTCATCCCACTCCTTACTGACAGGAGTGAATGCAGTTTCACTCCTGTCAGAAGGAACAGCAGCTGACAGCTGCTGCTAGAGAGGGGATTCAGCTTTCTCCCCTCTCCAGCATTGGGCAGAAAAGAGCCTGACACTGAGACATAGAATTGTCCTCAGTCTCTGCACAGTGCTGCTGAGGAAGGAGGGTGGACTGTGTCCTTCTTCCTCTCTCCTTCTGTCATGTGACTTGTCACATGATTGGAGAGAGGGAGGAGACGCTGTGAATACCGATCTCTCAGTAACAAGGGAAAAGGGGGGAGGGCAACAACTCAGGAGCATGGGGACATCTGATGTAAAGGGGGACTCTATTTGGGACACCTGATGTAAAGGGGGACCCTATTAGGGATACCTTATGTAAAGGGGACTCTTTCGGGGACACCTAATGTAAAAAGGGTATCTATTGGAGACACCTGATATAAAGTGGGACTCTGTTGGGAACAGCTGATGTTAAAGGGGACTTTGGTGGGGACACCTGATTTAAAGAGGGACTTTACTGGGGACACCTGATGTAAAGGGGGACTCTACTGGGGACACCTGATGTAAACGGAAAGTCTATTGGGAACACCTGATGTAAAGGGGAACTGTACTGGGGACTCCAACTGGCTGGGGTGCAATTTGCCATCTTTGCCCTGAGTACTGGATGACCTTTCCAAGCACTGCTTGTGATGCAGAGAGAAGTAAACTGCAGATATGCTCCTAATTCTCTCAGGGTAGCTTAACTACTACAATAAGATTTCAACCCATCCCAGATATTTCTACACAAAATAAGAAGAAAGAAGAAATTACATTTTAGTCATTGAATGTATAACATAATTTCTTTCTGGAATAGATATAGTGTCCTTAATGACAATCTTGGCCTCTTATAATTAGATCTCTTAAACAATATTATATTCTCTTTTTTTCTCTACACTGCAAGTATCCTTCCTCAGGTCAAATGTTTACATATTTACTTTTCAGAATAATTTCCGGTTTTCCTTACAGTTCTTTACAACCACTACACATTGTCTCTATATACGATATGGATGAGCTATCCACAAGTTGATTGATTTTATATATATCTGCTTGACACATTTATGGATTTTTTCAGTTCCATTTGCAAATAGGTATGTAGCACCCTCCTAGTCGGCTAGGGGGAGCTAGACTCCAATTGTTAGTAAGGAGGACTGAGTAGCAGCCTAAGTGTGATAACTAGCAGGGGTCAGAGCTGAGAGGCTCTACAGACCAGCCCTCTGAAATTTCCCCCTGCTCAAGAACTTTGGGGAAAGGTCTAGAAGCAGTGTGTGGATCTGAGGAGTGGCTAGTCTGTACTCTTGGAGGATCCTGGCAGCTCCCCAACAGGAGTCTTGGCAAGGGGCCAACCTTTAAGAGTAACGGAGCCTGTTGAACAGTGGGAGACTTTGAGTGGAAGAGGAAGATGTGAGGCTGAGGAGTAGGAGCCTGGTTGGTGGCCCACATGGGAGAGGGGATCACCTGCAGGCAGAAGACCTGGGAAGGCTGAAAGCTTAGGACTTCACCGGCCCACTGAGAGAGGGCTACTTGTGTGGCAGGAAAGGAGTGGCCCAAGTAGAAGGCCTGGTAGCAGCCACCAACCCAACAGCAACACAGGAGAAAGACTAAGTTAGTACACCTGCACCCCCTGGGCCAGATAGGGGAAGGAGGCACTCTAGTGGAAAGCTGGTTTTAGCCTGCCACCCAGGACTGTTTCAATATTTAGTTCAGGAAGTTGTCCTCGGTTTCTCAGTTCCATTGGACATCCTGACCCCATACACCCATTACCCTATTCAAGTTGAAATTCCTCTAATAAACAAAAAAACAAGCTCAAGGACTAGTTACTGACTCCTGAGTGCAAGTCAGGATAGAAATGCATGTTGACTGTCTGTACAGGACTATAGGGGGATCCAAAACTTCAGCAACCCCTAAGTGGGTAGTGCTACAGGTAAATGATGAAAAAGGCCCATCATTCCCCACCTTCCCCTTCACATACAAGCAAATCCATGCAACAAAGTCTGAAGGTAAGAACAAGGGGGACTAGGTACAATCTGCCATCTGCACAATACAAAATACCGAAAAAGGGATACCCTCTCTCATTTCTTAGAACTTTCACTCTGCAGCCAAAGCTACAGCTTGGAGCCTCCAGAGTCTCTCAATGCCAAGTAACACTGGCAACATTCAGTTGTTGTAATGTATCACTTCTAAAAGAACCAAGAACCATCATCTAAGAATTGTATCATGATGACTTTAACTGAATTATCAAACATCAGACAGGACAATTATTACCAGCCAAACTCACTTATGTAACCCTCTGGACATCCAAAGCTGTGTGAATTTCTAGAATACATATAAAAAAGAAGAGGGGGCGCAGCGCTAAAGTACAGTATAATTATAAACCATATATATGTAAAGTGATAACAAAGTGCCAAAAACTGTGCAAAAAAGCAATAATAGTCCTTTAGACAATAAATGGTGACTGAAAAACGTGCGTCTTCCGATGATCAGAGTAATTGAATCATGCACTCACCAGATGCATAATTCAAATATGCATATAGATGGTATCCCGATATCCAAACGAAGTTGTCTCATAGATGGATAGGGTCATCATCCAAGTACAGCAGTCCGTCCAAGGTATCTTCTAATGGATCGTGTGTTACCACACTAAAACACCCCTCAGCTGTCCCCTAGGAGACTCTGCAAGTAATGGACTCAGCAGGGTCCCAAGAAAAAAAGCCAGGATGGTGTGATACCGTTTAAAATCAAAATTTATTGGTCCAAAAGAAAGACAAGGACTGCATAAATAAAACTGACCATAAAGGTGTACAAAGATGGCCGCCGCTCCATGCGGTGGCGTAATGTCTGGGATATGCTGCTCTTACCCTGACGCGTTTCGTGCCATGTGCACATATTCATAGGGAGTGTGTCAGCTGACACACTCCCTATGAATATGTGCACATGGCACGAAACGCGTCAGGGTAAGAGCAGCATATCCCAAACATTACGCCACCGCATGGAGCGGCGGCCATCTTTGTACACCTTTATGGTCAGTTTTATTTATGCAGTCCTTGTCTTTCTTTTGGACCAATAAATTTTGATTTTAAACGGTATCACACCATCCTGGCTTTTTTTCTTGGGACCCTGCTGAGTCCATTACTTGCAGAGTCTCCTAGGGGACAGCTGAGGGGTGTTTTAGTGTGGTAACACACGATCCATTAGAAGATACCTTGGACGGACTGCTGTACTTGGATGATGACCCTATCCATCCATGAGACAACTTCGTTTGGATATCGGGATACCATCTATATGCATATTTGAATTATGCATCTGGTGAGTGCATGATTCAATTACTCTGATCATCGGAAGACGCACGTTTTTCAGTCACCATTTATTGTCTAAAGGACTATTATTGCTTTTTTGCACAGTTTTTGGCACTTTGTTATCACTTTACATATATATGGTTTATAATTATACTGTACTTTAGCGCTGCGCCCCCTCTTCTTTTTTATATGTCTTTTTGAGTCTTTTGGTACTTATTGGCGCATAGCAGCTTTTCCATCTAGCGCTCACTTTATCTCTATTTCTTAATTTCTAGAATACACTCATTATTTATCAATAAAAAGCTTGCACATATGAGGAAAATCCATATCCAAAGGTTCTGGTATACAATTTGGGGAGACCCCACTCCATTTTGTTTCTTTATGCGGGGCTTCCTTTACAAATCTATACCAGACCCTGATTAAAACGGAGCTTCATCCAAAGGGGGAAGCTTCACTTTTCCACCTCCTTTCCCTCTCCTCTTCTACTTTTGCCATATTATATTTTTTGGGGGGACAGGTACCTGCTCCCACGTATACTCAGATTGCCTAAGTTCACCTCCCCCCATATGTGTTTTTGGAGGGATCACACACCCAAAGAATGTAAATATTAATTTCTGTATGGGACATTTACGTAGTATAAGGGTATTGTAGAGAATAACTGCTTCCTGACTGCCCTATAGCAGAACTACTGCTACAGGGCAGCAGGGCTTTTCTGGGTGGGGGGTACACACGCACACACCCTACCTGCACCGCCATTGGCGGCTACAGCTGTCAATCACCGGGTCATGGAAGGAGATTTTTGAGTATCACTGGTGGGGGAGTGATCTATATGTAAACAATACAGATCTCTCCCCTGTCAGCTCCAGCACGCTGCTTTGTATTGCTCTGCATAGCAAAAAAAAAAAAACACAGCACACAGTAAAACATGCATAGCACACATTTAATCCTTTGATCTCGCCAGATGTTAACCACTTCCTGCCCAGTGTCATTAGTACAGTGTCAGTGTTTTTATTAGCATTGATCACTGTATTAGTGTCGCTAGGGATGTCAGTGATAGTCAGCTCCTCTCAGTGTCAGAATGCCTGCAGCAGTCCCGCAGTCCGACTAAGTCGCTGATCGCCGCAATTACTAGTATAAAAAAAAAAATTCCAGTATATATACTGCCATTTGTAAAAGCTATAACTTTCATGTCAACCAATTAATTTACACGTATGGGATTTGTTTTAGCAAAGACATGTAGCAGAATACATTTTGGCCTTAATTTGATTTTTTCAATTTTTTTTAATGGATATGTTTTATAGCAAAAAGTAAAAAATATTGTTTGTTTGTTTTTAATTGTCAGTATTTTTTTGTTTATAGCACAAAAAATAAAAAAACTTAGAGGTGATCAAATACCACCGAAAGCTCTATTTGTGGGGAAAAAAAAGGACATAAATTTCATTTGGGAGCAGCGTTGCATGACCATACAATTGTCAGTTAAAGTAACGCAGCGCCGTATCGCAAAAAAATGACCTGTTTACAAATAGAAAGAAGTACAGTAGATGAGGAACAGCATTTACTAGCAATTTAAATGTTAAACCTTTTCTATAGCATATTGTGTACATCATACAGATATGCCAATTCACAGACAGGAGGACGTCCCTCAAACATGTTATTTAAAGGAATTTGCCAATTTAGGCTAAGTTTACACTAGCTTTGTTAGCAGGCATTAGACAGGCGTTTGGTAAGAGTTTTTAATGTTCCTCAGACGCCTATGAAAATTCTACACATGGCAGCACACAGCGCAGTTCACAATGAAGCATTAGTGTCGTGTCACGGCAAAATTGACACCTTGGGGTTTATTTACTAAAGCTGGAGAGTCCAAAATCAGACTCACTTCTGCATAGAAACCAATCAGCTTCCAGGTTTCATTGCCAAAGCTTCATTGAACAAGCTGAGGTTAGAAGCTGATTGGTTTCTATGCAGAAGGGAGTCTGATTTTGGACTCTCCAGCTTTAGTAAATAAACCCCCTTATGTCAAGTTAGGAGAAGTTGAAGCCCTCCATTCAAGTCTATGGTGACACTCCTCAAACACCTGGCAGGCGTTTGCAGAGCATTAATACCATTAAACTTCATTATAGGGGTTTGTGGTGCGGTTTTAACGTTTGGAAAACGCCCATCAAACGCCTCCAAAACATGCATAGGGCATTTGGGGAGCGTTAAAAACACTTCCCAAACATCTGTCTAACGCCTGTCAAACACTATAGAGGAGTTTGGCAAGAATTAGAGATTAGTCAAGTGTGAACGAACCCTTAATGTTGCCCTTTAAGCATTAATAAAAGTGCTGCACTTATTCTCTCATTGTTTTTAAATGCCATTTCTAACCACTTGCCAACCTGCTCTTCTGGAAACGTGCTGTACATGTGCGCACCCCCTGCTGATCTCTGTTGTAATTGGCTACAACATGAGTATGTTAGCAGGTTACAGCCAATGTTTTGGTTTGAAATCTGCTGATCGACTGTGGCCAATCACAAAAAAACCCTTGATTGCCCCTAGTACAGTGTGCAGTATTATCACTGATCACTGTATTGGTGTCACTAGAGATGTCAGTATTAGCCCTGGTTCACATACATGCGGTCGTGCGGGCCACGTTTTGCACAAGCACGAGAGCCCATTTATTTTAATGGACTCCCGTGCCCCATGACAGGCAAAGACTAAGTCCCTGCACTTCTTCTGAAAACGCAGCCTGCACGGGAACCTCGGTTCCCAGTACGGTTGCGTTTTCCAGTGCGTCCGGCGTGCCCGCATTTCTTATTCTAGGTTCACATCTGTGCAGGTGGTGCGGCTGCACAGA
Organism: Staurois parvus; assembly: GCF_062004578.1. Taxonomy (NCBI): domain Eukaryota; kingdom Metazoa; phylum Chordata; class Amphibia; order Anura; family Ranidae; genus Staurois; species Staurois parvus. The sequence continues at coordinate 13,355,446 of NW_028318083.1, read as the reverse complement.
TTTTCCTGCAGATCCGCAGCGCACCACCTGCACAGATGTGAACCTAGAATAAGTGTCCCTCCCAGCCAGTGTATGTTAGCGCCAGATTTCCTGCCACACTATCACAGTCCCACTATAGGTTGCTGATCACCTCCGTTACCAGTATAAGGTCATAACTGTCAATTCCAGCATACTTTATATGCATAGTTTGTAGACGTTATAATTTTGCATACAAACCAATAATATACACATATTGATTTGTTTTACCAAAAACATGTAGCAGAATACATTTTGGCCTAAATTTATGAAGAAATTTGATTTTTTTTTATTTTCAAAGTTTTTGGTCTTTTTTCATTTATATAATAAAATATGAAAAACCCAGTGATGATCAAATACCACCAAAAGAAAAATCCATTTTTGTGATAAAAATTATATACATTTAATTTTGGTACAGTGTTGCATAACCACGCAATTGCCAGTTAAAGTAGCACAGTGCTGAATAGCAAAATATGCCCTGGTCATGAAGGTGGAAAAACCTTACGGAGGTCAAGTGGTTAAGAAAAGTCTTCTGCATTGTCACATGTCTTCCAGTTCAGTGGTGCAGTGTACACCTTCTCCTCATTCTATTTGTTTTGACAACCCCTTGCCTATTATCCTTGATAATTGCTTGAATTGGTTTGGCTCCCATTAACTTCAGACCAACATTTTGAACTTGTGAACTGAATCAAACATTTTTCTCATCCCTACTTACTTAGAATAAGATAACCAAGAGTCTCCCAGAATCTCTCCTGCTGTTTCTCACATAAATAAACTATAACTTCCACAAGTTTTCCATTCTCCATAAATTTGGAGAAACTGAAAGAAAGAAGACCACAAGCACATGTCCTATACCTTGAAGCCATGTTCAAATGCCTCAACTTTTTTTAAAGACAGTATCAGCAAAAGAAAGCCTTTCCCTACAAAAATTATATATATTTGTTATTTTTTTTATCTTAAGTTATGACAAAGGTATTGCCAAACAGATCTATAACAGAAATGTAAATAATGTGCTGGTCCATAGGGGTTGTACAGGTGTGAGTGCAAAAAAGGTTAATGTATTTTAATGACTTATAATGTACATTTGCATAGGCATGATGGTGTCTTAAACAGCATTTGCATTGCAGAGTACATTTTTACACTGACATATTACTGTTTTTGCATGTTAGTAAATGCACTGGAAATTAATAATGTATGAGCAACTTGGAGAGCTCCGTTTATATTATGTGTGTTATGTAACACCATATTAAATACAGGGAAGAAATGACACAGATCTTCCTTTGCACTCTCTGGCTAGCAATACAGTTTAGTAATAATACTGGGAAAAATGCTGTAGGCTGAAGGATGCAGCTAGAAACATGTAATGATTTTCATGTTGCATCATATTGTTCACATTTTTATTACTTTAAACACTCTGAGCACTTTAGAGGCATGGTAGAAATCCTTTCCTTTGTAGATGGTATATGGCTGAAACTAGACACCAGCTGTATAGCTGGCAAGATTGTTTTCCAAACTCTGTGCCAATAAAATAAAATGGAATTAACGGTTGTTGGCAGTGGAAATGATGGGTGGGGGATTTTTTACTTGGTGGGAGGTTTTTCATTTTTTTAGGTGTTGCTTTCCATTTCCTTATGGTGAGAGACATTTTCCATAGTTTTACTGGGTTTAAAGTGCATTTTAAACTAATATTTAGCAAAAAAGACAGCCAGATCACGACCAAACCAATAGCCTGCAGGTGTATGTTTACACATAAGCACACACATACAAGACAAACATGCATTCTCATCAATTAGATAGATAGATAGATAGATAGATAGATAGATAGATAGATAGATAGGATAGATTTGTAAATGTTTTATTTAAAGTAAACCTGTGGCCATGCTATAGATATAAATTAGATGTATTTCCTCAACCAGCATGAAAATACCGTTCAAACAAATTCTAACTGATTCCTAACCATGTGTTAGACAGAGGCTGAGCTACAGCCCAGATGTAATTGTGATCGAGGCTGAGAGGCTCTGCAGGCTAGCCCCTCTGGAATTTCCGCCTGCTCTAGGGCTTTTGGAGGAAGGCCTTAGAGGCAGTGGGTGGATCTGAGGAGTGGCTGGTTGCACTCTTGAGGGTTCCTAGCCAATCCCCAACAAAAGGTCAGAAAAGGGCTGGAGCTTGCTCAGAGGCAGGAATGTGGAGTCTGAGAGAGGTGTCAGGTAGAAGAAGGAGAGAGGAAGATGTGAGGCTGAGGAAGGAGGCTGCCAGGAGGCCTAGTAAGCCTGGAGCTTGATAGGTGGAAAACTTGGAACTCACTGGCCTACTGAGAGAGGACCACCTGTATGGCAGGGAAGGAGCAGACCAGCTGATAGGCCTGGTAGCAGCAACTAACCCACAAGTGGAATAGGAGAGGATATGAGTGAGTACACCTACATCCCCTGGGGAGATAGGGGATGGAGCACTCTGGTGGGAAACCAGGTTTGGCCACCTACCTCTGATGACTGATCACCTATTTAAAGGGACAGGAACCAGATCCCCTGCTCAGGGATACCTTCAGATTTCTGGGTGAGGAGGAGAAGTTCATCTAGGGCCTGGGGTGGTATATAGAGGAGATGCTGGCTAGCTGTCCAACAGTGACTGTGCTGAAGAGAAAGCTTGTGAATAGTTCCAGGAAGTTTGTCCTCAATTGTTGGTTCCCTTGGGCATCCTATACCCCCTTACTGTGTCCTAGTACTAAATCCCATTAGTAAACCTTAAAAACAAAGCTCAAGGACTGATTTCTGACTCTGGATGCAAGCTTATGTGGAGAATGCAGATTGCCTAGCTATGCAGGACTATAGGGGGACCCAAATCCTTAGCGACCCCCAAGGGGGTAGTGCTAAACATACATACTCACCTCCATGCTATAGCATTGGTCTGATGCTGCAGCTGTCCCACGTTTGCTCAAAGCCTGAGAACTGAGCAATCACATGACCACTGACTGCTCAGTTTTCAATCAGCTCAGAGCAGAGAGTCTTGACTGCCAGTTGCTGCTCTCCACTCTACCTCTCCAGTACTCTCTGGAGTACTGGACTGGAGAGGGGTTGTGTGCAGCCAGCCTCAGCTTTCAGCAGGGCACTGATAGCTGGAGCCAGTTGTCAATCAGTTGTAAGTTAAGTCCTGTGACCCAAAGAAGTATGGCAAAAAAATAATTGGCCATATATATCTTGTAAAGAAATGGCAACAGCAGCATTAACAAAATGATGTTGATCCCAATACCTCCTATCATGTAGCAGCAGATCAACTCATCCCTAAAGAGTACATGATGTTGTCAACTGGAAAGTAGGATGATGATACTGACATCTTAGGTCTGTGTGGGATGCCGCCATGTCAAGAATGATCCTTCAGCTGAGGGGAGGGACAGCAGAGGGGAGGAAGAGAAGACAGACAAAGATGCTGGTTGTCTGGGGCTAATGTAGCAGCTGAGCTGCCACGTCTTCCAGTGTTCCTCTCAGAATCAGTCCCTTACTGAAAGTCAGCTGGTGGCTGCTGATCACTGTGGAGTTCCTGCCCTTCTCTTTTCATTCATCAGTGGAGGCAGAGCTGCGCCTGCAGAGGAAGGTAATGTCTGACTCTGATGTCTCATGTCTGTGGGAGTGTGACCCAGCCAGCCATCCATCACATGTGCAATGAGTCAGTGAGTGATGACATCATCATGATCCCACAGCCTGCTGTTCTAGTGCCTGCTGGGACTGCTGATATGTCAGTGTTGGTGGTGTTGTGTCAGATCTGTCACTGTGTGGGATTGCTTAGTTCAGGTGTTCTCTGTGTGTGTGTGGGCTGGGCTGTCTACTGTCATAGCGTTTTATCTCCCCCAATTGCCTAGAGAATTCCAGCCTGGGATCTGTCAAAGTGTGGATCCATAATCCTCCACTCACTGCAACTGTCACCCTGCCACTGCCAGCCACAGATACAGTCTGTCCGTGACACTGATTTTGTCTTTAATAGTGGTGCTAGCAGCATCTCATGCCACTTATTTTTGCAAATTAAAAGACATTTTGCAGTTTCATGTTTCGTTGATTTATTATTTTCTATGTTTTTTTAATTTTTCTTTTCTTTTTTTTTGGGGAGGTGGGGGTGCACAAGTAGCTGGTCTTGCCTAGGGTGCAAAATAGTGTAGCCCTGAAAACAAGTTTATGTTCTTCTCAGTATCAACAAGGCCCTAGTCATGGTATTTCAAAGATAAGTATGGACAAAAAGTTTTTTTGGCCATAGTAGTTGTCAGGGCTCCCAGGTATGACCAGAGGTGTGTGACTGATGCAGGGAAACGCAGACTTCAGATATGTGATAAACAATACAATTTATTAACACTAACAATACAAACATAAACGCAGTGCAATACTAAAACATAACACAGTGCAAACAAACCAAACCAAACCACCCACAGATAACAGTACATACAAGCAAGCGTCGTCAGGCAGGCCGGGTCAATATCAATAGGGCAGGTAGGTACAGGGGGAGCAAGCAGAGAATGGTCGGGGTCACAGGCCAGGTTCAGCAGGTAGCAAGCAGCGTAGTACAGAGGGTCAAGCAGAGAGATGGTCAGGGTCACAAGCCAGGGATCAGGACAGGTAGCAGAGAATCAGACAGGAACAGAGAGCAGGAACAGGATACAGGGCCAAGAGAAACACAACACCAAGGCAGAGTCTGTGGGTCTGGCCATCCCTTAAATACCCCAGCATCATCAGTTCCAGGTGTTTAGCTGGCTGAAAGGTTGAGTCTCTGATTGCTGGGAGCACCCGCTGGCCAGCCCTGGTACTGCAGATCAAAAGGCAGGTGAGTCCCACCATTGCTGGCCAGTCCATTCCTAACAGTACCCCCCCCCCCAAGGAGCGGCCTCAGGACGCTCCAAACAGTCCTAGCTGGGCAAAATGTTCCACCGCCCGGGTCTGGTAACTGGCGGGATATCAAAGACTGGCACACCGGGCTGGACTCCGGGCAGAGGCACACCGGGCTGGACTCCGGGCAGAGGCACACCGGGCTGGACTCCGGGCAGAGGCACACCGGGCTGGACTCCGGGCAGAGGCACATCGGGCAGGACTCCGGGCAGAGGCACATCGGGCAGGACTCCGGGCAGAGGCACATCGGGCAGAGGCACACCGGGCAGAGGCACACCGGGCAGAGGCACATCGGGCAGAGGCACATCGGGCAGGACTCCGGGCAGAGGCACACCGGGCAGAGGCACACCGGGCAGAGGCACACCGGGCAGAGGCACATCGGGCAGAGGCACATCGGGCAGGACTCCGGGCAGAGGCACATCGGGCAGGACTCCGGGCAGAGGCACATCGGGCAGGACTCCGGGCAGAGGCACATCGGGCAGGACTCCGGGCAGAGGCACATCGGGCAGGACTCCGGGCAGAGGCACATCGGGCAGGACTCCGGGCAGAGGCACATCGGGCAGGACTCCGGGCAGAGGCACATCGGTTTACCAGGCGAAGCAGCAGGCAGCGGGCCACCGGGCGGAGCAGCAGGCACCGGGCCCCCGGGCGGAGCAGCAGGCGCCGGGCCCCCGGGCGGAGCAGCAGGCGCCGGGCCCCCGGGCGGAGCAGCAGGCGCCGGGCCCCCGGGCGGAGCAGCAGGCGTCGGGCCCCCGGGCGGGGCGACCGGCGTCGGGCCCCCGGGCGGGGCGGCGGGCGCCGGGCCCCCAGGAGGGGCGGCGGGCGCCGGGCCCCCAGGAGGGGCGGCGGGCGCCGGGCCCCCAGGCGGGGTGACCGGCATCGGGCCCCCAGGCGGGGCGACAGGCATCGGGCCCCCAGGCGGGGCGACAGGCATCGGGCCCCCAGGCGGGGCGACAGGCATCGGGCCCCCAGGCGGGGCGACAGGCATCGGGCGACAGGCATCGTGCCCCCAGGCGGGGCGACAGGCATCGTGCCCCCAGGCGGGGCGACAGGCATCGTGCCCCCAGGCGGGGCGACAGGCATCGGGGCGACAGGCATCGTGCCCCCAGGCGGGGCGACAGGCATCGTGCCCCCAGGCGGGGCGGCGGGCGCCGGACCCCCAGGCGGAGCGACAGGTCTCGGGCCTTCAGGCGGAGCGGCGGGCGCCGGACCCCCAGATGGAGCGACAGGTCTCGGGCCCTCAGGCGGAGCGGCGGGCGCCGGACCCCCAGGCGGAGCGACAGGTCTCGGGCCCTCAGGCGGAGCGGCGGGCGCCGGACCCCCAGGCGGAGCGACAGGTCTCGGGCCCTCAGGCGGAGCGGCGGGCGCCGGACCCCCAGATGGAGCGACAGGTCTCGGGCCCTCAGGCGGAGCGGCGGGCGCCGGACCCCCAGGTGGAGTGACAGGTCTCGGGCCCTCAGGCGGAGCGGCGGGCGCCGAACCCCCAGGTGGAGCGACAGGTCTCGGGCCCTCAGGCGGAGCGGCGGGCGCCGGACCCCCAGGCGGAGCGACAGGTCTCGGGCCCTCAGGCGGAGCGGCGGGCGCCGGACCCCCAGGCGGAGCGACAGGTCTCGGGCCCTCAGGCGGAGCGGCGGGCGCCGGACCCCCAGGAGGAGTGACAGGTCTCGGGCCCTCAAGCGGAGCGGCGGGCGCCGGACCCCCAGGCGGAGCGACAGGTCTCGGACCCTCAGGCGGAGCGGCGGGCGCCGGACCCCCAGGAGGAGAGACAGGTCTCAGGCCCCCAGGCGGGGCGGCGGGCACCGCGTCACCAGGCACAACCGTGGGCTCCGAGTCAACTGGGATGACCGCTGGCATTGGGTCAGACATTGGATCGTCTGGCTGGACAGCGGGCATCGGGTCACCAGGCATCAGGTCATTTGGCTCGACAGCGGGCACCGCGTCATCTGGCAAGGCAGTGGGCTCCGAGTCAACTGGTATGACCGCGGGCACTGGGTCAGACATTGGATCGTCTGGCTGGACAGCGGGCACTGGGTCACCAGGCATCAGGTCATTTGGCTTGACAGCGGGCACCGCGTCATCTGGCAAGGCAGTGGGCTCCGAGTCAACAGGCACGACAGTGAGCACCGGGTCATCAGGTACCGGATTGTCTGGCTCGACAGCGGGCACCGCGTCATCTGGCAAGGCAGTGGGCTCCGAGTCAACTGGTATGACCGCGGGCCCTGGGTCAGACATTGGATCGTCTGGCTGGACAGCGGGCACTGGGTCACCAGGCATCAGGTCATTTGGCTTGACAGCGGGCACCGCGTCATCTGGCAAGGCAGTGGGCTCCGAGTCAACAGGCACGACAGTGAGCACCGGGTCATCAGGTACCGGATTGTCTGGCTCGACAGCGGGCATCGGGTCACCAGGTATGACAGCGGGCACTGGGTCACCAGGCATCAGGTTATTTGGCTCGACAGCGGGCACCGGATCAGGTATCGGATCATCTGGATCAACAGCGGGCATCGAGTCAACTGGCCTAATAGGATCGTCAGGCTGGATCAGTTCATCATGCTGGGTAGAGGCATCAGGCCAAGTAGAGGCATCAGGCTGAAGAGAGGCATCAGGCTGCGTACAGGCATCAGGCTGAAGAGAGGCATCAGGCTGCGTACAGGCATCAGGCTGAAGAGAGGCATCAGGCTGCGTACAGGCATCAGGCTGAAGAGAGGCATCAGGCTGCGTACAGGCATCAGGCTGAGTAGAGGCATCAGGCTGAAGAGAGGCTTCAGGCTGAACCACGGAAGGCAGGCTCACCGGTTTGGATACTGGCAGGATGGTATTGGTTGGAAAGAATTTTCGCTTTTTTCTGGTTTTAACTACTGGAGCACTGCAAGTAAACGCAGGTCTGCAAACGAATGGAGCAGCTGGAGACAGAGAAGAACTGGAGAATGGAACAGGAGAGGGAGCGGTTGCTACAGAGGGCTCTTTTACAGGGTTAAAGGCAGGATAGGTGCAGCGAGTGGGAACAGGGTACTGACATGCGGTAGATAGCAGGGCAGGAGGAGCTGTTGGGAATGCAGGAGTAGAGTTTTGAGGAAATAGATTAGAAGCAGGACTGGGTCTTTGTAAGCTGACTGAGGCTGGGTGCAACAAATCTGTCCATGTCTGCAGTAGGGGTTGAACAAAGCTGAGCTTACACAAAGCCTGTCTGGTCAATGACTGTACTGCGTTTATACAATCTCTTAGTACCTGTGGTGAACATGTGGAATAACGCTCCAGAAAATAACCCACATCATCCTCTAATAACCACACCAGGGACTCTACCTGGTCTGCACTAAATGGTGGCAAAAATTCATCCCTGCATTCGGGGGAACCAGATGAAACCAACTCAACACAAACCTCAATCAATGGCTGCACCTCAGAGAACACTGTGCCCTGATCTACTAGAACATGAGCGAGCCGTATACATTCTAGCAGTTCATCCCGGGTATACTCCTTCAGAGTTTGATAAGCATACTCCCTGTCATCAAACACTAGCAGATATAAATATTCAACCTCCTCAAGATCCATCCTTCCCATCAACAAGCCAAGATGGCTTCCCTGTGCAGCCACTTCTGGTCAGGATTGGCCTTGGTGTAATGTCAGGGCTCCCAGGTATGACCAGAGGTGTGTGACTGATGCAGGGAAACGCAGACTTCAGATATGTGATAAACAATACAATTTATTAACACTAACAATACAAACATAAACGCAGTGCAATACTAAAACATAACACAGTGCAAACAAACCAAACCAAACCACCCACAGATAACAGTACATACAAGCAAGCGTCGTCAGGCAGGCCGGGTCAATATCAATAGGGCAGGTAGGTACAGGGGGAGCAAGCAGAGAATGGTCGGGGTCACAGGCCAGGTTCAGCAGGTAGCAAGCAGCGTAGTACAGAGGGTCAAGCAGAGAGATGGTCAGGGTCACAAGCCAGGGATCAGGACAGGTAGCAGAGAATCAGACAGGAACAGAGAGCAGGAACAGGATACAGGGCCAAGAGAAACACCAAGGCAGAGTCTGTGGGTCTGGCCATCCCTTAAATACCCCAGCATCATCAGTTCCAGGTGTTTAGCTGGCTGAAAGGTTGAGTCTCTGATTGCTGGGAGCACCCGCTGGCCAGCCCTGGTACTGCAGATCAAAAGGCAGGTGAGTCCCACCATTGCTGGCCAGTCCATTCCTAACAGTAGTCTTCTTGGTCACAGGAATGTACTTACTTTTGCTCTCATGTCACCCAGAGTCAGCTGATAACTGAGTATTGCTCGTTATCAGCTGAAGTCACAGAGCCTTTCTAGGCTCTGGAGGGATCTCAACCATATTGGCTGAGAGCCGAAGACAGCTTTACCCGAGTTACTGCTCTCCTCTCTGAGCTGACCGAGAACTGAGAGATCAGCGGCCATGTGATCACTCAGTTCTCAAGCTTAGAACTGAAATGGGTCAGCTGCAGCATTAAACTGATGCTTCAATATGGAGGTGAGTATGTATGTTTGATTTTTTATATAACCCAAACTACTCCTTTAACCCCTTCATGACCGAGGGTAAAACAAACCTGAATGCCCAGACCCAATTTTGCAACTTTGACATGTGTTAGTGAAACTGTATATGATAACAACTACTTTTTATATCCAGGTAGTTTTTTTTCCAGACAGGTTGAGCTTTCATTTGGTGGTAAATAATAATGAATATCTCCTGATTTTTTTTTATCACAGGAAAACTGGCCCAAAATATTTTTAAAAAACTGTATTTTTTAAATTTAGCTGTATATTTCTTGCTGTTAGTATAACTTACTACAAAAAAAAACAAAATAAATTCTCCGGCTTCTGACAATTGTCAAAATATCACATATGTGTTTTTCATTTCTTGATGTACCTGTAGTAGGGCCTAGAAAAAATAATGCACATTTTGCTCTTTTTTTATCCTACCTAAAACACACTGACACTAATACTGATTGAAAAACTGCAGCATATTTAAAATCCTACCTAAAATATGCTGACTTTGACCTTTAACCCTGACCTTTGACATTGACCTTTGGCCCTTACCTTGACCCTGACACTAACCCTGGCACTGACCTAGATCAAACCTTGATTTAGGTATTTTTATTTTTTTTTTCCATCTTCCATTCAGAAGAGAAAGAAAACACATAGGTGGGATTTAACAGTGACTGATCACTGTGACAGCCAGACTGGGAACCCGGAGTCCCGAGGCCCAATCATTATTACAAGACTTGGAACTCTCAGTGAGAGCCCAATCTCTTTGTTGGGAATGCGCTGCACAACACACTCCCATCACAAATAAAGGAACATATGCAGTACCCAGGTTTAAAGCCCACCTCCTGGATGTCTCACTTATGTATTACTGTGCTGTTATATCATGTTTATCTATCGGATTGCCACTAGGACTTAATTTCTTAGTGCCTCTTTTACTTTTATCTTTGTCTAGATGACAAAAATTGAGCACATTTACTTTTTATATTTTCAAAGAGCATCTGGTTGGATGGCTAGATGTATGAGTGAATAAAACAATGAAGCTTCATGAATCACCAAACACTTTTTGGGAAAGGTCGTTTTGAATTCCGTTATAGCAGATACGAATATCATCCACAGACTATGTTTGTTGAGTAATTGCTACTTAGAATAGTAAAAGTCAGGAACAGGACAGAATAGGCAGGAAAAGTTCCAGGAGAAAATCAATAGGAATCCAAATTATACGTTTTGAAGTAAGGGACATGGCAAGGTTAGGAGATCCAGCAATGCCAGAGAAGCTGAAGTGGTCCACAAGAAGATTAATACTGGTCATAGATGTTTTAACAGTGCAATGTGAAAAACTAAATAGTGTAGGCTCACTTAGATCATAAGCCAAGAAGCCAGGAAAACATGATGAAAACTGGGGTACCACAGCCAACAAGCTTTCAATGATCGAGATTGGGTTACTGTTCTCCCCAAATTGATGGATGTAGCTCTGAAAGACAAATAGAGGCTTCTCTAAGGGCATCTGACTGTTCAGTAGCATAAAACATTGATACCAAGGAAAAGCTTACCCTATGCATGCACTTCATAACAAGTAGCATTTTGCATTTAAAGCCCACGTTGGAAATTCTGGATAAAGATTACTAGTGCTCAGCAGCAGCCAGCTGTGTGGGCTTTAAACACAAAGCGTTACTTGCCGTGCATCTTGAACAAGCGAGTCTTTCCTTGCCTATAGAGATAAACAAGTTCATTTTATCAGTTTGAGTTTCTTAGCCTGTTTTTGGACTTATTTTGCTCAACATGAATCCACTCGGGGTGTGTCATATGGTGAGAAAAAATAGAATTTCTCTTACTGCGGATTTGGTCTTAAATAGTTTGACTTTGGATGGTCACACCTGTCTATCAAGTACAAAGTTGTGGCTCTCGTCTTTGAAGCAAAGGTCAGAGGTAGTTCAACTTATTCCTAACTCTAGTGGTGTACTATTTTTCCCACATTTCCTTACTAGTGGCAGAAATAGTATTTTCACATGCAGCATATTTTTTCACTTGCATCATAATTTTTCAAACAAGCAGTCTATATTTTCTGAAGGAAACCCATTAAACATTAAATATAGTTATTATATGTTGAATCCTCTCTTTCCAGCAACATGTGTATAAATACCAAACTGGGTTTAACCATGTATTTTTAGTTTATAATTGGGGGCTTATAAGGCATGGAACTAGTTTACCTTCCGAGTTAACAACTAAATATAGAAGATTGCTTATATTCTGAGCAGAGGTGCAGAATATCCATCTAAAAGACGCCAAACCACAAAGATGAAGCCGTTTTTATGAGTCTGCAGTACTTTTCCAGATTTAAGAAGTGTAGATGCTAGCAGTTTTTTCAAAGCAGACTGTTTTAATGTGAAATGTCCTCCTCTTAATCCCTGCATGTAGTTTAACATAGTATATTAATAACACACTCTAATTACAATGTTCTACAGTGAATATTTCACTGTGACAGCATGTAACCTTTCTTGAGTTTTATATATGTTAGATTAGAACTAGAAGCCAAGAATTCTGCAAACGAGTTGGTAATCTGAAACCAATTGCTGAAATGAATGGTTATATTGCCTAAAGTACAATTGGGTTTCTAAATATACCTGCTTGAATTTTTCCGATATATCTTGAATCCATTTAGAGCAGATCTTCATTTACTGCTAAGGTTTTTCTAATTAACTTTGAACACTTGATGTGTACAGAAATCTGGAACTAGATTTTTAGCTGACCGATAGATCTCATTTAGCGTTAAGAGTTTTTAATTGAACCACAACATTCTGTAAATTGCCAGAACTAACAGATATTTTCCTTAATAGCAAAGTTCATATGGTGGGGGACTTTAGATGTTGCGGGAGACTTAGCAATGCAATTATGTATCATTCATATCTATATAGCACAAACAATGGAGGCACAAAGATAAATCAATCTCCACAGTAAATGAAACACTACTTGGATTACAGCATTTATTCTCCAGCAGTTGAACAAGATCATCTGTTGGTTATCTTTTCCATCTCATTTATTGTTACATCTTAATTTATGATGCTCATAAAAATCTTCACATAATGATGTTGATATACTAAGAGTAGAAGCTGTTCACTGTGCAAGGACAATGTTAACCCTTTCCCACCACCTCCTAGCCCTTTAAAAGGATCTAAATGTTAGGAGGCGGGCATTCCAATCATTTGACTGCTATGATTTGCTGTCACAGTGATCACATGATCAAAAAAGCCCCAATCTCAAATATGCATTGGGAGCTTTCTGGTACCCATTTGTTACTGTGCTGGCAGCTAGCAGGGACCAAACTCTCAGCACAAGAAAGTGCTGCATATACATGGCCTCTCTAAAGCCCACCAGCCGAGAAGCTGCATATATGCACCAGGTAGGCAGGAAGAGGTTAATGGATACAATGAATTTGGGTTTATGTGCTAAAATCATGTTCTAGAAATATTCCTGTTTTTTCTTACTTTCTTCATACATGATTTGTTATACGCAGCTTCACCTTGTTCATTTTAGGAAGTGAACATATAATTTGCTAGACAAACATCCTTTATTTCTTTAGTAAATCAACCTCAGTGCCTTTGAAAGCATTCTTCCAACCAGGGAAGTCTCCCTAAGGCTAGGCTCACATTTGTGCAGTTCCGTGTGCTACATTTGAAAGTATTGCTGTGCCTGTGTTTCCTGTAGAAAAAAGGTCTCTACACGTTTTTGTTAAACATGGCTTCATAGAAACCACATAGTACTTTGGTTTCCGCATGCAGGAAAACAGGCCACATTTTATAGTGAATGGGGGTTCCATTAAAAGTTAATGGCATCCCTACGCGTTTTCTTAAAGCAGCCCATTTTTAGTGTGGCTGCACATTGGTGTGGGAACATGTGCAATTTCACGCACTCCTGTACCCGTACAAATGTGAACCTAGCCTAATGATGATTATCAGATGTTTCTGTACAGCAGGCAACTCTGATTTAAGGCATTTTATGGAAATGCCTGCTAAGTATGCTGAATACTAGAAGAATTCAGGTTTGTTGAGTAAATGAGAAGAAACCAGGATTTTATGAGACTAGGAATGAAGAAACAGCACTTGGCCTTGGATAACTGGTATTACACCCTTGCAGATTTTCAGAGCAAATCCATACATTTTCTATGGACACTGATGTGGCAGGATTACACAACCTTTGAAGCCCAGAGCAACCCCAGGATGTGCCAAGATTAGATGTGTGATTCGTTTTTTACAAATCGAAATTTGGACAAAATTTTCTTTATTCGGATGTTTCCAGATCTCTGAATCATAATAGTGATGAATTTGAATGAATCCAAAATAACTGATAACAAAAACAACAAATTCATTCATATTCATTCATTTTATTCATTTGCGACTTCAGAGGGTTTTGTAAGTTTAATAGTATTGTCACAATTTGTATTTTTATTTTTTGCCAAAGCCAAGCAAAACATCAAAGTCGCAGGTATATCACATCAAGCCTCAAGCACATTGCATGGAAGTCACATCAAAGTCGCAAGTAAGTCACCAAAATAAAATAACCACATAACAAATAAATCTAAATCTTCTGAAATAACTTCCAAAATGAATCCAAATATACGAAATGAATTCAGAAAACAAATCATTCCAACATAACGAATATGGCAAAACAAAATAATTGACTTTACAAATGAATCCGAAACTAAACTAATTTTTTCGTTGTGCACATCTCTATCCAGGATCACCTCTTTTAAATAGAACTTGTTTAGTTTTACTGGTCTTAAACTGGCTTAGCATATTATCATAACACACAATTAAAACATCTAGGGCAGTGGTCTCCAAACTGTGGCCCTGGGGCCAGATGCTGCCCTTTGCTTGCCTTCATCAGACCCTTGAGGCATTACTCCTGCCACTAACACCAATAATGGGGCATAATTCCTGTAACTTACACCAATATTGGGGCGCTATTCCTTCCAATGTGTCAGCACCTGTGGTAGTGAGCTCTTTGATCCACAACTTGGGGTTCACCAGGGCGTGGAGTCTAAGCCCCAGCCTGCTTGTTCACCAGGGCCCCTGATGGTGGGGATGGACTTGCAGCAGGCTGGGACCAGGTTGTGGCCCCCAGGTACACCCAGCTGAGGTAGAGGAGACTGCTAGCGGGAGCAGGGTACAACGAGAGTAGACACAGGGAATCCAGTAGACAAGCCAAGGTCAGGACAGGCGGAAAACTAGCAATGTCAGGAACGAAGCTGGGGTCGGTACCAGTGGTGTATTTAGGTTTCATGCTGCCCTAGGCAACACAAAAATTGGCTCCCACCCATGGAGAGACCCTGACACCAGTCAACATCCCCCTTCCCCAGGAAGAGAACCCGGCATTGACCAACGACACCCTCGCCCCCACCCAAGAGAGCCTTCCACTACCACCACCCCCCATACACTGGCAACCCCCGGCCCCAACAAAAGATAAGACACTCACCTTCACAGCTCCCCGGGAACAAGAGTCAGGCTCTGCATATACACCATCAAGCAGCCCACAGCCTCTCTCAGATCCTACCTGGTCCCCATGCTGTGTGTGTCCCTTCTTCCTTTCAGGGGACGGCACTACCCCCCTGAAAAATGACGCCCTAGGCAAATGCCTTGTTTGCCTTGTGGTAAATACACCCCTGGTTGGTACACAGATAGACTATATAGAAGCAATGTCAGGAACGAAGCCAGGGTCGGTACACAGATAGACTATAAAGGATTCTCAGTAGAAACACAAGGGAGCTCCAACAACAAGCCGTTGCTCCGGCAAAGTGGGACAGACTGAGCATGTCTTAAATAGACAAGCCAGCTAGGAGGAAGCCCAGGGAGTGATGAAAGGGAAGGACGTAATTCCCAGGGAATAGCAGATGGTGCCCACAGATGAGCACAGACAAACACACATGTGAAGAATCAAGAGCAGCAAGCAGGTAAGAATAAACACACAAGAGGCTGCAGGCTAACTTGTGACACAATGACAGTAAAAGTGGGGTACTATTCTCCCACTGACACCAACTATTTCTACCCCTAATACCAAACATTGTTTACTCCCACCAGGCACAGTCCGGCCTCCCTAAAGTCTGGAGGACAGTAAACTGGCCCTTTCTTTAGAAAGTTTAGAGACCCCTGTTCTAGGGAATGACTGCTTTTGTATTGATAGGATGATGGGTAAAATGTGTGGCCAAAATACTTGGCCTATATACAAACCTATTAAGAAACTGGAAAATGCTTGCGCACTTTCTATGACACATTAACAAAATGTAGAAATACATTTTTAGCTGCAATATAAAACGTGTTTCTGATTAAATAGTAAATTCAAGATAACAATTTATAGAGGGAGGTAAAAGGGGGTTACTTTTTCTGCATGTCATATCCCACATCTGAAAGTATTATATTAAAAGAGAACAAAAATAACATTTTAGTGCTGCAATGTTCAAAGTGGCCATAAATGTTTATCTTTACCTATACTGAGACATATATATGTAAACTGTCTTTCTTCAACATAATAAAACCTCAAAATGCTACCATAATTGATACAGCTATCCCATAATATTTGAAACAAACCTCCCCTGTTAACTTGCCTTGTAATAAGACCCAAATCATCTAAGGATACAGATGACAAATCTTATCCAACAGTATTTTACAGCTGTGGTGCATAAAACTCTGGCAACGTTTCAGGTATTTGCCACAGTGGTCTGCAATTATAAATTCCCCTTTAGGGTTTTTTTATACTCAGGCTTTTGTGAACAAATGTTCAAAGTTATATTTTATAAAGAGTTCTGGCAAGCATGTACCAACATTTTATATGGATATGATTCCTCAGATAATTTGAGAATGTGTCAAATTCTGAAAATTATTGATAGACAAATAAAAGGAAAATGTAAGAAGGCAGACCGTAAAACAACTGCAGAGAACTGTTAGTGCAGAAATGTGATTGCTAGGTTTATTTTATATATTTTCAGCCAGTGTAGGAAAGTGTTTTTGCAAAGTGCATTCTTTGTCCTTTTTTACTTATTGTACCTGTGCCTAAATCCATACTGAATGTTATTGTTTAAATGCTGACCTTTTATCATGGACTTGACAAACTGTTGCTCAAGTTTGGTGCTTGTGCTTATTCATGCATCGAGAAGGTAAATCTTACATCTTATACCTTTTGCCTTTTGGGAGAATGGACAGTGGCGCAACTACCAGGGTCACAAAGGTCGCATTTGCGACCCGGAACTAGAGTCCGCAACTGTGGGGTGCCCCAAGAGCCTAGACTGTGTCTCCCCATTGGTGTTGCTGGCTGCTGGGCTCTGAAGTGAGAGGTGCTCTCACATGCAGTCCAGAGCCAGTGCTGACAGTTCCCCTCTCCTCCCTCCCCCAACACAGACAGGAGAGAGAGAGCTTGCTATGCTCCTCCTCTTCCCAGCCTCTCCCCCTGTGTCTGCCCCAGTGGTAAGTGGGCTGGGGTAGGCACAGGAGAAGAGGGCTGGAGAAGAAGCAGAGCGAAGGAAGTTTGAAGCTGTTCAGCAGGAAGTGAAAAGGTGCCAACAGCCGATCCATCCATTCATCCTGTGAGTAATGTCTGCTCCCCCTCCCCTCTCCTGCCTCCCAGTACAATAATGTAAGAGGGACTCTGATGTAAGGGATGCTCTGTGGACTCTTTTGTAAAGTGGGCTTTGGTGAGCAGAGACCCCCTTACCTCAGAGTTCCCCTTTACACCAGAGTTCACAGCATTCCCCCTTACATCAGAGTTCCCCTTTACATTCCAGAGTCTAAAGAGATCTCCCTTACAGTGTAAGTTGAAACTCTGCAGACTCTGATGTAGGGGGACTCTGCAAACGCTGATAGTGGGGGGCTCTGTGGACTCTGATAGTGGAAGGCTATGCAGACTCTGATGTAGGGGGCTCTCCAGACTTTGATGTAGGGTGGGCTGTGCAGACTCTGATGGTGGGGGCCCTGCAAACTCTGATGTAGGGGGTCTCTGCAAACTCCGATGTAAGGGGTGCTTTAGGAACCCTGCTTAAAGGGGAATGCTGAGAACTTTGATGTAAGTGGGGGCTCTGATTACCAGTCTTCCCCTTACACCAGCGTCTGCAGCATTCCTTCTTACATCAGAGTTCCCCTTTACATCAGAATTCTTAGTGTTCCCCCTTAAATTACAGTCCCCTGAGTTCTCCCTATACATCAGACTCTGCACAGTCACCCCTTACATATGTAAGGGGAACTCTGCGGATTCAGATGTAAAGGGGAACTCTGCAGATTCAAATGTAAAGGGGGAACTCTGCCGATTCAGATGCAAAGTGGAGGTGCTGCAGATTTGGATGTAGGGGGAACTCTGCAGATGCAGATGTGAAGGGGAAACTCTGCAGATTCAGATGTAAAGGAGTACTATGCGGATTAAGATGTAAAGGGGAGCTTGGAGATTCAGATGTAAAGGGGGAACTCTGTAGACTCTAATGTAAGGGGGGACTCTTGTGATTAAATCTATAGGATTAGAAGTTTTATTTATTCACAAAATATATGTATAGTGTATACTACAAAATATTTGCCATGCGCCACTAAAATGTTCAGGTTTGTCTTGAAAAAAGGGTGGCAACCCTACCCAAGATGGCAGAAAGGGGATTCACTGCAGAACATATGAAATGGTCCTGCTGCAGGACCTTAATAAAGGGGCTGAGACTGGAGTAAAGGATCCCAGGAGGGAAGTGAGGGGTCAGGAGGTCTCTTCATGGTTTTTTGCACCGGAGCCCTGAAGGTTCTAGTTGCGCCTCTGAGAATGGACATTTAAAATGCCATGAGAATGTGCTCCTGAAATTCAGTGAAGTGCATTATTGAAGGATTTCAAGCACCAACGCCACTAAGAGGCAACAATGAGGTATTGTAACATTGCCTCATATCTAACAGATACTGCCAGCCCATCTCTACAGGCAACACATCATTCCCAGCCTTCTAGCTGTCAGACGTACAGCTTTGTATTTTTCTAGTCAGATAAAGCTTCTCCAACCCCTGCCACAGTGCTGGGTCAGATCCGTCATCTCTCACAGAGTCCCTCTCTCCTCCTTAAAGTGGTTCTAAAGCCAGAAGGTTTTTCGCCATAATGCATTCACTTGCTTTAAAGGTAAAAACCCTTCCACTAGTTTTTTTCCCACCCCAATCCCTAAATACTTACCTGAGTCCTGTATTGATCCAGTGCTATGCCCATCTGCAGTAGCACTGCATGTTTGTTATTTAAAAAAAAAAAAAAAGTAGAAATGCAAATATAGGATAGCTGAATATTTAAGAAAGTAAAAGTGAGGTTTTGACTTTCTTAGGAGAATATCTATGCGTGCACAATTGTTGGGCAACTATTAGTTTTATTCCACTAAACGAGAAACAAAAATTTTCCCATCACAGCCTCCCTTGCACATCATAGCCCCCCCCCCCCCCCACACACACACCTTTAGGGCCCAAACATCCTATCCTTTATGGTGAAATGCAGGGTTCTGCTGTGTGGGCACCTGTTAGTGTGAGGTCCAGGAATTGGTGTTGTGGTGGTGTGCATTTATGTGCATCGCATTTTGTCCTTTTTTTCTTTCAACATTATTGAAATGTGAAAGTTACATTTTATTCATTTTTAGGCACTGAAGCTGAGTTGCGGTGCATAGAAACAGACTGTACATGGAGCCTTCAGGTGAGCTCCAATCCATTGCAGAAAAATGCACACAGTATGCGTTTTGCACTGCAATGCTTAGCACCCAGGGGTACTGTTGCAGTGTGAACAGGACACATAGAAAACAATTCTATTGCCCTTGCATGAACAAGTGTGAACAAGCCCTTACATCAGTGTCCTCAGGCCCACTTTACATCAAAGACCCCCCTTTTACACCACAGACCTGACCCACAGACCCCTCATCGCAGGTCCCCCTAATCAGACCCCCAAATCACAGACCACCCCAATCACAAATCCCGCCAATCACAGACCCTGTCAATCACAGATCGCTCATCACAGAGCCCCCCAATTACAAACCTCTCATCACAGCCCCTCCATCACAGACCCCCCATCACAGACCTCTCATCACAGCTCTCCATTACAGGCCCCCCAATCACAGATCCCCCAATCACAGACCCTCCCAATCACAGATTGCTCATCACAGAGCCCCCCAATTACAAACCTCTCATCATAGCCCCCCCATCACAGACCCCCTCCCATGTTGTACCGTTCCTTGAGGATGATAGCGGCAGCAGTGGGCAAATGAGCTGGAAGCGGTGAGAGGACACTCAGGCAACTATTTGGCCAGACTGTGGTTCCAATAGGACTGTTACTGGGTCTGCATCCGGACCACGGTCTGCCTTTTAGTGATGCCTGATATAGGGTGTTGATCCCCTTAGGCCACACCCTCCCTCTTTACACAAATACACATCACCTGATATGTTTTAATCCAATAAGCATTCAATTTATATAGCTTGGAGTTGGACAATATGCATAAAGATGATGATTTGGTCAAAATACTCACTTGCCTAATGTGCATATTAATGTGGCTGGGCACCCTACCAGCTAGAGGGTCAGGCTGTGCTTAAATGCCTGCTCTCCTCAAACCTCCCCCTGCTTTGTTCCTGAGTGTGATCCCCCCTCCTGCTGCTGCCCAGAGGGCAGAGTGGTTGTGGCCGGGTGGCAGAGCAGGCTGTGTGAAATCCCCCCCCCATTCTCCCCCCAACTTGGAACTGTCGACAGTAATAAACAGAGGAGGAAAATGGGGAGTGCAGCTGCTGCTTTTCCCTCCCTCCTGTGATGATGTGGCCATCATGGATCATGGGACGTGTAGTCCTGGAGAAGTGCTGCAATGTAAGTGAGTGCAAGTTAATGGGGGGTGTGGACTTGACTACCCAGGCTACCTTGCAAACAGGAGAGGAGAGCAGCAGAGTTTCCCTATGCTTTGAGCTGGAAGTCTGGGCAGAACAGTACCGGGTATGAAAGTGTGCAGACCTGAGACCAATGGAGTCTGTGCTTATCACCAGGGAGATTTGGCCTGTGTAGAGACTGGAATACAAGGACTGAACCACTGAAAGGTCTCCTGGCTGAGCAGGACCAGAGCAGTGCAGATTCATGAGTGGAGAACCTACACCTGAGTACTATGACTGAGCCTTGGTAAGATTGGAGCCCCTCCAGGCAAATTTGGATATTAGTTGATCGTTGGATCCCATTATTGCTAGTAGAGACAAAGAAACGGGAAGGTTTAGGCCCTGCTTTCTACATATTTATTGGCAAGGACAGAAAAACTGCAGATGAGACTGTTGAAGGACGGCTGACTAAAAAGCCAGCCTGTCCCATCAAATCTAGAACAGTTGGTAAGTTTCTCGCACCCAATTTTACTTTTAACTGGTGCTCCAGATAAAACCTGTTTCAAGTATCTTGCAAAATGTTCCATTGGGTATTATATCACCCTTTGTAAACTTTCTTCAGCTGCTGTTGCATGTGTTCACAAGTACAGATAACAGAGTAAGAAAAGTTCTGTCTGGGTAGATAGCTCCAGCTATCTAACCTACCTTCCTTTCTTCCTTCCTTCCAATCACCAGTCAGACTGTGTACTTAACTGGCTTTTCACATCCGGGGTATAAACCAGGCACTTGGCACATGTCCTTAGGTCTCCTGCACTGTGCTCTTTCTACTGACTGAGTAATGTCCATCTTGCTGCAGGCACCATCTGATGAAGCAGTCTCCTGCCCAACTGGGCCTGCATAGTTCCAGTGTTGATGTCACTCAGCTGGTGACACAGAGCATCTCCTCTCTTCTCTCAAGTTAAATACATACTAATACCAATGTGAAGCATTCTTCCTCTTACTGGCCATCAATGCTCATAGAATCAGTTTCTGGTCCTTTAAATTGTCATTTTATTATTAAGTTCCACATCTGGTCTTGTTTGTGAGGAAATGTATGCCAATAATGTAGGTGGTTTTTCATCACTAAATGCAAAATTGAGTGTTACATTCAAGTTAAGGGAGCAACGAGTATTGACTCTAGTACTCTGTACTGCAGCTGCAATTATAAAATGCTTTGTAAAGATTCCATTTTAGAAGCCCTGTTCAGTGACAAACTCTGTGAGTTACACTTTCTAATGGAAAAGGTGTATGTTGTCTGTTTCTTCCTATCTCATTTATTTTTTTTATGTTTTATTTGAATAAACCCTGATAAGCACACTAGTGTCCAACTTAGCTGAAAGAACCAACTGTTGATTTGGAAGTAACCATGTGTGGAACTTGTATGTACTGTATTGTTTTGACATTAGCTTTGCCTAATCTAAGGATCACTTGCCACATCATTCCAAGCTTTCTCCTGTAGGAATGCTGTAGTCAAGTTTTTCCAACTAAAATAGGTAGATCCTTGAATGTATTATTTCACCCTTGTGTAAAAATAGCGAATATGAAATTTCTTTTAGTTCATTAAATGTTCTTGGGATTAAACAGAGCCAACATGAATTAACTGGAAAGCTTTAGATTTGAGTCAATAAGGAAGGCAAAATTAGTGTGGTTTTAAGTGGCTTTAAATGATGGAATGGAGAATAAATAGCAGTTGGAGATTAGGGAAGATTTTAAAATTAAACTGTAACTGTTCTCCAGAATTTACTAATCCTAACAACACACTAACTCTAATGCTCATTCTAACTTTAAACTTAACCCTAAAACTAGAGTTTAGTCAACACCAACTCTACAGATCAAAGAAGTCAAGTGAAATCTTAGGGTCCTTTACACGGCTTTAGGCCTCACCATCACAATTCCCCAGGGCCTGCCCACTGACCCTCCCACCTAGTCTTCCCCTCTGGCCATCCCACCGAGTCCCATCCTATGTCCTCCTCCTTCTCCATACCATGTCCTCCTCCTCCATCTCCCCATCTCCCCCCATTCCATGTCCTCCTCCTCCTCCAGTCCCATCTCATGTCATCCTCCCCCAGTCCCATCTTGCCCATCCCATGACCTCTTCCTTTAGCCACACTGCCTCATCTCATGTCCTCCTCTGCCAGTCTCATCTCCTACATCCCATATCCTCCTCCCCAGTCCCATCTCCCCCACTCCATGTCCCCCTCTTCCACTCTCATCTCCTCCATCCCATGTCCTCCTCTGCCAGACTCATCTCCCTCATCCCATGTCCTCTTCCTCCTCCAGTCCCATCTCCTCCATCCCATGTCCTCCTCCAGTCCCCTCTCCTCTATCCCATGTCCTCTTCCTTCTCCAGTCTCATCTCCTCCATCCCATGTTTTTCTTCTCCTCCTTCAGTCCCATTTCCTCCATCACACATCCATACATCCTCTTCTTCCTCCTCCAGTCCCATATCCTCCATCCTATGTCCTCTTTCTCCTGCAGTCCCATCTCCTCCATCCCATTTCATCCTCCTCCAGTCCCATCTCCTCCATCCCATGTCCTCCTACAGTCCCATTTCCCCCATCCTATTTCCTCCTCCTCCTCCAGTCCCATCTCCTCCATCCCATGTCCTCCTACAGTCCCATCTCCTCCATCCTATTTCATCCTCCAGTCTCATCTCCTCCATCCCATGTCCTCTTCCATCTCCTCTCCTCACAGGAGGATTGCAGTGGGACAGGTGGGGGGCAGTGGGACAGGAGGGTGACATTGAGACAGTTGGGGGGGGCAGTGGGACAGGTGGGGGGTAGAGAGACAGGTGGGGATCAGAGAGGCAAGTGGGGGCAGTGACACAGGAGGGGGGCAGTGTGACAGGTGGTGAGCATCGGGACTGGAAGGGGGCAGCAGGACAGGTGGGGGGCAGCATCACAAGATAAGGACAGTGGCACAGGAGGAGGACAGACAGGTGGGGGCAGTGTCACAGGTAGGGGAAGTGGGACAAGTGGGGTGCAGCATCACAGGAGGGGGGCAGTGCGACAGTTGGGGCAGCATCACAGGATGGGGGCAGTGTCACGGGGGGGGCGGCATCACAGGAGGGGGGCAGGGGGACAGGAGGGAGGCAGCAGGACAGAAGGGAGGCAGTGAAACAGGTGGGGGGCAGTGGCACAGGAGGAGAGGAGTGTGACAGGAGGGGGCAGTGTGACAGCTGGGGGCAGTGTGACAGGTGGGGGCAGTGGGGCAGGTGGGGGCAGCAGGAAAAGTGGGGGTCCGTGTCATGGGGAAGGCACAGCATCACAGGAGGGGGACAGCAGGATAGGTAGGGGGAAGCATCGCAGGAGGGAGGCAGCGGGACAGGTGGTGGGCAGCGGGAGAGGTGAGGGGCAGCAGGAAAGGTGGTGGGCAATGTCACAGGATGGGGGAGTAGGGCAAGTGGGAGGCAGCATCACAGGAAGGAAGCAGCAAGACAGGAGGGGGGCAGTGTCACTTCTGATCAGACACCTTGTGAAACACCAGTCCTCCCAGATCTCAGCTGTCCTGCAGCAGCTCCTCTAGATAGTGTCAGCAGAAAGGGTCTGGTGCCAGGAAGGGTAGCTGAGCCTGTGTCCCATGTACACCAGGATCTCCAGTGGCAGCTGCAACAAAGAGTGGTGGTGGGGGGGGGCTCGTCCACCCCCTGACATGCCCCACCCCACACAGACGCACACCTCTGTTACCAACCACAGTCATTCTGACAGCAGGCCCTGATTGCTCCCAGCACAAACCTGGGATCCGCCAATCACTCCACCCTCCTCTGCATCCTGGCAGCTGGTCTGCTCTGACAGCAGATCCCCAGGGTATCTGCCCCACGTTAAAGGCGACCCTGGCTAGGGTCTGGGCCCCTCAGGATGCCTGGGCCCCCTACCTGTGTATGAGCTGCCCCCTCCTGATGGGGCCCTACTACTGATAACCCTAACCCTTTGTGAAAAGTTTATAAGATCTCATGGTCACAATTACATTCTTTTTTTTTAATAGGCAACTCCTACTATATATTTTGTTTTGGATAGAGCAGGAAAGGTTTCTAGTTGTGGGACTGCACCCATCATTTCTCAACGGGACAGCAAGTAGGGGACAGATTTAAAAACTGGCAGAAATGTCGACTTTTCCCACTTCATCCAAAAAAAAAAAAAAAAACATTTGGCTGGAGTTAGCGTTATAAACAGTCTGTAATTGTTTATTTTTATCTAGAAAATCAACCCCAGAGCTTACATCTCTAAAACCAAGCAAGCTGCTATTGCTCTTCTACTTTTATACTCACAGGTTCTCTTTACAATAAATGATCAGACATATGTGTTGGTATGTATTTGCATAGCTGCTTCTTCTACTTGGAAAGTGTCAGGCTCCAGTCATGTAAAATAGAGTTGCTCTATATTTTTCTTATGAAATATGTACTTTTCTTCTTTCACAGGTTCTAATTATTCATGCCAGTCAACATCTTTTATCATCCTTCTCTAGTCCACGACAGCTGCACTGTGGATTGTCCATTTCTTTCTCAAAGGTCACATTCATCAATTACTATGTTTTTCAGTATTTCTCTTGGTGTCTGTACAATCACCAAAACTTGGCTCCTTATGTATCGCTAAAAAACTCCTGCTGCTCTTACTCACAGCAGTCTACATTTCCACTATACTACCTGCTGAGCTTGTTTTATTTTTCATTTTCATCTTCTGCTATCTATTTGCAAACTAATGATATTTCATAACTATTAACTGTTTTCTTGCTCCTAATTACTGTTATTTTTTATCAATTCACATCCAAGTTATAAAAAACATTATGGAGGTAATACATACATTATATCAACTAAAGAGGAAAGAAAATATCTAAGATGTAAAAAATTGGTTTAGGTTGTGTAAAAAACAATTTTATGAAAACAGATTACAGTGCCAAAAATTAGTGGATACTTATGGATTATTTTTGGAGAATAAGGAAATTGTTTAGTGCCTTTTTAACTATGGAGGGATCTGCTGCCCTCTACTGTCAGTAAATAAGCATGCTGCCAATGTTCACAGAGATTATTTATGTACATCACTTCCTGCCTCTGTGTTTCTGGGTCAAAAACACCAGCAGGAGGAAATGGAGAGAGAGAGAACAATTCTGCCACATGTCCTGTGCTAGATCCTGACCAGAAGGGATTAGTAGCCAGGTGCTCCTATGTTTACCCCTTTTACTGCCAGGTCCGTACGACATATGGACCTACAGCACTGCTTCCAGCAGGCTAGGTCCATACACTGTACGGACCTACATTCCTCCACTTCAGTGAACTTATAGGAGAAATGTTCAGCAGACTTTGCTGAACAAAACAATTGCTCTGATTAGCAGCTAATAAGCCACTAATCAGAGCTATTCACCTGTAATGACCCCCTGCCCCGACGATACTGCCACCGCTTTTTTAAATCCCACCCGTTGCTTCCTCCCCTCCTGCAGTCCATAAAATGCCTATGCTCCCCCTCACTGTTTCCTGCCTTCCCTACCTGCCCCCAGCACCCCCACCATCAGTGTCCCCTCCCCCGTCAGCATGGATCTCCGTGGATCTAATGCAATTGCTGGCTTCCCTCTGCTGCCACTCCCGCCGGCAATTGCCCCCATCAGTTCCTCCTCACTTACTGATCTCCAGCAGCCCCCCCAGGCATCTCTTATAGCCAGCTTTCTCTCCACCTCTCCCACCTGCTGCAACTGCTCCCTGGGATTCGGGATATCTGTCAGTGACAGACCGCGATCAGGAAAGAGCGGGGTGGCTGGTAACCAGAGCACCTTTTCATTCTTGAATGAACAAAGTGATCAGTTTTGATCACTCTGTTCATTCATTCTTGGCACATAGTAAACTGGTTTAGTATGTGTCAGTTGTGAATTAATAGGATGGAGTCTCTATACAGACTCCTATCTCGTTCGTTACAGTCCAGCCTAGGTTACAGAGAAAGGGGCTTATTTCAGTCACTCTGTATCTAAAAAGAAACATGTCTCTCCAGAGCTCCCCCCCCAAAAAAAAAATATGTAAAAATATTTTTAAAAAATAAAATAAAATGTAAAAGTAAAAAAAAACCTAGTAAGTGTAGATTTACATCTACATCTCCCTTGCTGCTGAAACCTGATAGCGATTCGGATCGCATTCCAGAGGCTACTGACAGGCAGGGAGAAAGCGATTCGATGCCTCCTCATCACCTGTTTTAACCCCATTTTTGCCAAAAAATGTGCTGCAACTGAGTGCATTGCACGCGCTTACAGGGCCTTTGCCGTGCTTCCTCAGACTTGAATGTGTAGCATTAAGAAGGCGGCATCGCTACAAGTCAAGTCAACTATGTTGCCGACCCGTAATGAAGCATCACGGCTGCAGTATTTAACCACTTGTTGCATAGTCACATACTTGGTACATTACTGTGCTTCAAGAGGTTGTATTTTTTCTCTCTTGTAATAGCAATTGAAGCAGCTAATTAGCCGCTTAATTGCTGTTACAAGCAGCGGGAGGGGACTTTGACCCCGCCGCCTTCCGTGGTCTATCGGGTGTTCCCTCCCCCCCCCAGGAGACCGAAGCAATCAGCTGTTGCATCCACTGGCTGGCTGGAGTCCCAAACAAAGCCAGGATTGGCTTTGATCGAGTCTCCATAGTGGTTTACCCGGATGTCATTGTTGTCATTTTCAATCAAAAGCATTTAAACCACCAATCTTCATGTTTTAAATGCTTTTGAGGGCAGAGGAGGAATTTGGGGTCAGTAATTTCTAAACCGCTGGCAACAAAAGTGAGTACACCCCTAAATGAAAATGTCCAAACTGGGCTCATTATCCATTTTCTCTCCCTAGTGTCATGTGACTCGTTAGTGTTACAAGGTCTCAGGTGTGAATGGAGAGCAGGTGTGTTAAATTTGGTGTTATCGCTCTCACGCTCTCATACTGGTCACTGGAAGCACCACATGGCAAAAAACTCTTGTTACATAAAGATGGCCTAGGCTATAACAAGATTGCCAAGATCCTGAAACTGAGCTACAGCATGGTGGCCAAGACCATACAGCGGTTTAACAGGACAGGTTCCACTCAGAACAGGCCTCGCCATGGTCGACCGAAGTTGAGTGCACATGCTCAGCATCATATCCAGAGGTTGTCTTTGGGAATTAGACGTATGAGTACTGCCAGCATTGCTGCAGAGGTTGAAGGGGGGGGGTCAGCCTATCAAAACTAATACCATACGCCACACACTGCATAAAACTTGTCTGCATGGCTGTGTTCCAAAAGGAAGCCCCTTCTAAAGATGATGCACAAGAAAGCCCGCAATCAGTTTGCTGAAGACAAGCAGACTAAGGACATGGATTACTGGAACCATGTCCTATGGTCTGATTAGAGTAAGATAAACTTTTTTGGTTCAGATGCGTCAAGTGTGTGTGGCGGCAACAAGCTGAGGAGTACAAAAACAAGTGTGTCTTGGCTACAGTCAAGCATGGTGGTGGGATTGTCATGGTGTGGGGCTGCATGAGTGCTGCCAGCACTGGGGAGCTACAGTTCATTGAGGGAACCATGAATGCCAACATTTACTGTGACATACTGAAGCAGAGCATGATCCCCTCCCTTTGGAGACTGGGCTGCACGGCAGTATTCCAACATGATAACGACCCCAAACACACCTCCAAGACAACCACTGCCTTGCTAAAGAAACTGAAGGTAAAGGTGATGGACTGGCCAAGCATGTCTCCAGACCTAAACTCTACTGAGCATCTGTGGGGCATCCTCATATGGAAGGTGGAGGAGAGCAAGGTCTTTAACATTCACCAGCTCCGTGATGTCGTCATGGAGGAGTGGAAGAGGAGTGGAAGAGGACTCCAGTGACAACCTGTGAAGCTCTGGTGAACTCCATTACCAAGAGGGTTAAGGCAGTGCTGGAAAATAATGGTGACCACACAAAATGTTGACACTTTGGGTCCAATTTGGACATTTTCAATTAGGGGTGTACTCACTTTTGTACCCATTTTAGACATTAATGGCTGTGTGTTGAGGGGACAGAAAATTTACACTGTTGTACAAGCAGTACACTCACTACTTTACATTGTAGCAAAGTGTCATTTCTTCAGTGTTGTCACATGAAAAGATATATTAGAATATTTAAAAACATGTGATGAGTGTATTCACTTCTGTGAGATATTGCTTGGAGATAGAGAGGTGACAGAAGTATGTCTGTCACCTTATTATTATCTCTGTAAAGTGCTAAATCTGTACTAATCTATGAGTGTAGTGTTCACTTTCCATTTTCGTTACAATAGAATTTATATACAGCTTGTTAGGTAATTTAGTTAATTATAGTTTTGGTTAGCCCTGTCCTTTCTGGTCTGGAATTCTATATCTAGTTTTGCTTTGGGCTCAATAACCGGCATAACCTAGAACCAGGTTAGGCATCCAGTGGTCAATTTTGGTAGTTAGAGGTCCAGTTGTATGACAGATTAGAAACTAAGTGACTAAGAGGCTGAGTAGATAGGCAACTCTAAGTTCCACTGCTACACCACAGTTTCTGACGATGAGAAGCTGTGTTCCGGGCTGGTTTGACAATAGTTGTAGGATCCCCATCAACCCTGCAACTGAACCTTGCTGCAACATTCATCTGCAATCATCTTTATTAATAACTATTGTGGGGTTAGTTCAGGTGGGGGATCACCTTCCCTGGGAAAAAGGTAGTCCGCACAGCAGGCTTTCTTCAAAATCTGACTGGGTGTCAGTTTTATTCAAAGGTTTGCAAAGATATCAAAACAAACAAAACAGCAAAATAAACCCTTGCCATCCAGGCACTAACTAAACATAGAACTTTTCCTCTTTCACAGGTGAAGGGCTTCTCCCTGTCACCCAAAAACAAAACAATAAGCAAACCTTTTTCTTGTTGGTATAACACACACCTTCATGCACAGCTCTCTCAGG
Source organism: Staurois parvus (assembly GCF_062004578.1). NCBI lineage: Eukaryota > Metazoa > Chordata > Amphibia > Anura > Ranidae > Staurois > Staurois parvus. The sequence goes on along the minus strand of NW_028318083.1, from coordinate 13,326,304 downwards.
AATGGCCCTCTGAGTCCCAGGCCACGAGCAGCTCCTTGCTCCAGCCCTGCCTTATTTATACCATCTGTTGGTGGTCATCAGCGGAGTACAAAATCCGGTCCGGAACCACCTCTGCCATTGTGGCCCCTAAAACCCAGAGTGGACTCCACCTTAAACTTCAAAGCAGCATCCATCGATCACCTCGCCGTTCATACTGTCACACTATATATACCCGGGGATATGTGCAAAATTCTACCAGTACTCTTTTTGGGCCCTTTACTGATAATACCTGTTTGTGTATTGGATGTACTATTATTAATCTTTTCCTATATAAAGCTTGCACTATTTCCATACTTCTATGAATCTATATACTAATGGGTAATGTTATATGCTAGTTGCAATAGTTCCTTTGCTTCCAATTATTTTGATTAGATTACTGGTTAATTTCCCAGGAAGGGAATCTCCTCTGTTCACAAAGACCCTGTCCTGGGTGGAGGCACTGCCAACTTTATTATCAAACCCAATCTTCCACTTAGCAAAGGTTTTGGTTATCTTATATACCTACAGGTTTAGCACATTATTCTTTTTGAGGTGGGCCATTTTTCATAAATTCCCCCCAAAACAGGGCTACAACTACATTTGTCAGGTCATAGGCTGGTAGAGCTGTATGGCAGGGCTCTGTAAATCTGAAGACCTGGTGGAAAGGAATACAAGTCATTTGACAAGTAATAGTATGTTTTTCAATAGTGTATTTAGGTGTTTGTCTGGAGTTCAGTTTTAAGACGGCACCATGGCTCATTCTTTCAGAAGTCAGGAAAAGAGGGTTAATACTTTGTGTTCTTGTGGAGACAGGAATTGTTTTATAGGTGAAAAATAAAATGATGAATTAGTAGCTGGCAATCAGAATGGTTATCCATTATATGCTAAAACAAACTGGTATTGAATTAGTGCATTATTAGATATTACTGCCATTGGCAGCAACACTGTGGCTTCCTAATTAAAACAACATACAGCAAATGATTTAAATGTGATATGGCCTAGAAATGAATACAAGCAATTTATCTTTCATAAGGCCTTAAAATATACATATTACAAAAGAAAAACATGGCTATCATTGCTGACCTTTACATTGGGAAATTCCTGTTGCCTTTCATGCTGATGTTCTGGATTCAGTGCACTGGTTCACTGACAAGTATCAACATAAGAATTCTAATTGTTCTCTTTTTTTGTGTCTTGGGACACAATCAGGCAACTAGCATTTTCGAAAGGAAAAGCAATGGCATCCTCCACATCACAACACCTATTTTTCTGACAATAGTAACAATTGTCTAGCTATCAGTAAGGTGCTGCAGATGACCACATGACTGTTTGGGATATAACTACATAGCTGGAAGCAGAATCATCCATGACAGAATGTTTGAGCTCATCTAGATTTGTTCCACTGTACTAAAGATGAGAGAAAGGGGAGTGCAGGTCACATTTCACATATGAAATATCACTTGTTCCCTATTAGAGCTCAAAGAAAAAAGGATGGGAAATTGGACATTCTTTAGAGCAAAGAGTCTATAAATAAATAAATAGCATCTTTAATCTATTTCAGCAAATGTGTGCATTCGGGTTTAGGTAGAAGCATGCCAGCCACTTTTTTTAGACAATCATCTAGCTAACTGTAAAGTACTAAAGAACACTACATGACTCTTTTGGGATATGTAGAAGCTGAATTGACCATGATAAAAAGTTTAGTCTCATCTAGATTTGTTCCACTGTGTTAATTGTGAGAAAAAGAAAATTGTAGGTACGCATAATTCTTTGATACTTGAAGAAAGCTTTCATATCATATTCATTATTTGTTAGATTTTTATTTTGAGATACAAACTGATCGATCCACTTTTCTCTTTTTGTGTTACCGATTTTATGTTTGAACATTATTTTTTACAGCATAGCACCTTTTTTCATTTAGATTCTTGCTTAACATCCTTCACATATGAATTATAACTTGTTCCCTATTCAGAGTTCAAAGAAAAAAGGATGGGAAATTGGATATTCTTTTGATCAAAGAAGCTATGAATAAATAGTATATTTAATCCATTTTAGTAAATTGGTGCCTTCGGGTTGAGATATAAGCATGCCAGTGCTTTTGTTCTGTTCCATAAGGCATGCTCTTTACATTGGCCTGAGAATTGTGCATTTCCGTGTGAAGTGGAATAAAAAGCAAACCTAGCAGCTGAAATGATATACGGCACTTAATAACATATTAATCCTTTGGAACCTAGCAATTTCTCATTAAAGATACTGATTGTCCAATTTTATTTGGAATACTAATTTCACTTATTTAGTTCCATGACAGTGGTGAGGCAGTGCACAGCATGCACATTTTCTTTGAAAGGTTTTAATACAGCTAACATGGAAAATTCCACACTTGGCATATTTTGAATTAATGCAGTAAAAAAATCTAATATCAGTCTCTGTCTGTCAGCTGGAAAAGGACATATATGATGAATGGTCAGAGTAGGATGAGAATGTTAATTAAACAATAACCTTTATTGAATTTACAAGGAAAAGCCATACATGCCATTCACAAATGTGTAAAAATATTTGTTTATGGTAATCACATTCACAGAAGTTTTAAAACTGAAGTTTAGCAAAAATGTAATGCCAGGTTTAGTGCCATTACTTACCTGCAATGAAGTCTGTTCCACGTTGTGCAAGCAGTTGGATTCTGTTGAAATATTCAGAGCATGGATGTCGGTCCTCTTCCTGTCTTGTGCCAGTTAATAGCTTTGGGTCTTTGGGCAGAACAGCAGTGAAAATGTCTGATGTGGACCAGCCCCCTCCTTTACTGTTTACACTGCATGTAACATGATTTCTGCATGAGGGAAGGGATCATTTCAAATTTCTGAATCTTCCACAATCAGAGGCCATGCTACATGCAGTGGAAGCTGTGACGAATGTGATGCCCGGCCCCTGCCCTTCTCACCAACTCGTGACAAAAGACCAGCCAATCTCACACAGCGATGTCACTTGTGTAATAATGCCACCCTCAGCTGCAACCTGCACAGAGATTTTCCAGCTCACGGGACCACAATCTAGGTGCCAGCAGCCTGAGAGCGAGTCACTAGGTTAGGTTGGTTACGCAATTAACCCTTCAAACTCCAAACTGCCACCAGATAGTTTTGGGACTATCAACCCTTCACAATGTTAGCAAGAACAAATGTAAACAATAAATGTCTGTAACAGACACACAGACAGGTACTGTATATTCAGAGGATTATTATATACAGTAGCACTCTTCAAGAGACAGAGATTCTTTAGTTTGCATTAAAAGCCTTAGAGATCATTTTAACACTTTTCAAAATAGGGTTTATTAATGAAGAGGTCAAATGGTGCAATGAAAATATTTACAGAAAGGGATATTACAAGGAAATAAAGAAAACAATAAAGCAAATGAGAAATAAAAGAAAGGAGTTAAGAAGGCAGAATACTTACAAAGTCCTTGGTTTTAGCAGAGTCCAATTGTCCGGGCAAAAATGTTGCTATGGCTCTATTGGGTGTTCGTTGGTTGATGGTAAAACAAGAGCTCCAGCTTAACAAGTCTTCTCAGTCCCTTTTCTGTGATATCAAGGATGTGTGGACAGAGACCAACTGACCAATAAACTGGTTTAAGGTATGGGTGCTGGGAAGCCACTACATTTGCGACCAATTCCCAATTACAGTTTTACACTAATATTAATAACTTACAATACATGCAGGTGGTATTCTAGCAACTGGCAGATTAATATTCAGAATTACATTTTGAGCCCAGGGTGTCAAGGTCCTACCTTTTCCCAGAGGTTATGTTACTCCATGTGCTGGCATCCATCTTGGATTTCTGCTGAGCATGGTGGGAAGCTTTTATGCCTTCAGGCCTCTGAGGTCCATCCCCCAGAGGGGTGTGGCTGAGTACATATAAGCCTGTGATCTGCACATGCTCTTTGCACTTGTGTCTTTGTCTTGCTACAGCTCTGTGTATATGCTCGTGACTCTTCTGGTATTCTGACTCGGCTTGTGACTAAGACCATTCTCTGTGTTTTCCTTCGATCTGACCTTCCGTTGCTGAACCCGGCCCGTGACCTGTGATTCTCTGTCTACTGTTCTGTACTGTTTTGTCTTGTTGTTGTTGACTCGGCTTGCCTGACTACGCTATTGTCATTCTCACCAGCTACACGCCATTGGCGGTGGCCATTACCGCAGCCGGGGTGTCTCGGGGGCCGCGACCTGGTTCCTGGCTGCGTCAAGTCCATCCCCACCATCAGGGGCCCTGGTGAAGGGCAGCCTGGGACTTAGACTCCGCGCCCTGAGGGACTTCGGTCTGTTGGTGGTGGTTGTCGTCAGCCAGTGCCTTACCCTGCCACTAGGCCTACCTGTCCGTTCCACAGCCCTGCCCTGACACAGGGATACCAAACACAGCATACCTTGTCACCCAGGCGGGAGGAGACTACAATCTCCCCTTTCGTATGTGCTAGATTAGTCATGTATGACCTTGATTTGTTTGGTTTGATATTCCCCATTCAAATATATACCTAATATTAATGTGTCCTTTTCCTGTAGAATTCTATGAATTGTATTGTTCCTTGTGGAATAGAGGTTTTATGGCACGCTCTGCATTCCTACAGCCTTAATGGCCTTACAGTTCATGTGTGATGGCTTGACTGAGTTATTATTATTTTACGATAGGTCAGAGGAAAGTGTTTTTCATAGTTTGTAAAAACAGACCTCCTGTCAAGACTACAACCCTAGCCAGGTCTGGACACTGCGCCTATTTATGTTTTAATTGAGATAAAAGGTTCTATTGAAGTTATACAGCTACAAATTCCATAGTTTTCAAAGGGGGGGGGGAGTAGGAACACTGCTCATGAGACTTTCACAAGACACAAGACAGCTTCCATGTCTCTATTGTGCACAATTGTTACAGAAGCAACAAAATAACTATTCTCAACAGAAGATGAAGGGAGTAGGTGGTGTGTCCCCACTGGACCATCTTCACTGCTGTTCTGCCTTATGACCCAAAGATAATAACCCACATGGCACAGGAAGTTCATAGACAGTAAGAGGACCGGCACTATGCACAGGAGATTTCTAAAGGATCCTGTTGCCTGCATGAAGTGGGACTTCATTAGCGGTAACCACTGTCAATAAAGATGTGGAGATTTTTTTTCTTTAAGGTAAACTGGAGCTTTAAGTTACTGCTGCTGATACCATAGAAATAATGACTACATCTAGTAAAACAATAAATAATAATAATAAATAAATAAATGCATACAGTATATACACACTATATTGGCAAAAGTATTTGAACATCCCTCCAAATCATTGGATTTAGGTGTTCCAATCACCTCCATGGCCACAGGTGTATAAATGCATGCAGACTGCTTCTACAAACATTTGTGAAAGAATGAGTCTCTCTCAGGAGCTCAGTGAATTCAAGCATGGCACCGTGATAGGTTTCCAGCTGTGCAATAGGTCCATTCATGAAATTTCCTTGCTACTAAATATTCCACGGTTAACTCTTAGTGGTATTACAACAAAGTGGAAGCAACTGGGAACAACAGCAACTCCACAATGAAGTGGTAGGCCACATAAAATGACAGAGCGGGATCAACACATGCTGAACTGTGCAGAAGCACCAACTGTCTGCAGAGTCAATAGCTATAGACCTCCAAACTTTGTGTGGCCTTCAGATTAACACAACAACGGTGTTTAGAGAGCTTCATGGAATGGGTTTCCATGGCGAAGTAGCTGCATACAAGCCTTCATCACCAAGTGCAATGGAAAGCGTCAGATGCAGTGGTGTAAAACACACCACCACTGGACTCTAGAACAGTGGAGATGTGTTCTCTGGAGTGACGAATCACACTTCTTTGTCTGGCAAGCTGATAGACGTGTCTGGGTTCAGCGATTTCCAGGAGAACGGTACTTGCTTGACTGCATTGTAAAATTTGGTGGAGGGGGGATTATGGTGTGGTGTTGGTTTTCAATGGTTGGGCTTGTCCCCTTAGTTCCAAGTGAAGGGAACTCTTAGAGCGTCGGCATACCAAGACATTTTGGACAATTTCATGCTCCCATCTTTGTGGGAACAGTTTGGGGATGGTTCCTTCCTGTTCCAACATAACTGTGCACCAGCACAAAGCAAGGTCCATAAAGACATAGGTGAGCGAGTTTGAGACCTTTAGGATGGATTAGAGCAGAGACTGCAAGCCAGGCCTTCTTGTCCTACATCAGTACCTGATCTCACAAGTGCGCTTCTGGAAGAATGGTCAAACATTCCCTCAGACACACTCCTAAACCTTGTGGACAGTCTTACCAGACGAGTTGAAGCTGCCATAGCTGCAAAGGGTGGGCCAACTCCACATTGAACCTTATGGATTAAGACGGGGATGCAATTGTGTGTGTATGTGTATATATATATATATATATATATATATATATATATATATATATATATATATATAGTGCTCAGCATAAATGAATACACCTTTTGAAAAGTAATGCTAATAATGTAACTTAGATTACAAAATCTTCAATTTTACTCAAATTAGTTGATACAAGAATGAATACACCCCACAACGAAAAAACTACTACATCTAGTATTTTGTATGACATCCATGATGTGTAAGGACAGCACCAATTCTTCTATGCATGGAATGAGCAAGTTGGCGACATATTGCAACATCTATCTTTTACCATTTTTCAAGAGCAACCTTTTTTTGAGCCTGGATGCTGGATGGAGAGTGATGCTCAACTTGTCTCTTCAGAGTTCCCCATAGCTGTTCAATTGGGTTCAGATCAGGAGACATACTTGGCCAATGAATCACTTTCACCCTGTTTTTCTTCAGGAATACAACAGTGGTCTTAGATATGTGTTTTGGATCATTGTGATGTTGGAAAAGTGCACGACAACAAAGGGCACAGAGTGATAGTAGCATCTTCTTTTTCAATACAGTACATTACATCTGTAACTTCATGATACCATCAATGAAATGAAGCTCCCTGACATCAGCAGTACTCATGGAGCCCCACAGAAGTACACTACCACCACCATCTTTCACTGTAGGCACCAAGCACTTTTCTTTGTACTCCTCACCTTTGCCATGCCATACAGTTTTGAAGTCATCAGTTCCAAAAACATTTATCTTGGCCTGCTCACTCCAGAGTACAGAGTCCCAATAATCTTTTACTTTTTCAGTATGGGCCCTGGCAAATTCTAGGCGGGCTTTTTTGTGCATGGGCTTTAGGAGAGGTTTCCTTCATGGACGACACCCATGCATGCCATTCCTCTGCAATGTACACTGTATTGTGTCATGGGAAACAATCACTCAAATTTGACTTTCTACTTCTTTAGCTAACTGCAGTGAACTTGCATTGTGATTTTCTTCAAGCCTTATCAGAGGATGCTCCTGTCAAGGTGTTAACTTCCCTGGACGGCCTGCACATCTCTGTAAGATGGTTGCACTTCCATCTTTGTTAACTTTTTGTATACATTTTATTACAGTATTCTGACTGTTAAGTAAAGCTTTTCTGATCTTCTTGTAGCCTTCACCTTTCTCGTGTAAAGAAATTATTTTCTTTCTCAGGCCTTGTGACATTTCTCTTCCATGTGATGCCATTGCTGACAGCATGAAAAGTAACATCCTTTTATAATCAAATGTCTGCTGCACACCTGTTTAATAAATAATTAGACTCACCTGTAGTTGAATTAGCTTTTCTCCTAAAACTTTCATTGGGTGTATTCATTTTTGCAACATGGTCTTGAAAGAATTTGTTAGGGAAAATACTTTTTTTTGTGTGTGCAAATTAACAAATCTTGTTTTCAATCAATGGTCTGTATTTGTGGGAGTATTTTATAGTATAGTGCCCCATAGAAAATGTTGATTGTGAAAGTAAAGGTTTTTTGAAAAATCTGTTGGGGTGTACTCGTTTATGCTGAGCACTGTTTTATATATATGTACTGCTCAAGAAAATTAAAGGAACCCTTTTTAATTAGAGTATAGCTTCAATCTAAATAAACAGCTGGGATATTGATCTGTTCAGTTAATCAGTTAAGTAGAAGAGGGGGTTGTTAATCGGTTTTAGCTGCATTGGTGTTAACAAAATTAACAGGTGAACTAGATGGGCAACAATAAGACAACCCCAAAAACAGGAATGGTTTTACAGGTGGTAGCCACTGACTTTTCTTTCCCTACTCTTTTCTGACAGTTTTTCACTAGTTTTGCATTTGGCTAGGGTCAGTGTCACTACTGGTAGCATAAGGCGATACCTGCACCCTACAAAGGTTGCACGGGCAGTCCAACTCCTCCAGGATGGCACATCAATATGTGCCATTGCCAGAAGGTTTGCTGTGTCTCCCAGCACGGTCTCTAGAGCATGGAGGAGATTTCAGGAGACATGCAGTTACTCTGAGAGAGCTGTACATGGTCCTTAACCCATCAGCAGGACTGGTATATACTCCTTTGTGCAAGGAGGAACAGGATGAGCACTGCCAGAGCCCTACAAAATTACCTCCAGCAGGCCACTGGTATAAATTTCTCTGAACAATCAGAAACAGACTTCATGAGGGTGACCTGACAGCCTGACATCCTCTAGTGGGCCCTGTGCTGACTGCCCGGCACCATAGAGCTCGATTGGCATTTGCCATTGAACACTAGAATTGACAATATGTAATAAAGGCATGCACTAAATAAAATATATATCCATATTATTAAATGTCCATGATCATTCTGTGCAACATAATTTAGTGTCCATAATTAATTTGTGCAAATCAAAAAAATTTTTTTAAATGTATATCACTCCTCCATAAATTCATATATCAACATAATTAAATATCCATAATTAATTTGTGAAAAATAAAAATATATATATATATATCTCCTCTGTGAATTCATAAATTTGTGAATAATCCACCACCAGATAAATTAGATGGACTCACCAGAGCTATATGCTGCTCAGATTATAGAACTAGAATTGGCAGGGCCGCCACTGGCACCCTGTGCTTTTCACGGATGAGAGCAGGTTCACCATGAGCGCATGTGACAGATGTGAAAGGGTCTGGAGAAAACATGGAGAACGTTATGCTGCCTGTAACATCATTCAGCATGACTGTTTTGGTGGTGGGTCAGTGATGGTCTGGGGAGGCATATCCATGGAGGGACGCACAGACCTCTACAGGCTAGACAATGGCACTTAGGTATGGGGATGAAATCCATGGACCCATTGTCAGACCCTATGTTGGTGCCTCATGTGGTGAGAGTATGCAGGCAGTTCCTGGAGGATGAAGGAATAGATACCATTGAATGGCCCCCACACTCACCTGACCTAAATCCAATAGAACATCTCTGGAATATCATGTTTTGGTCCATCCAACACCCCCAGGTTGCACCTCAGACTGTCCAGGAGCTCAGTGATGCCCTGATCCAGATCTGGGAGGAAATACCCCAGGATACCATCCATCATCTCATTAGGAGCATGCCCAGACATTAGCAGGCATGCATACAAGCACTGGGGGGCCATGCAAACCACTAAGTACAATTTTGAAATGAAATTTCAGCAAAAAGCCTGCTTCATAACTTTTTTTTTCACTTTAATTATCAGGGTGTCTTTGGACTCAGTCCCCGGTAGGTTGATAATTTTCATTTCCATCAAACAATGGGGCACCCTTACATTCCTGACACATTACCCAGTCCATATCAGTATAGACATCCAGCATGATATTTTTCCCCATTGAGATCTGATGTGTTTTCATAGTGTTTAACTTTTTTGAGCAGTATATATATCACCCCTTCTTCTCCCCCCTCCTCTGCCCTCACAACCGCACTGCCCTCCACCTCTCCCAAGGCCCCGCCCACCGTAACCCCCCCTGCACTGCACTCCCTCAGCCCTGTCACTAATGAGGAAATCGTCAAGGTCCTCTCAGAAGCCCGCCTCACTACCTGCCCCCTGGACCCTATCCCCTCTCAACTCCTCCGGTCACCCCCCTCTTCCCTCATCCGCTCCCTCACGCACATCTTCAATCTCTCTCTCTCTACTGGCTCATTCCCCTCCCCCCTAAAGCATGCACATATCACCCCCATCCTCAAAAAGCCCTCCCTGGATCCCGCGGACCCCAACAACCTCAGACCCATCTCCCTGCTGCCACTCACCTCCAAGCTCCTTGAGCGCATAGTCTACGATCGCCTAAGCGCCCACCTTATTGACAATAACCTCCTTGACCCATTACAGTCCGGCTTCCGTCCCCTACACTCCACTGAAACTGCCCTCCTCAAAATCACTAACAACCTACTAAACGCCAAAGGCGACTACTCTGTCCTCCTTCTCCTGGACCTCTCTGCGGCCTTCGACACAGTCGACCACCCCCTCCTCCTCAATAAACTACTCTCCCTTGGCATCAGAGATACCGCTCTCTCCTGGTTCTCATCCTACCTATCCCGACGCTCCTTCAGCGTCACCTACAATGGTACCACCTCCCCCTCTCTGTTGGGGTCCCCCAAGGCTCTGTCCTTGGACCCCTTCTCTTCTCCATCTACACCTCCTCCCTGGGCACACTCATACACTCCCATGGCTTCAATTATCACCTCTATGCTGACGACACCCAAATCTACCTCTCCACCCCTCTCCTCACCCCCACTATCTCCGCCCGCATCACTCACCTCCTAAACGACATCTCAGACTGGATGTCGCTCCATTTCCTCAAGCTTAACCTCTCCAAAACCGAACTCCTCATCTTTCCCCCTGCCCACCCCCCCCCCCCCCAGCCTATCCATCACCACCACCAACACCACTATCATTCCCGCCCCGCAAGCCAAAGTCCTTGGCGTCATTCTTGACTCGAACCTCTCCTTCCTCCCTCATGTCAAATCACTTGCAAACACCTGCAGGCTCCATCTCCGCAATATTGCCAAGATACGTGCCTTCCTCACCCCAGACACCACCAAACTTCTTGTACACTCCCTCATCATCTCACGCCTTGACTACTGCAACTCTCTTCTCATTGGCCTACCCAAGTGCAGGCTCTCCCCGCTCCAGACCATCCTGAACTCAGCGGCCAGACTCATCCACCTCACCACCCGCTCCACCTCTGCCACCCCCCTCTGCCTCTCCCTCCACTGGCTCCCGATTGCCCAACGCATCAAATTTAAACTTCTAATCCTGACCTACAAAGCCATTCATAACACTGCCCCTGACTACCTCACCAACCTGATCCCCAAGTACCACCCTACCCATACCCTTCGCTCCTCACAGGACCTCCTTCTATCCTGCTCCCTGGTCTCCTCCTCCCATGCACGACTGCAGGACTTCTCCAGGTCCTCCCCTATCCTCTGGAACTCACTGCCCCAATCCATCCGACTGTCGCCTTCCCTCCCCACATTCAGGCGCTCCCTCAAAACCCATCTCTTCAGGGAAGCCTACCCCACCCTCACCTAACGGCCATCCTCCCTCATTCCTCCCACCACTTCATTCCCCTCAGCCACTTCTTACTGTTCCACTACCCCCTCCCTCCTAGATTGTAAGCTTGAAAGAGTAGGGCCCTCTTACCCCTCGTACGCTGTCTGTTTTTGTTGTACTGTGCCATGTTTTGTCCCCCCTATTGTACAGCGCTGAGCAAACCCTTTGGCGCTATATAAACTCAATGTAATAATAATAATAATAATTATATATATATATACTGTATGTGTGTGTGTTTGTGGTTTACCTCATTGAAGTCTGCAGGGAGCAAATTTTGTTAATTCAGTTTTGGCCCTTTCTGGTGGTGAACCTGCAAACTGTTTGATCAAAGGTTCAAGATTGTTGAACTTTGTTAATCCTGGGGATTCAAAGTGAACCCATAATTTTGGTGAACCTGAACCTTATCCATATTTATAACATAACTGTAAATAGTAATAGTATGAAAAATAAAAAGAACCTATAACACACGTAAATCAACTGAGCATTTTATACATAGGAGTTGATTTACTAAAACTGGCGAGTGCAAAATCTGGTGCAGCTCTGCGTAGAAACCAATCGGCTTCCAGGATTTATTGTCAATGCTTAAATGAACAAGCTAAAGTTAGAAGCTGATTGGCTACCATGCATAGCTGCACCACATTTTGCGCTCCCCAGTTTTAGTAAATCAACCCCACTGTATTTTTGAGTAAAAGTACCTCTTTTTAGCTTAGAATACAATGACTGATAGAATCTTTATTGTGTCACTTTTCCTGAAGATTACATACTTTCTGGCTACCAGGTATTTGCGGGTGTCACAGGTAATTACTGTAGATACTGCAAGGATTAATGTATATTGTTTTCAATCAGGCACACCTTATCTGAGAGAGGAAAATTAGCAGGAAGTAGAAAATGCATATGTAATGAGCACAAATTACTTCCCCTATGTACATGCCATATTTAAGTACATTTTCTATACAAAAAAATGTTAGATAAAATACACTCTTTGACAGCATAATTTATTTTTAGTTGAAAGAAAACTTGTACCGAGAGATATCTTTCTTACTATAATGAACCCCTTTCTAACGTGGGAAAAGGGGAGAAAGACCAGATCTAAGGAATGCAGCTGTGTCTATGAAACATGCTTATAGTGGTTCTTGGTGCACAGAGCCATGTTATTGTGAAGATATAAGGGGTTGGTTTACTGAAGGCAAATGGGCTGTTAAACATGAAAGGAAATTTGATGAAACGAAAACAATATTTTTACTTGTATATGACTGGATACTGGAAGTCAGCATTCATTTGCTTCATTAAGCTAAGGGAGCATTCCCTTACAAAGTGAAAATTTCCTTGCAAGGTGAGGTGATTGTAGCTGTATTAGTGCACTTGCGACAGAAACAATTGAGTACTGACGTGATACCTTTTTTGTTTGCACTAACATACAATTTTGAGGACAAGCTTTCGGGGTATCTCCCCTTCTTCAAGGTCCAGGCAGTACTGTCTGGACCTTGAAGAAGGGGACATACCCCGAAAGCTTGTTCTCAAAATTGTATGTTAGTGCAAATAAAAAAAGTATCACGTCAGTACTCAATTGTTTCTCTTGCAAGGTGAGCAACCTATTTGTCTTTAGCAAATCAATCAAGCACTCTTTTTTAGGATAGTATGCTATCTGGAAAAGGTGTTATGTGACCTAGCAATGACAATGCATCATCTAGAATATTTTCTCCCACAATTCTATGGGTAGTCTACATTTACATATCAGTGCTGGCACAATAGGATCCAGGATCAACAAATAATCTTTTACAAAAACCAGTCTAAATTTCTAGTGCACATTAAGTATAATTCCAGGATCCTGCTTCCAGGTTTCTGTATCAAAGTTGTGCTCTTGCCTTGTTACCTTGTTACATGCCCCCCCTGGAGAAGACCAAAAGTGGCCAGGCCAACACATATTGCACAGGCATGGTCCACAGCTGTGGAAAAGCAAAATATGCAGCACTATTTCTATTAAATAAATAAACTATATGTGGTCATCATAAGGCCTCATGCACACTGGGCGTTTTAAAAACACCGGTAGCATTGTCTGTATAAAGTCATGTTAAAAATGCAAGTTTTTAATTTCTTTTAGTGTTTTTGCATTAGCGTTTAGCCGAGTTTTGCTACGTTTGTGTGCATTAGCATTTTTAGCACAAGAAAAAAATTTGGGTCAAAAAAGTGTTTACCAGCATTAGAGCATTTTTACAATTAAAAACCTTCTCTTGAAACCCCTAGTTCTGTTTTTTCTCCCAACCAGAAAACACCCCAGCCAAAAAATTTGGATTAAAGCCTATGTGTGTATGAACACATAGGATAATATGCTGGGGAGTTTACTGGCTGTAGAAAGAAACGTCAGAAGCCAAAAACAGAAGCTATAAAAACACCCAGTGTGCATGAGGCTTAAAAATGAAATTAGTGTCCAGAAGTGTTCCACTCAGGACATATAATATATATATTACAACTGTTCACATAGTGCTAGGATACAGTGAACCAAAAATCACAAAACACAAATCAAAGTTCCATAAAGTGCTAATGAAACATCTGTGTTTTCCTTTGTAAGCCCAATCCTTCCAGTGAATACACACCACCACATTGTCATCAAACAGTGCTTACCAAAGGCAAAAGGCCCCAAAAGATTGAGTGGACATATGCAGCCTAGTAACACAAGTATTCTCTCCTCCAGGCTTGGACACAGACTCCTCCACTTTTCACATATGACCATTTCTCCCAAGGATCAGTATACTGTAAATGAAAGAGGAGCCAAAATACTCCAATGGTGTGTACCAGTTAAAACTATTTCATTTATAAAATATATGTTAAAAACCCTTACATATGCCAATGCACCATAACCCTACACCATAAGTACAAACATTCTGAATCCCAGTCAGTAGTAAGTGCACTAAGTGGTGACCTTGGCCCATCTGGCTCCGCTCCAACATGTTTCATCAAATGGTGACGTCCTCAGGGGTTCCTCAGCTGTCACTAACAGTAAGCCAGTATAAAACAATGGTGTAGAGAAAATGACAGAGTAAGTGCATGTCAGACTATATTCCATATAGCTTGATGTTGCAGATATTGAAGATGGTGAATCTTGTGCAGTAGGGGAGGGATGCAAAGTAAGGAACAAAGAGGAGGAGTGTGGACTTTTTCCTACTGTTGTGTATCACTGAGGAGCTACTCCCACCAAGTGTTGTGGTGCAGAATCATATGTCTCCTCATGCATGTGTTACCCAAACTTGGCAGATTTGCCATAACTGATACGCTCCAGCAGAGGCTGTAAATCACAAAGGTGTTGTTGGCAGCAAACTTATGAAAAAATTCCCAGACTTCTGAGCTATGTGGAGTGGCCCTGGGGATTATAGTGGCCTGTACCCATGGGGAAGTGCTATCCAGTTGAATAGGATGGCTACTCCCTCCAGTCAAGCTGTCCCTGCCCTGGGATGACATCCTGACTCTCTGCTTCTCTGCCTCTCTCTTACATGCCTTCTCTCAATCTCTGGCACCCTGGTATATACTGTCATCTCGATATCCCCAGCATTTTCATTGCTCAGTTGCACTATGCTCCCGGTGATCTCTTCCTCAATATCAGATAACATGAACTCTTGTGCATCTTCCTGCAGTAGTTACCTATATTGTTCTGAAACAATTCAACAGACTCCTCCATATGCATTTGCAGGACTATGGTGGGATTAGTTTAGAGAAGGAGAAAGAAGATGATGCATTTGCAGCTGCTGGAAAAATGTGCTACTATACATATAGGAGAAGGAAGTTTATTAAGGCTTGGTAAGCCAATCCATGATCTCCTCCACATGCTTTGGCTGTATAGCATGTCCACTGACAGAAAGAAAAGGTAAACATGACCAACATTTTGTCCTGTGGACATATGACCTGATTGCCTGCCACTAGTTAGGATTTCAGAACCTTTGCCTCTCACATTATGTCTCCCATACATTATGAATACAAGAGATTTCCTAAGATTATTATCAGTTAGGCAATAGGGGGATTTGGTGCATTAAACCGTACTGGACAAATATGTTGTGAAGTGCTGCAAACAAAGGGCAACTTTGCCTGTGTCAGTTGCAAGTTCACTCTTCGGACCCTAGTATACAACCACACCATCAAAATTATATTGAAATAACTCCCCTAGGAAACAAAACCTAAAACCCCAAATGCCAACCTTTAAACACTGAACTCCAACCTTATATATTTCAAGAGAAAGCTCCTCTCTATTAAACACTGCTGGAGCCTCTTCACATTCAGTCAACAATTATTTAAATGTTTGAAAGATTAGGACAATATTATTTTCAAAAACGCCAAAAATATAACTGTATTTTGTATTTCATTTCTAGTTGTGGTGATGGAAATACATGAATCAGTCAATCTTTGCTGAAACCTTTTGGGACATATTTAGTCACAGCAAAAGTAATACATTTGATAAATAATTAATGCTAAGGCTAATGGCAGAACCCATTTATATGTTAAGCTTTTTTATTTGACTAATGTTTCATTTACAGGTATAATGTATTATTTAAATAAGCCCTACACACATAAATGGTATCAGACATGGCATCACACAGCTGGGTTGAAAAAAGAAAAATGTCTAGTATGTATTAGGGTTAAGGGTCTGTGTACAATGGCTTTTGGTAATATCACAACTACTTTTCTGCCCATACAAGTCAATCAGAATGTGAAGCAGCTTGGTGCAGCTTAGCAGAAGGGCAACAACAGGTCATGGACATTTCAAACAGATCTCAAGATTAATATAACTAAAAGCATGTTGCATTTGACCAACTGCAAAAGCCTTAAACTGGACCATTTTGTATGGCTAGACCTATTATCAGAAGAAGATGAGGAATAGAGGTCTGTATGGTGTACGGACCTGGCCTGCTGTACGGACCTTTCAGTGAAAGTGGAACTATAATCACCTCCCACTCCCCACCTGACCGCTGACATTTTTGGGCAGAAAGCTTCTGGTTCTTGATTGCTGGTCACTTTCATTGGCTGGGCAGGGATGACGTCACCCCCACGCATGCGCAGGAGTGCAGTCAACTTCAGCATTGCAGAATTTGTACAGTGAGCTATATGTGCTCACTGTACAGGGGCAAACAGGCAGGTAGGTAACTTTAATGCAGAAGAGATAAAGCATTTCTCTTCTGCATTGGAAAATCCTGCCTGTTCACCCATTTTTATTTGTTAGCCTAAAGTTCTACTTTAAAATTCTTGCAATGTATAGATCACCCAAAGGGGAATGTTTTTCTTTTCTCAACAAAAGTAGAGTTATTCTTTAATTGCCTTGATTAGGCCAATTCAGAACTGGCTGTGCAGTGCTGCGTCATTCCATCCAGAGACCACGGCCCATCTTCAAAACTCCAAACTATATATCTCAGTGGAGATGGCCCCTTGCTGTAGGTTACACAGGGATGATTCAGCTGCAGCAGCAACATGATCTAGGTCTTCATATAGCAAGTCCAGGGCTTCAAAGAAGGCATATACTGTTAGCAGGGCCAGATGGTTTATTTTCATGCTAAAGGCTCAGGCCTGGGAGTCACCTTGCAATAAAGAAATGATGATTTGCAACTTTGTGTTTCAGAGCCAGACAAGGAAGACTTTAGCTTGAAATAAAATTTGCAGCTGTTTTCAAATTTCAGAACCCTCTACGGTCACCAGAAAATTGATCAGGCAAAGGAATCTTTAGTTCAGGTGGCAGATTATTGGCAGTGGTGGTGGAAGGAACAGATTGCTCCTTAGTGAACTGGGTAGCCAGTTCCTGGACTTGATGAGATAAACAGCAATGTTCTTGGACAAACATTTGAGCTTGTGCAGGATCCAATAGGTTGCCTTTCCCTTAAAATTTCTGGTTCACTATAATGTCAAGACAAGAAACAGTGGAACAGTTCAAATGTGCTAAATATGCAGATACAGACAATCAGAATCAATAGCACTCAGAACCTCTCTCTAACACTGATAACTTCCAATAAATCCACTATAGGAGCTTGATATGTGCTATGCTATATGTGACCATAAACACCCAGTTGATCTTCAAAATAAGGTTTATTAAGGTCCACAGTTAAATAAAACATATGCTGAATAGTATTAAAAGACAGACCACAGTCAGAACGTCAGGCTTTGAGAACCCAGCGATCAGCGGTCATGTTCTCACCCTTAGAGCCTGCGGGGGAGAGATCCACTTAGGTAAGTATGATTTAAAAAAAAAAAAAAAAGCAATCCCGCACTCCTCTTTTAAGAAGAAATAACATAGTCCATTGGGGGACACAAGCGCTATATGACCCTACATAACTGTAAGGTCATAGGTTCCATGTAAGAGCACATGTGGTGGTGGTCACACAGTATTTAAAGACACAAGCACAAATACGTGATTAACTTTAAAAAAGTTAAGAAAAAAAAGCAGTAATAGAGGCTGTTGCAATTTTTGACTTTTTGATTTATTTGCATATTCACAGTTTTTGTTTGTGTTTAGAGTGGTACTGTATGTGTATTAAGGTATATACACATAAATATAAGTATGTGAAGGGTGCAGGCAGCTTGCATATAATTTAAAGGGCAACATGGGTTGATACATTTAATAACACATTATTGTTTATTTCTGGATCAAGGAAGAGCACACAAGGTAGCATCCATTATCATGAATAATGGTGGTGTGTGCAACAGGTGCTTTAAACATGAGCAGCTAGCAGTTAGCCAGTCATCATCATTTCCAGGCAAGAGCCGTCTCGGGTGAGTTTTGCTCAGCCTCAAAGAGACAGCCCAAATTCTGGTACTGACATTAGTTAGACATACGCTTTGAGAAAGTAAGAAACTATGGCCTCCCATTAAAATATTAAAGTATGTGCTGGTCTAATTTTAGGTGCTTTTGCAATTACTGTTTTTCCTTATTCCACCTGCAATATCTCTCAAATACCTGCTGTTCCTGCCAGTGATGTCCACCTCATGCAGCTTTCTGTGGTGGGGGGACAACACATCTGCACAACTTCTGAATTCAAAGGAGGTTGTCCCTCATGTAGGCGGTGTCTGCTTGCACGTCTGTAGAATAAGGAGATGTGGCAGGAAGGGTGGCTATCTATATTGTCTTTGAGTATTCATATGCCCGTAGCTTGTCAATCAGAGGCTGGTCCCACCCAGCCCTGGATCCTGGTTTTTGGATTAGTATAACTTACTGTGGTGCTGAAACCTTCCAACTTTTAGCTGCAGTGCCTGAGAGGGGAAACATGCGAGACATGAATATAGGAGGATTTGGCTGACTCAAGGAAGGGGACTGTAAGGGACCGCCTGACAGCACCTCTATCAGTCCCCCGGTAGAGCCTCCCCAGCGTGCGGAGTCTAAGCACCGGAGCACTTGTTCACCAGGGCCCCTGATGGTGGGGATGGACTTGGAGCGCTCCGGTACCAGGTCGCAACTACCAGGTATCTCCAACAGGGGTAGAGGAGTCTGACAGGGGCTCCAGGGAGCTAGGAGTCTGATGTAAGGGAGCCTAGTGATCCCTGCGGGGTGGATGGATGGATGAGCTAAATCAGAGTCATGCAGGCCGGGACGATAACTAGAGGATCGGTAAGGTACAAAACGGTAGGCAAAGGATAGTCGGGTCACATGCAGGGTCAATACCAGGAGGTCAGATCTAAACGGGAACATCCGGGAGCAGAGTCAGGCAAGCCAAGGGGTCAGGACGGGAGAAGGCAACAAGGTCAAAACAATCCAGATCAGAAGTACTCACACACAGGTAACAGGATACAAAGACCATTCGGCAACAAGTGTCTGTGCAGGGCTAGCTTAAATAGGCCGCCCTGCACCTGACAGGCGTAGCCTGGGTTCTAGTGCCTGTCTAGTACTGTCCAGACGACAGGTACGCCTGGGTCCTAGTGCCCTGCCACCTATACGTCTCGGCAGACACCTACGCATGTGTAGACCCATGCGTCGCGATGGTTCCTGACATTGCCCCCCCCCTATGGGTACCCTCCGGGTGCCCAATTGATCTCTCCACTGCGGGTGACCACGCACGAATTCCCGCATAAGTCTAGGAGCATGAACATTTTGAACAGGTTCCCAAGAATTTTCCTCAGGACCATAACCTTTCCACTTTATCAGGACTTGGGTCTGGCCCCCCCTTCTACGACAGTTCAGGATTGCTTCCACCTCAAACTCTTCCTGATCCCCTACTGTAATAGCCTCTGGGGGTCTGGCTTCTCGATCTGGAAATGGGTCTGTGGCTACTGGTTTCAACAAGGAGACGTGAAACACAGGATGGATCTTAAATGTTTCAGGAAGGATCAGCTCATAAGCAACCTCATTAATCATGCGTTTTACCGGGAAGGGACCTAAGAATTTTGGTCCTAATTTCTTGGATGGACACTGTAGTTTCAGGTTAGTTGTTGCCAACCAGACCTTGTCTCCGGGCTGCAAAATTAAGTCTCCCCTTCGTTTCTTATCGAATGCCTCCTTGTTGTCCTCCTGGGCTTTAGTCATAGCTTCTTGTAGCCGTTTCTTGTTGTCCGAGAAGAACTCCAACATGCTTTGAGTGGCTGGCACCGTACTTTCTGCCAACAGGTCAGGCATGAACGTGGGATGGAACCCGTAATTTGAAAAAAACGGAGACTGCCCTGTAGCCGAGTGATTCGCGTTATTGAATGCGAATTCCGCCATGGGTAAGAGTGTCAGCCGGTCGTCCTGTACAAAAGATGTATAACACCTCAGGTATTGTTCCAGCGTCTGATTGGTTCTCTCTGTCTGCCCGTTCGTCTGAGGATGGAAGGCGGAGGAAAGCAAAAGCTTAATGTCCAGAGCTTTGCACAGGGCTCTCCAGAATCTTGAGGTGAATTGCACCCCACGGTCGGATACCACATCTTCAGGAACCCCATGTAGTCTAACTACTTCTTTGATGAAGATCCTGGCCGTTTCTTCTGCTGAAGGGGTCCCCCTTAGCGGTATGAAGTGGGCCATTTTTGACAATCTGTCCACGATAACAAAAATTGCCGTATGACCCTGGGATGGGGGTAGCTCCACTATAAAATCCATGGCAATTTTTTGCCAGCATCGTGTAGGAATGGGTAGTGGGCGTAGCAGCCCCCAGGCCTTGTTTCTGGTCGGTTTATTCCTCTGGCAGATCTCGCAAGATTCCACGTATCTTTTGCAATCCTGGTTCATCTTAGGCCACCAAAAGGTGCGTTTGAGTAACTCCAGAGTCTTTGCCGTTCCGAAGTGCCCTGCCATGGGGTGATCATGGCAGTGCCCTAACACCTGTGTCTGCACCTCCTTTGGAACCACAATCAGTCCTTCTTTCCGTATTAACCCTTCCTGGCGGGAGAGTGGCATGTCTGGCATTGTGGAACAAGTTTCAGATGCGTCCTGCAACCTAGCCCTTAGTTCCGTTTGCAGAGCCAAAAAATTACTAGCAGACAGGATGGTATCTGGTTTGAGTTCCTCCTCAGGGTCCTCAAACATGCGAGACAGGGCGTCAGGCTTTGTACTCTTTGAACCGGGCCTATATGTAATGTGAAAGGTGAACCGCGAGAAAAACAGGGCCCACCTGGCTTGGCGTGGTCTTAGGCGTTTAGCTGTTTTCAAGTACTCAAGGTTCTTGTGGTCTGTGAAGATCAGGATTGGGTGAGCAGCTCCTTCCAGTAAATATCTCCATTCTGCCAATGCCGTCTTGATGGCCAATAGTTCCCGGTCCCCGATGTCATAATTGCGTTCTGCCGGGGTTAGTTTTCTGGAAAAGAACGCCACTGGGTGTAGAAGTTCCTTGGGACCCTTTCTTTGGGAGAGGATGGATCCAACCGCGTTTTCGGATGCGTCTACCTCTAGCACAAAAGGCAGAGCCGTATCCGGGTGGCCCAAAATGGGAGCGGTGGTGAACAGTCGCTTCAGAGTCTCAAATGCTTCTTGAGCTCCTGGTGTCCACTTGAAGCGATTTCCTGACTTGGTTAACTGCGTTATGGGGGAAACCAGACCTGAAAAATTCCTGATGAATTTACGGTAAAAATTGGCAAATCCAATGAACCTTTGGACGCCTTTCTTATCGGCTGGAATTGGCCAATCAAGAATAGCCAAGATCTTTTGGGGATCCATTGCGATCCCCGCAGTGGAGGTAATCATTCCTAAAAACGCAATGCTTTGCTGCTCAAAGCTGCATTTTTCTGCCTTGGCATACAGGCCGTGCAGGCGCAGCCGTTCCAGAACCTTGATTACATGGTTTCTGTGGACATCTAGAGATGGAGAAAAGATCAGAATATCGTCTAGGTAGACGATAACGAAAATGTCCAAGAAATCACGCAACACGTCATTTATGAAGTGTTGGAACGTGGCTGGGGCATTGCAAAGTCCAAACGGCATGACCAGGTACTCGAAGTGCCCAAATCGAGTACGGAAAGCTGTTTTCCACTCATCCCCCTCCCGGATGCGGACCAGATTGTATGCCCCACGCAGATCCAGCTTCGTAAAGCAGACCGCTGTCCCCAGACTCTGGAATAACTCTGGGACCAGAGGTAGAGGGTAGCGGTTCTTGATGGTCACCCGATTTAATTCCCTATAGTCAATACAGGGTCTCAAGGTTTTATCTTTCTTCTCCACAAAGAAGATACCCGCCCCTGCCGGAGATGTGGAAGGGCGAATAAACTTTTTCTGGAGGTTCTCCTCAATATAGTCCTTCAGTACCCCTAATTCCTTTTCCGATAGCGGGAAGATACGGCCAAAAGGAATCTCAGAACCTGGCAATAAGTCAATGGGACAATCATATGGTCGATGTGGTGGTAGTGTATCAGCCCCTCGTCTACTGAACACGTCTAAATATTCATGATATACGGTTGGTACAATCTGTCTTAGGTTAGCGTCCTCTTCTGCACATAAGAGGATCTGGCGGGCCCGGGGCCCAGAGGCCTGGCAGTTCTTCTGACAATAGTCTGAAGAAAAACTAAGGGACCCGGTTTTCCAGTCGATCTGGGGGTTGTGGGCCTGCAGCCACGGAAGCCCCAGGATCACTGGAAAAAGGGGTGACGCAATGGCGTCAAAGTGTAGTAATTCCCGATGGGAGCCCATTACAGTGGTGAGTATGGGAGGGGTCTCTTGGTCCACTAAACCTGATTTTATTTGGGAACCATCAGCCAAGAACAAATTGAGCCCCCATTTCCTGGCCTGTAATGGTATCTCCTGCTGGCGGGCAAAGTCAAGGTCCAGGAAGCAACTGCAGGCCCCCGAATCAATGATTGCAGTGGTTACCATGGTTTTCTCTGGCAGCTGAAACAAAAGGGGTACCGCTAAGTAATTGGACTGACTTATATTACTCAAGGAAACAGGAACCGAAGATCGAGACTTACATGTCTTCACTGGACAGTTTCGCACTGCATGTCCAGCTCCCCCGCAATAGAAACACAGGTTCTTGGCCCGCCGTCTCTGGCGTTCTTCTGGAGTAAGGGTCTGCCGCGCCAAACCCAGCTGCATCGGTTCTGGCACATCAGTGGAGACAACTGGTGGAACAGGAGCAGGGACGGAATGACCTGTGCCTTTGGGGGGTATCCAGGTAACTCCTTGACCCTGGCCTTGACCTGTCCTCTCAGACCGGCGTTCCCTTAACCTGCGATCAATCTGAATCGCCAGGTCGATCAACTCCTTTAGAGACCCGGGGAGGCCAACCCGAGCTAACTCATCTTTTAGGCCCTCCGAGAGTCCGACCCTAAATTGGTGACGTAGGGCGGCGTCATTCCAGTGTGTGTCCCCCATCCATCGCCTGAACTCGGAGGCGTATTCCTCCGCAGCTCGACGACCCTGTCGTAGGGCATAAAGGGTGGTTTCAGCCGAAACCGCCCACTGGGGGTCATCGTACAGAACTGACATGGCCTTAGAAAATGTGTCTAAGGTCTGTAACTGAGGGTCCTGCGTTTCCCTTAGTCTAAGGGCCCAGTCCTGGGGCTCATCCTGTAGAAGAGAAATTACAAATCCCACCTTGACCGACTCTGTGGTAAACGCACGTGGTTGCAGTTCAAAAAACAAGTAACATGCGTTTTTGAACGTTCTAAAACGTGCTCGATCTCCCTGAAAACGTTCAGGCATGGGAACGCGGGGTTCGGCTGGTGGAGCTGCAGCCGCAGCCCCACTGGGAGATTCAGAAACCGCCCTAGTGTCAACAGCTGAGGCCTGACTCTGAGGGGACACTCCAGATAACGTTAGGGTGTCAAATTGATTTTCTAACCGACTACACTTGTCCTGCAGGTTAGTTACTGCCTGGGTCAGTCCGGACAAATGTTGGCACATCTCATCCCATGGAGAAGGCGACCCTCCAGACTCAGACATGGCCGAATGGTACTGTAAGGGACCGCCTGACAGCACCTCTATCAGTCCCCCGGTAGAGCCTCCCCAGCGTGCGGAGTCTAAGCACCGGAGCACTTGTTCACCAGGGCCCCTGATGGTGGGGATGGACTTGGAGCGCTCCGGTACCAGGTCGCAACTACCAGGTATCTCCAACAGGGGTAGAGGAGTCTGACAGGGGCTCCAGGGAGCTAGGAGTCTGATGTAAGGGAGCCTAGTGATCCCTGCGGGGTGGATGGATGGATGAGCTAAATCAGAGTCATGCAGGCCAGGACGATAACTAGAGGATCGGTAAGGTACAAAACGGTAGGCAAAGGATAGTCGGGTCACACGCAGGGTCAATACCAGGAGGTCAGATCTAAACGGGAACATCCGGGAGCAGAGTCAGGCAAGCCAAGGGGTCAGGACGGGAGAAGGCAACAAGGTCAAAACAATCCAGATCAGAAGTACTCACACACAGGTAACAGGATACAAAGACCATTCGGCAACAAGTGTCTGTGCAGGGCTAGCTTAAATAGGCCGCCCTGCACCTGACAGGCGTAGCCTGGGTCCTAGTGCCTGTCTAGTACTGTCCAGACGACAGGTACGCCTGGGTCCTAGTGCCCTGCCACCTATACGTCTCGGCAGACACCTACGCATGTGTAGACCCATGCGTCGCGATGGTTCCTGACAGGGACACATACACCAATAAAAGTCAGAAGTCCTGACACTTTTCTGCTCTATCCCAAACTAGGGAAATAATTGTCGGTGTTCTACTTTCTTTAAACAATATCAAGCATATTTGTCACCTTATTCTAGGATAGTATTTCAATACTTTCCATACCACTTCCCATAACCCATGATCTCTAACAAGCCACATACTTTTGTTACCGTGTTCTGTTTAGACTTTGCTGTCCAGCCTGGTCAGTGCCACACAGCCTTTAGCTTGAAATTCCTGTCAGGTCCCAATCCTCCCATTAATTCCTGCAACAATCTGCCATCACTGCAATGGAGATTTTGTACTCCAGCCTAGAATATGTAGATTGTCAAGGATGCATAGGGAGAACATTGGGACCAACTAAGGTTAAGAGTACAAAAAGGTGCACTTAACCTATAAAACTAAATCAGTCATTAAAGACATGCGGTGGCTCCCATTTCTGATGTTCTCTTCTAAAAATATAATTATGTGGCTCCTATGTTGGCATTTTGGTTTTACAGCTTTGAAAAACTGAAACATGTAGGCAAGTCAGAAAAGTCAAATATTTTTATTTGCTTATTTTTTTCAGGGTCTGACTCAAAGTATTGTTACCACTTGGCCAGCATAACAGGCAGACAACTAGCATTTTCAGAAAGAGAGGTAAGCAATGGCAGCCTCAATTTTTCTGTTATAACTATGACCATGTGAAGGTATCATATATATTTTGTAGTTCTGTTTACAAATAAATGCTGTATATTAAAATTATATTTTTTCGGCCCTACACCATATTTAGAAAAAAAAAAGAATAATAATGTGATAATCTGAGACAAATAAAGTAGCTATCAAAAAATAATATTTTCTTTCCTCTCTGTAATAGTTTTTGCAGAGTTTGAGAGCAAGCAAGTTTGTCCTTAGTGATCCTGTTTCCTGTGGAATCTTTGGCAGCTCTGGTGCTTATTTACTCTCCCTGGCAATCATTCTGTTTTTATCAGATCTTCCTGTTAGCCGCTTCCAATTTGTGAGATCATAAAGGCTTCTAAGGTCAAGAGCTAGCTTTGAACTGCCCACTTGCCCAGGCATTTACAAAATAGCTTGTGCATGATAAGGTATGTTTTCAGAGGAAGGATTTAAGATTAAAAGTTCACTGCCTACATAAAGAGTATGCATATTGTATAGGGTATGGTAATTTGCAAAATACTTACCCACATAATAAACTGTCCATGATATTTGTATAGGTTATAAGTTCAATGTTATAAACTTTAGGGTTCATTTATTATCAAATAGTAATAATCATAACAAAAATTGCCAGTAATAAAACTTGACTGAACATGAAGAAAATTCTGTATAATTCTGATGTTAATATAAAAAAATAATATATACTGTAATTATTAAAGAGTGTTAAAAAACAATTTCAGCTTTGTTTACTAAAATAATGCATTTCCTCCTGCAGCATTTTATAAAAGTTTAAAAAGGACTACTTACTTTCCCTCATGTTTCAACCTACTCTCCTGTACCAGCATCATCTAACCTATTTCTATGAGCCCCATTCATGCCATTCCTTTGAGTCAAGACTGTCAAGCACACAGCCTATGGGCTAGCATGCATAATGTTTATACAAGAAAACTTATTCCTGCGCCAAAACTTTCCAAATGACACTCTAAAAATGCTGCTGTGCCAATCGTGAAAACACAAACAATATAAATATAAATAAACAGCGCAAATTTAGATAATTAATCAATATAATAAATTATATAAAATAGGTGCATAAATTATTCGTGTTTGCCCTTAATCTTAAACAAAAACACCCAAAAGTCCATGTGCTGAAAACATAATTAAATTGTAGAAATAAAAGTGCCAACTTCTTTTCTTCAGAAAATACTTTCACCTTCCACCAGTGCACAAACCAACATCGAATACACTCACCAGAACTTGGTGAGTAAAAGACCTTTAAGGAATTTTTAGGGATCCTAAACCCTCTTTGGTGCCACTCTAGGGAAAATCTTCACCCTCCGAATAGACAGAACTTGGTGAGTAAAAGACCTTTAAGGAATTTTTAGGGATCCTAAACCCTCTTTGGTGCCACGCTAGGGAAAATCTTCACCCTCCGAATAGACTCCACCATCCAACCAAAAGAAAAAAACTCACATAGCATAATATTGTCACACAATAGTAACTTTTTCCAAATGGAGATTAAGGCCACTCACATGTTAAACACTTGCTAAAGGCATGTTTATTATGTATAAAAGGCTTCAGTTCCAGCAGATATACAAACTTTTCCTTCCAGGACTCTCACATCCACAGTGGAACAAAGACAGGACTCCTCTTCGACCAAACAGTGAACCAAGATGGCCGCTGGAACGCACCGCTCAGCGTGCGTTCCACTCACCGGAAATGACGTCAGGCGCATGGAGTGTGGACCGGAAATGCGTCAACGCGTTTCGCCCCTCCCATAGGGCGTTATCAAGACCTTGAACTGAAGAAGTTGGCACTTTTATTTCTACAATTTAATTATGTTTTCAGCACATGGACTTTTGGGTGTTTTTGTTTAAGATTAAGGGCAAACACGAATAATTTATGCACCTATTTTATATAATTTATTATATTGATTAATTATCTAAATTTGCGCTGTTTATTTATATTTAGATTTTTTAGCATGCATAATGGCCAACACTAGATAAGAATAAGAGGAAATACTTTATCACTTGACCACCTGGAAAACACTTTGAATTCATGCAAGTGTGCTTTAGTTTATCAAAATGTAGAATGTTTTTCAGGGAAGGGGAGACTTGGGGGTAGCTTAACTTGGGCTTGAAAGTAAAGATCCCTGCAGGTTTAAGTGAAGCCACTATTGGCCCCAAAAGCTGGATGGAGCAATAGGAGGTCCAGACTCTGGAAGAAGGATGCACTTACCCAATATTGTCTAGGAGATCAGTGTAATGTTTCGGCAGGTCACAGGATAAGGGATTGAGCAAGGTTAGAATGATTATTTTTTATACTGGCTGCTCTCAGTATGAGAGATCGATGCACATGGACTAGGCCAGTGGTCGGCAAGCCGCGGCTCGCGAGCCACATGCGGCTCTTTACTCACATTAATGCGGCTCTTCTGTGTGTCGGGCGCCCGCTCCCCTCCCTCCTCTCGGGCGGCCGCCCCAAAAGTCAGGACTCTGCAGCTAGCCCAGCAATGGGCAAACTACGGCCCGGCGGACCTTTTAATCCGGCCCGCGGAGTGTGGCACACATTGGCTGTCAGGATGTAGGCGGGGCAGCGTGACAAACTCCTCTCCTCTCACAGTCCGCCCTGAAGACCAGAACGGCGCGGGAACACGGCGAGAGGAACGCGCGGAGCAAAAGTAAGTGAATTGACATAATATGGGGAATGAATTACTATAGGGGGGATGAATTACTATAGGGGGGATGAATTACTATGGGGGATGAATTACTATGGGGGATGAATTACTATATGGGGGATGAATTACTATGGGGGATGAATTACTATATGGGGGATGAATTACTATGGGGGATGAATTACTATGGGGGATGAATTACTATATGGGGGATGAATTACTATGGGGGATGAATTACTATGGGGGATGAATTACTATGGGGGATGAATTACTATGGGGGATGAATTACTATATGGGGGATGAATTACTATGGGGGATGAATTACTATGGGGGATGAATTACTATATGGGGGATGAATTAATATATGGAGGATGAATTACTATGGGGGATGAATTACTATGGGGGATGAATTACTATATGGGGGATGAATTACTATGGGGGATGAATTACTATATGGGGGATGAATTACTATATGGGGGATTAATTACTATAGGGGGGATGAATTACTATGGGGGATGAATTACTATATGGGGGATGAATTACTATGGGGGATGAATTACTATATGGGGGATGTATTTTCAGTTTTAAAAATGTGGCTCTCAAAATAAATTTCAATCGTGGTTTTGGCGAGATTTGGCTCAGTTGAAGAAAAAGGTTGCCCACCACTGGACTAGGCAGTAGGCATTCTTTAAACACAAAACCAAGAATATATGAACTACGTTGGGATTTCTATTGCTGCATCATCAATTGACCAAAATCTTGTGCTGGAACAAAATGCTAACTCTGGATGATTGCTAAATATACAGTAGGTGGTGCTGGCCATTGGAGAGAAGGGAAGATGAGGGCATTGTTATAGGAGAGTTAAATAGTGATAAATAATGTTACACTTACATGTTACTTATAATGCATAAAAATATTAAGATAAAAAAAACTAAGATAAAAAAAATATTTGCTGCTGTGATAGTTTGACTAACAACTCATTAAATACTGTTGTCAAATTAACTTTATAATATTTTTAGACAGATAAAGCTTTCTTTGTGTGGTATTTAATTGCCACTTGGTTTTTAATTTTTTACCATATAAACCAAAAAAGACCAAATACTGTATATGGGCTTGCTTACACTTTCCTTTCATTTCTTTATTTAAAAAAAAAATCCCAAACTCACTGATGATCTGTGTCACTTTAAACCCCCTCCACCTTTAAAAAAAATCCCATAGTCATTGGTGGTTTGTGGCACTTTAAAACTTCCCAAAACCGACTCTACAAATATTGGTGGTCAGTGACCCTTTAACCCCCCCCAAAAAAAGTGTGACAATCTTTGCTGGTCACTGCTACCTTAAACCTCCCCCACCACCAGCTTTACTAAAACAATCCTGCAGTCATTTGGTCAATGGCACTTTAAGGACCCCAAACACCCCCCCACCACCACCACCACACACACGCACGCACGCACACACTTACCTTCAGCCTCCATGATCCTCCTTACTGCTGTGTTTAAAAATATTCAGCTAATTTACAATCAAGGTAGGGGAGTTTGTTTACCACTCTGATTGGCTCTGCACTTTGTGCTTGTGATCTGAGCTGTCCAGTTTTCCCATCACTATTTCACCCATTCAACAAACTGTGACCATACTTGGTTTGGGTTCAATTCAAATTTGAATATAACTAGTGCTCATCCCTTGTCCTTATCCAAAAAATTGTTGAATGACTCCCAATTCATGGCATGAGAAAATGGAGATCCATGAGGTAGCAGCGGTAACCAATGCTGACAGTGTAAAGGAATGTAATGACGTACTGTAGTTTAGACCCTCCCTATGCATTTCACCATTAGACTTCATGGTGGATAACCATCATCATTACATCTTTCATGAGTCCTTCATAGAAAATGCTGAAAGTGGAGAAGTTACTTGAATACAATTGTTTGCTATCATCAGAGGCGTGTAAAGACCTTACGGTATATACAGTACATAATGAAGGTCTACAATACTTTATTTAGTTAACATTCCTATATATTAAAATGACAAACATAAAATAAACTGCAACTATAGAAAAAAAATATATCCTATTGTAGGTAACTCTCTTTTTTCCTCCAGGGTTTTTTCCCCACCTTCTTGACCTGGGTGATAGCCTAACGCTTGAACTCATCCACGTATGACCCTTGGTATTGATGACAATACAAATCCCGCTCGTTTCCCCCCCCCTTCTTTTTTTTTCTCTCTCTCTTCTTTTCTCCCCCTTCTTTTGCTCTTTTTCCTCCTTCTTTCCCTCTTGGCACATGTGTTGATAAATTTTGGATACCTTTCCAGAGAACATTGGCATGCTAATAACTTACTTTCTCTACTCTCATCAGCAGCTATCACGACAGTTTCAGTTCTACTGACGTGAGATTTTGGCTTCGTCCTCGGCATTGGTACCGCATCTACCCTCCCTCCCTTTACAGCTCTGCAGTGAGTTTTACACACGTAGGAGGTTCGAAGTGGCAATATTTCCAATCATACTAAAATAATGCTTGAGTATTACAAGCATTATTTTGTCGTAGACTAGTAAAACAACATTGCATATATTTCTGCATGCTACTTCTTGCTTTTTCAGGATATGCATTGCCAAATGTCTAATCTAAGTATCATTTGCACATCTTCTGTATCATTCTTTACTTCATCAATAAACGCTTTTTTTTGGGAAAAAAAAAAAGGAATAAAATATAAATTTCAACAATCAGACAGGTGATTATGTATAAATATTATAAAAAGCATATAATCAGTTTGTGATAAAAAAATTACCGATTAAACCAGGAGTCTCCAAACTTTCTGAACAAAGGGCCACTTTACTGTCCTTCAGACTTTTGGGGGAGAATGTGACCAGTGGGAGTAGATAATGCATTAGGCTTGGTAGCCAGTGTGAAAAAAATGACATAGCACTCCTGTGGTTAGTAGGATGAGGAATAGTGTCCCTTCATTAATATCAGTGGAAGGAATAATGTCCCCATCATTGGTGTAAGTGGCAAGAATAGTGCTCCATTTTTGGTGTCAGTGGGAAGAATATTTTTCCATTGTTGGTGCCAGTTGAAGGAATAGTACCCCATTGTTGAAGTCAGTGAGGGGGAATAGTACCCCAATCACTGGGGTCAGTGGGAGAAATAATACCCCATTATTGGTGTCAGTGGGAGGAGTGCCATAGGAAAGAATTATAGCCCCACTGTAGGTGTCAATGGGAGAATTAATGCCTCATATCAGTGGAAGTAATAATGTCCCAAAGGCCAAATAAAGGCAAGCAAAGAGTTGTTCCTGGCCTGTGGGCCACAGTTTGGACTGGATTAAACAGTTGATATCCAGATATATATTTAAACAATTTGGAGAAAAAGTATCAAGCAAAAAATGATTCACTTATTTTTATATGTTACATGTATGTTCAGAAATAAGAATGAAAATAATTTAACATGTGTAGTGGTGCATGAAAAAAATAATTAATTACAAAATTAAGACCACTGTAATGTTAAAGCAAGAATGACATGCAAAAAAAAGAAAAAAACATAAATAAAAATAAAAGTGTATGGGCCCCCTCAAAATTCATACCAGAATATTATCCTGTATCCTGGGCTTGTCTGCTCAGGAAAAGGGGGGTAGTGAGAGTGAACATATTTTGAACCATACCAGGCCACATGCCCTCAACATGTGGATGGTACCTTGCCAAGAAAAGAATTGTACCTTGTCCCTATGTTGATGAGGACAAGAGCCTCTTCCCTACAACCTTGGCTTAGTGGCTTCATGGGTCTGTGAGTGGGGAGCTTATCAGAATCGGAAATGCCCCTTTAAAAATCTGCCCCTTTAAAAATCAGAAGACCTCCAAACTCATCTGGAGTGTAAACAAAGGGGTAAGAATAGTGAATGACATTGTTGACTAAAATGTCCATGGCCAAATTTGGGCCATGATGTTAGCTACTATCACTGTCCCTTTGTTTAGATGGCTAGAGATTCCCAGCCAAAAAATGAATGGGGAAAGGTGAAGCCACTGTTTAACTACTTCCCGACTGCCCTATAGCAGAAGTACTGCTACAGGGTGGCAGTAGCTGCCCTGCCAGCACCGCCATTGATGGCTACAGCTGTCACTCACTAATTCCTGGCCGGAGATTCCCTGCTGCCACTCAGCAATCGCCAAGGAACACTGACAGAGGAGAGGTCTGTATGTAAACAATACATATCTCTCCCCTGTCAGCATCAGCACGCTGCTTTGTATTGACCTGCATAGCAGAGCATTACAAAGCAGTGTGCTTACACAGTGTGCTTACACAGTAAAGCACACACAGACAAAATAGTAAAACACACACAGCACACAGTTAACCCTTTGATCACCCCAGATGTTAAGCCCTTCCTGTCCAGTGTCATTAGTACAGTGTCAGTGCTTTTTATTAGCACTAATCACTGTATTGGTGTCAGTGGGGATGTCAGTGGCAGTTAGACAGTTCCCCCCAGTGTCAGAATGCCTGCTGCAGTCCCGCTATAAGTTGCTGATCACTGCCATTACTTGTATAAAATAAATAAATAAAAATTCCAGTACATAAATACCGCCATTTGTAGACGCTATAACTTTCATTTAAACCAATTAATTTACACATATTGGGATTTTTTTTTAGCAAAGACATGGAGCAGAATACATTTTGGCCTAAATTTATGATGAAATTTGATTTTTTAAAATTTTTTACTGGACATGTTTAATAGCACAAAATCAAAAATGTTTTTTTCTCAAAAGTGTTGGTCTTTTTTTGTTTAGAGCGCAAAAAATTAAAAATGCACAGGCGATCAAATACCACCAAAAGAAAGCTCCATTTGTGGGAAAAGAAGGACATACATTTAATTTCAGGTGCAGCGTTGCAAGACCGCTCAATTGTCATTTTAAGTAACGCAGCGCCGTATTGCCTGGTCAGGAAGGGGGGTTAAATCCTCTGGAGGGCAAGTGGTTAAGGACATGGCAGGTACTGGCACCATTGCTTCTTTAACAAACATTAATTGAGCAGTTATATACAAATTAGTAGTAGAAAAATTGCTGCAATATATTGTTCAGCTCCCTCCAAACAGATCAAAATTTCAGCATGTTAAAGAATGCCCAAACAAGCAAAGTTGCTGGTGGACTCATGCATCCTGGATCCCCATTGGGTTTGATTTTTGGACATTTTCACGTTCTTATCTGTACATGTCAAAAAGATCTGTCACATGGCTGTATCATATCCACACCTTGCTCTTTCTGATAGCTTCTTTTGGTTTAGATGTGATGAGTGCCCATATACTAAGGCACAGAGATAAAAATCCACCATAACTCTTAAAAAGCTAACTTCAATTGATTCACCACTAGCAACTGCCTTATTATCTTCACATAGCTCAGGCTTTCAAATACTACTGCTCTAAAATGGCTAGTATGGCTAGTCCCCAGCCCCATACTAAATCACTACCCCAATTGTGGATTTTTCCAGCGGATGTTGGGTGTGGTGTCAGGGGCATGGGAACAGGAAAGTCAAGTATTCAAATTCTTCTACAAGTACAGTATGTCTTGCCTATGAATTTTCAGTAAAGCAACAGGGTTGCTTCAAATTTTACAATGCAGGCAATTTGTTGAAATTTGCTTGCAAAGAAAAAAATATATGGCTTTGCTTTTTTCTTTTGTACCTATGGTTAATGATTATAAATAACCATTGATGATGTGTCAGTATGACTCTTAAAAAAGCACTCCTGCTGCTTCAGTTGTGCCAAAATGATTCTTAACCACTTGCCTACTGGGCACTTTTACCCCCCTCCTCCCCAGGCCAATTTTCAGCTTTCAGCGCTGTTGCACTTCGAATGACAATTTCGCGGTCATGCGACACTGTACCCATATGGAATTTTTATCATTATTTTTGAGACATATAGAGCTTTCTTTTGGTGGCATTTAATTACCACTTGGTTTTTTATTTTTTGCTAAACAAACCAAAAACAACTAAAAATTTTGGAAAAAAAAAGTTTTTTTCTTAGTTTCTGTTATAAAATTTTGTAAATCAGTAATTTTTCTTCTTCGCTGATGTGTGCTAATGAGGCTGCAGTGATGAGCAATGATAGGCTGCACTGATGGGTACTGATAGGCGGCACTGATGGGCACTGATGAGGAGGCACTTGTAGGTGGCACTGATGGGCATTGACGGGCATCGCTGATGGGCACTGAAAGGCAGTACTCATATATGGCACTGATAGGTGGCAATGACTGACACTGATAGGTGGGAATGACTGGCACTGATAGGTGGCACTGACTGAAACTGTTAGGCGGCACTGATGGGCACTGATAGGTGGCACTGATAGGTGGCACTGATTGGCAGCACTCATAGGTGCCACTGACTGGTACTGATAGGTAGCACTGACTGGCACTGATAGGTGGCACTGAAAGGCAGCTCATATGGGCACTGATATGTGGCATTGATGTGCACTGGTAGGCACTGATATGTGGCATTGGTGTGGCATTGATGGGCACTGACAGGTAGCATTGATGGACACTGACAGGTAGCACTGATGGGGCTTCACTGATCATCAGGGCACTGATAATCAGTGCCCTGATGATCAGTGTACATGTCCCCTCTGAGTAATGCCGATTACTGACTCTCCTCTCCTCAAGAGCTGTCAACGTGACAGCTCATGAGGAGAGAAATGCCAATAACCAGCATTTCCTTATTTACATGCGATCAGTTGTGATTGGACACAGCTGATCACATAACAGAGCCAAAGTCATTGGCTCTT
The DNA here is from genome assembly GCF_062004578.1 of Staurois parvus. Taxonomy (NCBI): domain Eukaryota; kingdom Metazoa; phylum Chordata; class Amphibia; order Anura; family Ranidae; genus Staurois; species Staurois parvus. Next base: position 13,291,756 of record NW_028318083.1, on the reverse strand, counting down.
TCCACTAATCGGTGATCTGCTGTGTCCCAGGTACACCGATTGTCGGTCTGCGCATCCCCGGGGGCGCAGATACGTGGTTAGAGTGGGAGGACGTCATATGAATCCTCCCAGAACGAGAGAACCACCGCCCATCCATCATTTCCTTACATGGCTGCAGTGTCCATTATAATAACCACTACAGGTATGTAAATATAGTGTAGGCACAATGATAAGGCTTGTATGGTGATTGAGAAGTGCTGCATTTTCTCCATCTCAGGAGTGAGTTTTCTCTGTCTACTTCACTATTGAAAGCAGACTGCAGTTATTGGCATCTCTTAAAGCAAGGATGGTTGCATTATCATCCAATATTATGTTGGTGCTAGATATTTATAGAGGATTTTTAAGATTAAGTGAACTTCATTTATCAAACGTTTGCACAAATAGTTGTGTTATTAGAATATGTATGAGACATTTGTGAGTATGAAATCAAGCTTCCTTTGGTAATATAGGAATAAGGGAGCTGAATTTCAGTTTTATTATTGACTTTGTTGATAGGAAAAAAATGTTTTTCCTTCATAGGGTTTCTGTAGTGTCTGTTATATCCTAGTCACAATGTAAGGTCAGGCAATTGTACATTTTACCTATATCCCCCTTCTTTGAAGAGACAGGGGCCTTAGGGCCTACTCAGAGATTTTCTGACTCAAATCAATGCCTACAACTCTCCTGCTGTGAATAAAGCTGGATGAGCAGCAGATCTGGCAGGAATTCATGGACATTCAAAGTAATATACCTTAAGGACTGGGCTTAACTCAGTATTGGAGGAATTTCACTGAAAACATGTTCATGTCATTTGCAAACCTGTCATTTCACGCTCTGGTAGACATTGATGTTTGCTTCTCAAATATGTATTTAAATCTACAGCTAAATAACTCCTTGAAAGCAATGTTTACACATTAATTATGCATACACCATGGGATTTATTCATAATGATTGTGAGCTGGAGAACTCATATTATGAGTTGATGCATGAATGACCCATCTCTCTGTCTCTCTCCTTCGAAATGCATATTCAAAACACTTTTTTTCTGCCTAACTTGGTGCAATGAAATAATAATAAAAACAAGATTTATGTATTTTATTAATCATATTTTATTTCATTTTCGTGTAAATTCATTAGCCATTGTCTAGTCTCATGTTTGTAGTTTACCAACTGATTGAATTTTATACACACACCTCTTTTTTCTCTCTCACTCTCTCTCTCTGCAAACTTGGCCTATACGACTCATCTTTAGACTGAACGGTTTAGAATTTAATTAAAATATGCAAAGCCTAAATGTGTCAATGGCTCATTCATCACTGGTTACTGAAAATCTGTATATTTCTTTTCAAGCTTGCAAACTGTTAACTGTTATTTTGTCTGAGGGACAATTCCTTTTTTTTTTATCAAACCTTTGAATAGCAAAGGAATAATCAAATCTATTTCAAATTCTAAAAATCTAATCTTATATACAAAGACAAAAAAAATCACAAAAATAATTTACCTTTAAGAAAATACCGTAAATCATAATTTTATACATCAATGGAAGGGTGAAATATATTAGGCTGATGGTCAATTAAAAGTATGTGTCAGCTAGAAAAAAGTTAGTTAGGGAAATCTGAGATTCAAGCAACTAAAAAAGAACTTTCACATACACTGATATGCAGATAAACCTTGAATAATTAAGTCAAATCCCTTCTATGGCTACCACTTGACATGAGGTTAGGGTTCGCCACTACCATGGTTTTGAGGTAAATCCTGTAGGTTTGAGATTTGTGGTACTGGTGAATTTTTACATTCACCTAGGAGAATTTTTCTTTTCACTATCATACACTTCATGGCCTTTAAACTGAAGCTGTTGTAGGGAAAGCATCAGGAAAGTTGAAAAAAATGAAGAGGGAGAAAAAATGGCAGTTAGGAAACTGTTTTTTAATTCTACTTGTTCTAATTGCTAGTTATTTGGACAATCAATCCTTTTTTTTGCTGAAAGCCCCTTCTCCCCCCCAGAAGAAGTCTGAATCACATGTTATTTTTGGGATTTCATTTATTTTGTGAGTATATTGGCTTTTATGTTATTGTCAGGGTCCTGTCCACGGCAGGGGTTCTGGAAGATCTGACATTCCTGCCAGTACTCTACATGGCCGCAGAAGTACACATCAGCCTCAGTGTGGTGCCAGACGGCCTTTATAAGGAGGCTCATCACTTCCTCTAGTTGCTGGATGATCTCTAGCTCCCCGTGCCCTGTTCCTGTTTCCTGTGATTCTGACTTGTGATTTCCTGTTACCGACTCGGCTTGCTCCTGGACCTGTCTACTCTGATTTACCCCTGATCTGACCTCGGCTGGGCTTACAGATACTCTCTCTCTCTCTCGCTCCTCTGTGAATGACCTCGGCTATCCTATCTGACTACGTCTGCTCTGATTCCCACCTGGTACCTGACCTTGGCTTGAACCAACTACCCAGTAAACATCCAAATCCCGGGAGGGCTTGTATACCACGCACAGGCACCTCCTGTCTGCAGACCTATCTCCGCGCACCAGCTGTGCTTCTAAGTGGACCACCAACCAGCACTCCTACAGGCGACCTGTGCAACTTTGGGCCAGACTCCCGCTGTCCCACTCTCAGGTGAGTCCAGAACTTAGCCGCAAGGGAAGCCCTCTCTCCATTGGCCTCCATCACCAGGTATGTGATAGTATTATCCAGCCCGTATGTCCGAGGCCGAGAGAGGCGCTTCCGCACTAGAGAACCTGTGCCAACAGATGACGGCACTTAACCAAGCAGTGAAGGATCTACAGCAAGGACACTTACAGCTAGAAGGGCATCTTCACTCCCTCTCTACTTCTGTGGACCAGGATCCCTCCACCAGTTCCAATCCAGTAGCCGCACCTGCCAGTCAGTCTACTGCCACCACTCCTGCTATAGTGTTACCACCTCCAGAACCCAGAGTTCCTACTCCTGAACGTTTTCTTGGGGATCAACATAAGTTCAGAGCTTTCAAAAATGCCTGTGAACAATATTTGGCTCTGCAACCCAGGACCTTTTCTCTGGAAGCGGTCAAGGTCGGGTTCATCATCTCTCTCTTGTCTGAAGATCCTCAGTCTTGGGCACATGGTCTTCTGGAACAAAAGAGCCCCACACTTAATTCAGTGAGTGAATTCTTTGAAGCCATGGCTGCCCTCTACGATGATCCCCAGAGGACCACCACTGCTGAGTCCGCCCTCCATGCTCTACTACAGGGTTGGCAGTCTGTGGAGGACTACATAGTGGAGTTCTGTAAATGGTCTGCAGACACCGGTTGGAACGATGCAGCATTGAAGTACCAGTTCCGCCTAGGCCTGTCCGAGTCCCTCACGGACGAGTTAGCTAGGGTGGAAGCTCCCTCCTCCTTGGAGAACCTTATCCTGCTCGCTACTCAGTTGGATCGGCGTCTACGAGAAAGACTCACAGAGCACACTCAGACCTTTAGGCCCACTTGGGTTCTGCCAGAAGTTCCAGGACCAACGGCTCCTGCCCTTGCTCTGCAACCCATCAACACTTCGGAGGTAGAACCTATGCAAATAGGCCTTCTTCGACCTGCCCTAACTCCGGAAGAAAGGCTACGCAGACAGCAAGGCAACCTCTGTCTTTACTGTGGGGCCACAGGCCACTTCCTGCGTAACTGCCCAGTATGACCAAGTAAGTCCAGCCAGGCCCATCCTTCGTACCTTCAGCTATCCAGGACTTTGACCACCCATATCATTCTCCGCCATGCAAGTGGCTGGAAGGGAAGCCAAGTTGGGGCAGTCATTGACTCAGGAGCTTGTAGCTGTTTCTTTGACATCCAATTGACCTCTTCTGCCTAAGAAACAGAAACCTGACGTCTTACTTGCGGATGGCACTACTCTACTTACTCACTCACTGAGAAGAAGGCCGACACATTGCCTTCTCATCAGTCTTACGATTGCCCAATTGAGTTACTCCCAGGGGCAGAAATACCATTTGGGCAAATTTTCCCATTAGCTGAACTTGAACTGGAAGCCCTCCGGCACTATCTAGACAAGAATCTTGCTAAAGGATTCATCCGCCCATCTTCCTCTCCTGCCGGGGCTGGTATTTTCTTTGTAGAAAAAAAGGATTGGTCTCTTAGACCTTGCATTGACTACAGGGAACTTAATAAAATTACCATTAAAAACTGGTATCCTCTTCCTCTGGTGCCTGAGTTGTTTCAGAGATTCCGAACAGCCCGGGGGGTTCAGTAAATTGGACTTACGGGGGGCCTACAATTTAGTCAGTATAAGAGAGGGTGATGAGTGGAAGACCGCCTTCAGAACACGCTTCGGACATTTTGAGTACCTGGTGATGCCGTTTGGGCTATGTAATGCCCCGGCTATGTTTCAACATTTTGTGAAGGACATCTTTAGAGAGTACCTTGACCTTTTTGTGATCGTCTACCTGGACGATATTCTGATTTTCTCTACCTCACTGGAACTCCATCGTGATCACGTTAGGAAAGTGCTAAACACTCTAAGGATGCATTGCTTGTATGCCAAGGTGGAGAAGTGTGAGTTTGAGAAGCAGTCAATCCAGTTCCTGGGGCTCATAATTTCCACCGAGGGAATCTCCATGGACCCTCAGAAAGTATCTGCTATCCTGGATAGGCCTGTACCTTCAGACAGGAAAGGGGCCCAAAGATTTGTGGGTTTCGACAACTTTGATAGGAAATTTATTAAGGGCTTTTCCACAATCATTGACCCTGTTAGTCAACTCACTCGCCAGCATACACGATTTTGCTGGAGCCAGGAGGCTCAAAAAGCATTTGAGCAATTAAAAGATCAATTCACCTCCACTCCTGTGTTACAGCATCCAGAGCTAACACTCCCCTTCATCCTGGAGGTGGATGCATCTGAAGTTGCTACAGGAGCTGTACTCTCCCAGCGCCAGGGCCCAAAGGCTCTGCTTCACCCAATAGCCTTTTGTTCTTGAAAACTGAGCCAAGCTGAAAGGAACTACGATGTGGGTGATAGGGAATTTTTAGCGATTAAGATAGCCTTCGAAGAATGGAGATATCTCTTGGAAGGAGCCAGCCACCCAATTATGATTTTTACAGATCATAAAAATCTGGAGTATCTGAGGTCCACCAAGCGCCTAAGACCTCGACAGGCTAGATGGGCTTTATATTTCTCCAGGTTTAACTTCCACATAACCTACCGCCCAGGATCCAAGAACGGGAAGGCAGATGCCTTTTCCTGAATGTTCCTGGAGCCAGAGGACCTTCTTCCCCCAACACCATTTTTCGGCCCCAAATTTTTTGCTGATCCAACCCAGCCTAAAGTCTTCAATCAAGCAAGCCTCTGCACTATGTCCTGAACCCGAACAAGATTTGCTTAGAAGGCAGGATGGTCTTCTGTGGCACAAGGATAAAATTTTTGTACCCCAAGAAGTGAGGTCTCAGGTTTTCAGGGCTTTCCATGACCATCAACTGGCTGGACACTTTGGAGCCCGTAAGACAATGGAACTAATCCAGTGATCCTTCTGGTGGCCCAACTTGAATCATAACTGTAGAGCTTATGTGAAGTCGTACACAGTGTGTCTGCGAAACAAGGGAAACAAATCCAAGGCCTGGGGGTTGCTGAGGCCCCTGCCCATTCCTGATCGTCCCTGGGAGATGGTCACAATGGACTTCATTGTGGATTTGCTGATCTCAGAGGGGTTTACTACCATTCTGGTAGTACTGGATCGGCTATCCAAGATGGCCCACTTTTTACCAATGGTGGGTACTCCATCCGCACCAGAGACTGCACTAACCTTCATTAAAGAGATTGTCAGGTTACATGGTCTGCCCAGTAATATCGTCTCAGACCGAGGGGTGCAGTTTACGTCCAGGTTCTGGAGAGCCCTCTGCAATGCCCTGAAGGTGGAACTCTGCTTATCGTCTGCCTACCATCCCCAGAGTAACGGGCAAACGGAGCGAACGAACCAGACCTCTGAGCAATATTTACGGTGCTTCTCTGCTTTTTCTCAGGATGATTGGGCATCCCTACTCCCATTGGCAGAATTTGCCTACAACAATTCAGTCCTTTCTGCTACAAACCAGTCACCATTTTGGGCCAATTATAGATTCCACCCTTCCTCCATACCTGACACCATTCCTGAAGCTTCGTAACCGCAGTACAGGACAGACTCTCCATGCTACAGAACAACTGTAAAGTCCTCCAAGAGTCTATACTGAAATCCAAGGCTGATTATAAAAAACACTATGACAGGAAATGGAGAGGAAACCCTCCTCTGAAGATTGGAGACAAAGTTTGGCTATCAACTGCCAATCTAAAACTCCCGTGCCCGTCACATAAGTTGGGTCCAAGGTACATTGGCCCTTTCCAGATCAAGAGGGAAATCATTCCAGTGGCGTTTGAGCTGTGCCTTCCGGAATCATACAAGGTCCACCCAGTTTTCCACATCTCCCTACTCAAGCCAGCTGTTCCTGATCCTTTTCCAGGGAGAGTAGAACCACCTCCTCCGCCGATAACAGTTGGGGAGGAGACGGAATACGAGGCTGAAGCATTTCTAGACTGCAGAAGGCGGGGAAGACAAATCCAGTACCTTGCCAGATGGAAGGGGTACCCACCTGAAGAAAGTTCCTGGGAACCAAAAGGGAATGTACATGCCCCCAGGCTCCTCTGAGAATTTCATTCCAAGTGTCTTTAAAAGATGTCCCAGGTGGGCACCTGGAGGCTGCCCTTTGGGGGGGGCACTGTCTGGGTCCTGTCCACGGCAAGAGTTCTGGAAGATCTGGCATTTCTGCCAGTACTCTATATGGCCGCAGAAGTACACATCAGCCTCAGTCTGGTGCCAGACGACCTTTATTAGGAGGCTTATCGCTTCCTCTGCTCCTAGACCTGTCTACTCTGATTTACCCCTGATCTGACCTCAGCTTGGCTTACGGATACTCTTTCTCTCTCGCTCCTCTGTGAATGACCTCGGCTATCCCATCTGACTACGTCTGCTCTGATTCCCACCTGGTACCTGACCTTGGCTTGAACCGACTACCCAGTAAACATCCAAATCCCGGAAAGGCTTGCATACCACGCACAGGCGGGATTTGGGTGTCTGAATGTTTTTTAAGATCATTTTTCTGTCTGTCTCTTTGTCTATTGTTTAGTGTTTTTAAGCACGTTTCTTGCTAGTAAATGTGTTCTCAATGGTGGTGGCACCTTATAGTATTTTTTATATGAATATACTTAAATAAAAATGTTTTTTCTACCATCCTGTCACTATTACTGTCATTATAAGTAACCCTTTTGTCTCCATATTTTGAGGCTTTCTTTTTTTGCTATAGATATTTAGGTTACAATGACAACACTTATTATAGTGTGGATTTGAGTTGGTTTATATTTTTTGGTACATTCACCTCTTGCTTTTTCTATAGTTGTATATTTGCTCAGAGGCTAAAAGTTGCAGTCCCTTATTAAGCTCTTCCACTTGCCAGTGGTATACTTGACACTGACTAGCATTGAGGCCGAAGCTGACATTGGAGTGCTGTTGACAAAGTGAAATTGTAATCCCAATGGTAATAGGGAACAGAAATCCCCAACTGAATCCCAAATAGGGTAACAATGTCCCTGTGAGACAGTTTACTTTTTAAGCACAATGCAAAATAGAATTGAAATAAACAACTTCACCCTTTTCCATGTCCCTTTCTATTATACTTTATTATAAGAATATATTGCAAAGATCTTCCTACCTTTTGAATGTCAGATAACATTTTATCTTTGTTTTGTAGGAAATGTTCAAATCTGACAAGAAAAAAAACTTTTTTTTTTCTATAAATTGGGAACGTTCACTTGTGCAAATGTTTTAAACAAGCAGTGTGGTATGTGGTATTTTACAATCATTATTTATAATGATCATCAAATATGTATAGAACTATATCACACCTTTGAATTCCCATTGTATCGTCACATTCTAAAGTCATATTGAGTTCCTGTTTCCCGTGGAAGCTCAGATATCTTTTGTTTATATAGTATGTATATTTGTGGCCACCAAAAAGATCTGTAAGAGCATTCATATTTATTTTGGATTTATTAAACTGAAAATCTTCTATCCAGATGACTTAGAAGCTGTGTAGACTAATACATAATCAATCAAAAGGATAAAAAAATTGAAAAAGATTACAAAAATCAGAAATAGAACTAAGAAAGTGAAAAGAAGGAAAATTATTGCATTGGTATAACATATTGAGCATTTATGCTGCATTAATCAGTAAAAACGTATTAAATGTTGAAGCTACAACTTAATGAGGCAACCACCCTGTCTACTACCAGATGTAAAGAATAGACAAATAGGCCGTAAAGGCCACATGGGTGGCGGTCTTTGGAAATGAACAAACTCTATGAGCAAATGGGTTTGTAAAAAAGCACTATGGCAAGTAGAGGTAAAATGGAATCTTCCCTTTATTATTACTGTATCTGTCAAGAAATTGGTTGGTGTTATATGACTGGATGCATACAGAGAAAAAATATATTTTGATGGTGTTATGTGCTAGTGAATAAATGTTGAAAATGAATAGTAAGGTATCTAGTTGAGACACATTTTTATGACTAATAGGTAGCTTTTTCTCTGTTATAATGGTGATGGTAAAGTTGCATTTATCGAAGTTCCATTTTATTTTATTACAACACACTGACCCAATTTCCTTTTATGTCATTATATTTTCTAACCCCAGCTCAGTGTGTCAGGTCACACGGGGGCTATACTTGCATCTTTAGAGTGCATGAACAGGAAAAAAATGCTTTTAGCAGTGCAATGTGCACAACCCTTTGGACAATTCATGTACCATATAAGTGAGGCAAACAAAAACAGAAATGTGCCATAAGCAGGGTAATTATGCTGAATATACTCCAGTGTAAATTCATACAGGCAACACATTCCATTATGCATAAATAAAGGTTTCATTAAAAAGATAATACTATAGGATACACTTGTGTGTTTGCTCTGTATTTGCGGGAAGATGCTCAAATGGTGAAAAATGAATTTAAATACCTAGTATCTTCAATTACTAATCCAGTACAAGCTATATTGTGTAATTTACATTTAACATATGTGAGTATGTAAATACAGAGTATCCAAACAAAATGTCTTTCCATTAACTGATTTTGAAAACGCTACAAAATACATTTACTAACTACAATGGCCATCTATTGTATCCCTATTTCTTTCTAGTACCTGTGCACATATTTAAATTTTGTTTTTGTTTGCAGCCACCCTAGGTTTTAGAATTCCTTGGGTGTACATCATTAAAAACAACCAGCTTTATATTTCTCCAGCACATTTCTCTGCTTGTAAAATTCATATCTAATGTCTGATTCTGCAAACAAAGGGACTTAATACTTTCAAATATACAGGCATGTTGCAGTCACATACTGTATACTTTTAATTATTTTCAGCAGTTTTTAATGGGGTGGGGCATTCAGGCTCAACCAGTCCCCAATAAATTCTTATTGTGTATTGAAAACGTGAAGTTTTACCCTACAACCCAATTTTGGCAAACTTTTTTTTTTCTTTTTTTATAAGGGCAAATTATTATATGTGTGAACACCAGAAAAAAAAAAAGTGCTACAACCCAATTAGGAGTCCAATTAGGCCATTTCAATAAAGAGGAAGATTTTAGTGCAGTGGCAATCGTGGAGATCTTTTTTTTCCCTACATATTATTATATGCATGTATACATATTTAAAGTGCTTCCAAAGCTAAAATTTGACAACTGCTAATTTTTGGGAAATTGGTCACTTTCTGCTACTGAGACAATAGGCAAAAGAGAAAAAGGTGAACCTCCCATGACAGTTCCACTTCCAGCCAGAAAAAAACAAAAAAGTGCTACAACCCAATTAGGAGTCCATCTCAGCGACTGGGCAGGAGCACGATCCACAGCTGCTGTACTGTACTCTTCCTCTTTATTGAAAAGACCATGTCGAATCATTATGGGTTATGACTAAGGCTTTTTTCAACCTATTGTATTTTTTATGTAATTTTTTTGTGGTCGTTTCAATAAAAAGGAAGATTTTAGCGCAGTGGCGGTCGTGCAGATCTTTTTTCCTACATATTATTATATGCATGTATACGTATTTAAAGTGGTTCCAAAGCTAAAATGTATGAACGTAAAAAACATTTTTCCACTTGCTATGCCCACCCACTGAACATTTACTTATATATCGATCCAGCACTGTGCCAGTCTGCCGGTCTTCTGCCCTGTCCTTCTCTTCTCACAGGAGGATTGGGCAGTCAATCAAATCCTTTAAGCAGGGGGTGGTCCATGTTTATGGAAACACACAGCCTGGCTCATGAGCAGGGTTGCCAACCTCTCAAAGTCAAATTCACTGACACAATACCAACAAATTTACTGACAGAGCACTCTTTTTTACTGACATGATACATAAAATTTAAAGACAGAGCCAAATTTCTTACTGACAGTTCAAAAATTAGCCAAAATTATAATTTGTCTGTGCAAATATCAATTTTTAAGTTACAAACACATAGCTAGAGCTTTTAGCAATGTTTTTAAAGTGCGGCACAGTGGCTAAATGAATAGCATTTCCACCTGCCAGTACTAGGGTCATTGGTTTGAATCCCAACCATGGCACCACCTGCCTGGAGTTTTCATGTTCTCCCTGTGCTTGCGTGGGTTTCCCCTGGGTACTCCAGTTTCCTCCCACCCTCCAAAGACATGCTGGTAGGTTAATTGGATCCTCTCTAAATTGACCCTAGTATGTGTATGTATGCATGTAAGTTAGGGTCCTTAGACTGTACAACCCTTGAGGGTTAGGGACTGATGTGAATGCACAATATATATGTAAAGTACTGTGTAAATTGACAGCTCTATATAAGTACCTGTGATAAATAAATAATAAAAAGAAAAAAAAACATATTTCTTTTATTAACCTGAAAGTCAGGTTAATATTATCCAGCAGTATTGTCCATAGTGTCCGATTGGAGAGATTCCCCTTCAATTTGAGTTCCATAGCCACCACAGAAAGTGAGGGGAAATCCCAGGTAGCCACCAGGATCACCAGAATAGAGGTTCCCCCTATTCATGTTCTGTATTTGAACTTACTTTTGATGATAACGGTAAACAGGCCAAATAGAGGATGAATCTCCACAACTGGAGTACAGAGACAGCAATAAAGAACTTACATTTCAGTTATCAGCTGCCAAAGAGACAGTAATGCATTGTTAAAATAAGTACCTTGCAGCAATATTCAGTGGAGCATGTATGCCAATGTGAAGGTGTTCCCTCACCACCTGTTCCATGACAACTGCAAATTTTGGGGAAATTGGTCATTTTCTGCTACTGAGGCAATAGGGAAAAGGGAAGTGGAGCCATGACAGCTCCACTTCCAACAACTGAAGCAAGTAAAGCAAAATTAGCCTCTGTACACAAAAAGTACATAGGACTGGCCTTAACCAATATTTTCATAACTGAAACTGTGACTTTCCGTGTACAACATTATTTTTATTATTATTTTTATTATAATACAGGATTTATATATGACCAACAGTTTGCTCAGCGCTTTACAATATAGAGGGAGACAATACAGCAACAATACAGTTCAATACAAGAGGGTTAGGAGGACCATGCTTCTTGGAGCTTACAATCTAAGAGGGAGGGGCTGGTGGTACAAACGGTAATAATTGTGGGGGATAAAATGATAGGAGAAATAGAAGATTCAGTTATTAGCAGGATAGGCTTCCCTGAAGAGATAAGTTTCAGAGATCGCTTAAAAGTGGGCAGAGTAGGCAATAGTCGGATAGATTGGGGTAGAGAGTTCCAGAGGATGAGGGAGGCTCTGGAGAAGTCCTGGAGATGAGCATGGGAGGACAAGACAAGGGAGCTAGAAAGCAGGAGGTCGTGGGAAAAGATATTTCATGCTATTACAGCAAAAACATTATTCCTTTTTGAAAAGCTGTTTGATTCCTTCTCCACACGATGTGACTGTATTCCTACACCATCACCACCTTTTCATTATCTTTGTCCTTTTACATGTTACCAACAGCAGCAGAAGAAACACTGATTGTTTTTTCTTTAGGTTTGAATACAGTTTCAACCTTATGATCATACATTGTTGTATCAACATGTTCAAGTATTTGCTGAGTAATTCTTCCTGGGCCATTCCTTCCTGACAGTAGTCCTTCCAACGGAGTGGAACGTTTGTTCCTAATATCAGTTTTCATTAACTTCACAGATAAAAACACATGTTCTACCTCTGCTGTCCCATGGGGAAGGAGAAGCATAGCTTTTGCAAATTTAACCAGAATGAAGGATAAATCTGCTTTGTTCTACCATGTGTCAATAACAATAATATATGTCAATCCCAACAACAATGAAATCTGTCACTCGGTATTCAATGTATTCAGTAGGCAGTGCGTCAAAATCAGATGGGGAAACAATTTGTGGAAAATGCTTTGCAAGTTCAATAATGTGCCCCAGATTTAACAGTAGACCTGTTTGATGATTTTAGTAAACCCAACAGCTGAATGATTCTGTTTGCAATAGGCATCCATTTTTTAATGACCGTTACTACTCCTTTGTAAAATGTTGTTGTTTGGACCATGAATTGTTGAACAGCTGATAAATCACCTACTGTAGACAGATGTTCCCTTGTTTGGTAGCCAATGAAAATGCTGTCTGTTGATATGAAGTTTGCACTATTAGTGGGGTCGAATGCACTTAGGGCATCATTTTCAAGTGAAGCCAGCAGGTTTGGCTTGATAAAGTGGTCCACAAGACTTTTAAGCAGTTGGCAGTGCTTGAAGACAGGTAACTTAGAATAATTGCTCTGAAAAATTTGATTGAAATGAGTGAAATTTGGCAGAACTTCTTTAACTTCCCTAGCGGTCTGATTATGTCCATATTTCTGTGCTCAAAGCGGTACATTTTTTTGCATGGAAATGTGTATTTTTTTATTGTAGGCCTGTAATTTTTAGGAATAACTCACTGAAATCTGACCGATCAAGAGTCTAGTAAACATCCCGAGTATTTTAAAATTTGAAACACGAAATCATAAATTATAATTTAATAAATAATCATACAAAATAATAATATAATAATAATAAATTTAATTCAATAATATAATCAAACCAAAAACACTGAAATTTGAAATAGAGCGCCAAGTTCGCACATCATTGAGCAAAGTCGCAAAATCGTTTTCAGTGTCTGATGATGAATTTCCCCACAAATCATTATCACTCAATTCTGCAAGTGGTTCTAATTTACTATCGCTGTTCTCTAGCTGGTCTAAAACCGATTTTGACCTAAAGGGATGCTTTTTGGACGCCATGGACGTTTGTCAGTTTCCAGGCAGAAAGAACAGTAAAAATGCAGGCAGGGCACAGGACAGAGCACTCGGGACAAAATGTATGTGAAATGGTTTGATACAGTAATGTTTTACTATGTGATTTTAGTGAATTTAGTGAATGTCACTTTTTGTCATTCTCGAATTTCCCGCCGTTCCGTCCCTGTACGTCCCGACGTCGCAGGGAACGCAACCCAGAAGACAGATGCTGGCATCCGCCGGAGGACATTACAGGGACACTGCAGGGGGGACATCGCGGGAGCGCAGGACAAGGTAAGTGCAGAAGAGATCCTGGAGCAACGCTGCAGGGTATTCCTGAGTGTAGCTCAGGGTTACCGCTTGTGGTACTGAAACTTTACCCCGAGCTACACTCGGGAATACCGCCAGGGAGGTTAAGAAACAGCACTTAGTGATGGGATACTGTAGCAGGACACTTATTCTGTTCAGTTACCAAGCAGTCTGTGACAACACTTGACCGAAAAAACTTAACAGGGCATCATATTGATTGGGAATGTGGTTGACACAGTCAAGCATAGAAAGCCACTAGTAGAACAGCTGTAAAATGTTTAGACAATCTGTCTCAACAAATTCCTGAAATTCATAATACAACCATAAGAGTTTGCAACTATGTGCAAAGTGGGTATGTATGCCTCTGTCCAAAGGTTTTAGGTATAGCTTTATAGGCATCTGCAGCACACAAGGCAGCAATATGGAAGGTATAATGAATGTGAAAGATGAAAGGCTGCTCTCCTTTGAAGTGGGATAGTGTACTACATTTCTTGGACCAACCATTACAGTTGCACCATCTGTACCAAGTACCATAACGTTTTTCAAGGGGATACCATCTTCCAGAAAAATTAGTTTAATCTGCTTAAAAATAGCATTAGCAGTAGTTTCAGTGAGATATACAAGGAGGTTGAAGTCATATGGGGTTTAACCAACATTTTTATAAAAAGAATTACCACCATGGCTAATATTTGATTGTTGATATGTCTGTTGTTTCATCATTCAGTACTGAAAAGTGACAATAGGTGAGTTTTCAACACAACACCTTTTTATTGCACTAGACAATAAAGGTTTTGATTAGCATGGACCCTTTGGTACATTTACAACTGGGGGAGTTTTCTATTTTGGAGTCTGATAACAAGTTGGCCATGTTATTGGTAAGGTCATCTAAGAAATCTAGTGGCAAATTATTTTTTGCACTAAAATTAACTATTTTCAACTAGGTTAAACAAGTTTTTTTTATGAGCCAATACTTCTGAATATGTTCTTTGTTTATCAAATGTAACAATTCCAGAGTTGGCTTGCCTAGCTACACCAATAGAGTTTTGTTTGTAACTTGCAGCATGACTATGGACATTACTCCATGTGCTATGCTGAACAATTTATTTTGTACCACATACACTTTTCATTTTGTTTTGAATCATCATCTGCTGATAACCAGTATTTGAACTGCAAATCTGTTAGCCATGAGCCTGAAAAGGAACAATGCCTAATTTCTTATGTTTTTTTCGACAGGGGGAGTAAGTTGTGCTTCTTCCATAAGTTCCATTTGTAAAGTGGACTGCACTGCACACAGTGTAACCTAAAACACGCCCCCTAAACTGTTTTATGTTGCCAACAACAACTGTTAAATGTGTCAGTCAAACTTTAAACTGAAATCAAAGAGCCCTTTAGAAACTTTTTACACATCTGTGGGAAAACTATGGCCAAACCAGCCCTGAGCCCTCTTAAATTTCA
This sequence comes from Staurois parvus, assembly GCF_062004578.1. Lineage (NCBI taxonomy): Eukaryota > Metazoa > Chordata > Amphibia > Anura > Ranidae > Staurois > Staurois parvus. Next base: position 13,276,674 of record NW_028318083.1, on the reverse strand, counting down.
GTAACTGTATAACCTACTGCCAATGCCTTGGGTGCTGCAGATGCTTGGGTGACGAAAGCCAGGAATGCTAAAGGTGTTAATGAAAACTGATCTTTTGGAACTTAGTGAAAAATGTTATGAAAATATATTAGCTGCAATTAGAGATGAATCGTGTGAAGAATGGTATGGAGTCTTGGAGGAGGGTGTCTGGAGAAAAAAAGAGAAGAAAATTCAGTTGCCTGTGTTGCCCACTTGTCTTATACAGAAGGCTACAAACACAAAATAAGTGTGGGGTATTAGTATTACAGATAACTACTTAGTGTTTAGATGATCAGGTTTTCTAATCTGGTGGTGGTGGTTTTGATGGCTCTATTGCCATACAGCTGGCTTCTCAATACTAGTTGACTCTTTTCTAGGGAAGAAAAAAAACAGATTGCTATGACCTCAGTAACAGTTTCCAAGTTTCCCAAAACATAAGTAAAGTATACACTTAAAAAAACCACTGGGTTCCAAAATTGACATATTTACGAGAGGACAGAGTTCCAATCAGAGTAAGCTTAAGGCAGTGCCAGTGTCTGGTCAATAGCAATAGCAGTGGCGTGACTCTGAGTCCAGAAGAACGTCACAAAGAGGGAGAAGAAGAAAAGCAAACTATAGCAGATAATTTCTTGAAAAAACATACACCGTAACAAATTGTGTATTTGCTTACCTTATGATTAGAGATGAGTGAAAAATTCGATTCGGCTGATTCGCCGAATTTGAGGAAGAAATTCGATTCGATGCGAATTTATTCGCTACGAATTTAACTTATAAAAAGGGTTTCTAGGCTTCAGAGAGCCTTTAAATTAGTGCAGAACACTGTACCTTTAATTTAAATGCCCTTGGAGATGAGGAAGGAGAAGGAGAAGGATGAGAAGAAGGAGAAGGAGAAGGATGAGAAGAAGGAGAAGGATGAGAAGAAGGAGAAGGATGAGAAGAAGGAGAAGGATGAGAAGAAGGAGAAGGAGAAGGAGAAGGATGAGAAGAAGGAGAAGGAGAAGGATGAGAAGAAGGAGAAGGAGAAGGATGAGAAGAAGGAGAAGGATGAGAAGAAGGAGAAGGATGAGAAGAAGGATGAGAAGAAGGAGAAGGATGAGAAGAAGGATGAGAAGAAGGAGAAGGATGAGAAGAAGAAGGATGAGAAGAAGAAGAAGGATGAGAAGAAGGAGAAGGATGAGAAGAAGAAGAAGGATGAGAAGAAGAAGAAGGATGAGAAGAAGGAGAAGGATGAGAAGAAGAAGAAGAAGGATGAGAAGAAGAAGAAGGATGAGAAGAAGGAGAAGGATGAGAAGAAGAAGAAGGATGAGAAGAAGGAGAATTCCAAGCTGGCAAAAAGTGTATCTGCAGAGCTCCGCTATTTCTTAGCGGAGCTCTGCAGATACACTTAGTGGAGCTCTGCAGATACACTTTTTGCCGGCTTAAAATTCTTCTTATTTTCATCCTACTTCTTCTTCTTCTTCTTCTTCTTCATCCTCATCCTCATCCTCTTCTTCTTCTGAGGATGAGGATGAAGAAGAAGAAGAAGAAGTAGGATGAAAATAAGAAGAATTCCAAACCGGCAAAAAGTGTATCTGCAGAGCTCCGCTAAGTGTATCTGCAGAGCTCCTCTATTTCTGACAGTTCTCTGACATTCACATTTACAGCGGTTGAAACATTGTATCTATTTGTTTCCATAAATGGAAACAAATAGATACAATGTTTCAACCGCTGAGCTCTGCAGATACACTTAGCAGAGCTCTGCAGATACACTTAGCGGAGCTCTGCAGATACACTTTTTGCCGGCTTGGAATTCTTCTTATTTTCATCCTACTTCTTCTTCTTCTTCTTCTTCATCCTCATCCTCATCCTCTTCTTCTTCTTCTGAGGATGAGGATGAAGAAGAAGAAGAAGTAGGATGAAAATAAGAAGAATTCCAAGCCGGCAAAAAGTGTATCTGCAGAGCTCCTCTATTCTGCAGATACACTTAGAGGAGCTCTGCAGATACACTTTTTGCCGGCTTGGAATTCTTCTTATTTTCATCCTACTTCTTCTTCTTCTTCATCCTCATCCTCAGAAGAAGAAGAGGATGAGGATGAAGAAGAAGAAGAAGAAGAAGAAGTAGGATGAAAATAAGAAGAATTCCAAGCCGGCAAAAAGTGTATCTGCGGAGCTCCTCTATTCTGCAGATACACTTAGAGGAGCTCTGCAGATACACTTTTTGCCGGCTTGGAATTCTTCTTATTTTCATCCTACTTCTTCTTCTTCTTCATCCTCATCCTCTTCTTCTTCTTCTGAGGATGAGGATGAAGAAGAAGAAGAAGTAGGATGAAAATAAGAAGAATTCCAAGCCGGCAAAAAGTGTATCTGCAGAGCTCCTCTATTCTGCAGATACATTTAGAGGAGCTCTGCAGATACACTTTTTGCCGGCTTGGAATTCTTCTTATTTTCATCCTACTTCTTCTTCTTCTTCTTCTTCTTCTTCATCCTCATCCTCATCCTCAGAAGAAGAAGAAGAGGATGAGGATGAGGATGAAGAAGAAGAAGAAGAAGAAGAAGAAGTAGGATGAAAATAAGAAGAATTCCAAGCCGGCAAAAACTGTATCTGCAGAGCTCCTCTATTTCTGACAGTTCTATGTCAGAGAACTGTCAGAAATAGAGGAGCTCTGCAGATACACTTTTTGCCGGCTTGGAATTCTTCTTATTTTCATCCTACTTCTTCTTCTTCTTCTTCATCCTCATCCTCATCCTCTTCTTCTTCTTCCGAGGATGAGGATGAGGATGAAGAAGAAGCAGAAGTAGGATGAAAATAAGAAGAATTCCAAACCGGCAAAAAGTGTATCTGCAGAGCTCCTCTAAGTGTATCTGCAGAATAGAGGAGCTCTGCAGATACACTTTTTGCCGGCTTGGAATTCTTCTTATTTTCATCCTACTTCTTCTTCTTCATCCTCATCCTCAGAAGAAGAAGAAGAGGATGAGGATGAGGATGAAGAAGAAGAAGTAGGATGAAAAGAAGAATGAAAAGAAGAAGAATGAAAAGAAGAAGAAGAAGAATGAAAAGAAGAATGAGAAGAATGAAAAGATTCTTCTTCTTCTTCTTCTTTTCATTCTTCTTTTCATTCTTCTTTTCATTCTTCTTCTTCTTCTTTTCATTCTTCTTTTCATTCTTCTCATTCTTCTTTTCATTCTTCTCATTCTTCTTCTCATTCTTCTTTTCATTCTTCTTCTCATTCTTCTTTTCATTCTTCTTCTTCTTTTCATTCTTCTTTTCATTCTTCTCATTCTTCTTTTCATTCTTCTTTTCATTCTTCTTCTCATTCTTCTTTTCATTCTTCTTCTTTTCATTCTTCTTTTCATTCATTCATTCTTCTTCTTCTTTTCATTCTTCTTCTTCTTCTTTTCATTCTTCTTTTCATTCTTCTCATTCTTCTTTTTATTCTTCTCATTCTTCTTCTCATTCTTCTTTTCATTCTTCTTTTCATTCTTCTTCTTCTTTTCATTCTTCTTTTCATTCTTCTCATTCTTCCTTTCATTCTTCTTTTCATTCTTCTTCTCATTCTTCTTCTTCTTTTCATTCTTCTTCTCATTCTTCTCTTCATGAAGAAGAAAGGAAGAATGAGAAGAATGAAAAGAAGAATGAAAAGAAGAAGAAGAAGAATGAAAAGAAGAATGAGAAGAAGAATGAAAAGAAGAATGAAAAGAAGAATGAGAAGAATGAAAAGAAGAATGAGAAGAATGAAAAGAAGAAGAAGAAGAATGAAAAGAAGAAGAAGAATGAAAAGAAGAATGAAAAGAAGAAGAATGAAAAGAAGAATGAGAAGAATGAAAAGAAGAATGAAAAGAAGAAGAAGAAGAATGAAAAGAAGAAGAATGAAAAGAAGAATGAAAAGAAGAATGAGAAGAATGAAAATATTCTTCTTCTTCTTTTCATTCTTCTTTTCATTCTTCTTCTTCTTTTCATTCTTCTTCTTCTTCTTTTCATTCTTCTCATTCTTCTTTTCATTCTTCTCATTCTTCTTCTCATTCTTCTTTTCATTCTTCTTCTCATTCTTCTTTTCATTCTTCTTCTTCTTTTCATTCTTCTCATTCTTCTTTTCATTCTTCTTCTTCTTTTCATTCTTCTTTTCATTCTTCTTTTCATGAAGAAGAATGAGAAGAATGAAAAGAAGAATGAAAAGAAGAAGAATGAAAAGAAGAATGAGAAGAAGAATGAAAAGAAGAATGAGAAGAATGAAAAGAAGAATGAGAAGAATGAAAAGAAGAAGAATGAAAAGAAGAATGAAAAGAAGAATGAGAAGAATGAAAAGAAGAAGAAGAAGAATGAAAAGAAGAATGAAAAGAAGAAGAAGAATGAAAAGAAGAATGAGAAGAATGAAAAGAAGAATGAAAAGAAGAAGAAGAATGAAAAGAAGAAGAAGAATGAAAAGAAGAATGAAAAGAAGATTCTTCTTCTTCTTTTCATTCTTCTTTTCATTCTTCTTCTTCTTTTCATTCTTCTTCTTCTTCTTTTCATTCTTCTTTTCATTCTTCTCATTCTTCTTTTCATTCTTCTCATTCTTCTTCTCATTCTTCTTTTCATTCTTCTTCTCATTCTTCTTTTCATTCTTCTTCTTCTTTTCATTCTTCTCATTCTTCTTTTCATTCTTCTTTTCATTCTTCTTCTCATTCTTCTTTTCATGAAGAAGAAAAGAAGAATGAAAAGAAGAATGAAAAGAAGAAGAAGAATGAAAAGAAGAATGAGAAGAAGAATGAAAAGAAGAATGAGAAGAATGAAAAGAAGAATGAAAAGAAGAAGTATTCCAGTACAGCAAAAAGTGTATCTGCAGAGAGCTCCGCTATTTCTGACAGTTCTCTGACAGTTCCAGCGGTTGACAGCGGTTGAAACATTGTATCTATTTATTTCCGAATAAAAACATCTGTATCCTAAATGGAAGAAGAAGAATGAAAAGAAGAATGAAAAGAAGAAGAATGAAAAGAAGAAGAAGAAGAATGAAAAGAAGAATGAAAAGAAGAAGAAGAATGAAAAGAAGAAGAAGAAGAATGAAAAGAAGAATGAAAAGAAGAAGAAGAATGAAAAGAAGAAGAAGAAGAATGAAAAGAAGAATGAAAAGAAGAATGAGAAGAATGAAAATATTCTTCTTCTTCTTCTTTTCATTCTTCTTTTCATTCTTCTTCTTCTTTTCATTCTTCTTCTTCTTCTTTTCATTCTTCTCATTCTTCTTTTCATTCTTCTCATTCTTCTTTTCATTCTTCTTCTCATTCTTCTTTTCATTCTTCTTCTTCTTTTCATTCTTCTCATTCTTCTTTTCATTCTTCTTCTTCTTTTCATTCTTCTTTTCATTCTTCTTTTCATGAAGAAGAAAAGAAGAATGAGAAGAATGAAAAGAAGAATGAAAAGAAGAAGAATGAAAAGAAGAATGAGAAGAAGAATGAAAAGAAGAATGAGAAGAATGAAAAGAAGAATGAGAAGAATGAAAAGAAGAATGAAAAGAAGAAGAATGAAAAGAAGAAGAAGAATGAAAAGAAGAATGAAAAGAAGAAGAAGAAGAATGAAAAGAAGAATGAGAAGAATGAAAAGAAGAAGAAGAAGAATGAAAAGAAGAATGAAAAGAAGAAGAAGAATGAAAAGAAGAATGAGAAGAATGAAAAGAAGAATGAAAAGAAGAAGAAGAATGAAAAGAAGAAGAAGAAGAAGAATGAAAAGAAGAATGAAAAGAAGAAGAAGAATGAAAAGAAGAATGAAAAGAAGAATGAGAAGAATGAAAAGATTCTTCTTCTTCTTTTCATTCTTCTTTTCATTCTTCTTCTTCTTTTCATTCTTCTTTTCATTCTTCTCATTCTTCTTTTCATTCTTCTCATTCTTCTTCTCATTCTTCTTTTCATTCTTCTTCTCATTCTTCTTTTCATTCTTCTTCTTCTTTTCATTCTTCTTTTCATTCTTCTCATTCTTCTTTTCGTTCTTCTTTTCATTCTTCTTCTCATTCTTCTTTTCATGAAGAAGAAAAGAAGAATGAAAAGAAGAATGAAAAGAAGAAGCAGAATGAAAAGAAGAATGAGAAGAAGAATGAAAAGAAGAATGAGAAGAATGAAAAGAAGAAGTATTCCAGTACAGCAAAAAGTGTATCTGCAGAGAGCTCCGCTATTTCTGACAGTTCTCTGACAGTTCCAGCGGTTGACAGCGGTTGAAACATTGTATCTATTTATTTCCGAATAAAAACATCTGTATCCTAAATGGAAACAAATAGATACAATGTTTCAACCACTGTACATGTGAAGGAACTGTCAGAGAACTGTCAGAAATAGCGGAGCTCTCTGCAGGGACACTTTTGCCGGCTGATCGGGAAAAATCACCCGAATTATGCAAATATTCGGATTCGACGTGAATCGAATTTTTCCTGAAATTCGAAACGAATTCCACTTCGCCTGGTTCGATTCGCTCATCTCAACTTATGATATATCTGTATATCGAATCCAAAGAGAATGCTTCAGGAGCTGCTGCAGGCAGGTGGTACTTGTGCTTGTAGAAAGACAGCAGACCTTGTATTTGGTGCAGTTCACTTGATCAAAGGAGGGCAGCAGCAGGCAGCTAGTGAGACATTGGTGGCAGTGGTGGAATAGACTGGTCAAAGCAGTAGCATGTTTGAGTGCTGTTTGTGCTCCATTGTAGTTATTGCCCACATACTGTAGACTGCTCCAGTCCATTGCACTCACTCATTATTCAGCCACCAGTGCATGCACGATGCATACATTCATTTTTGCCCCCAGCAGTACTACTGCATTCCGTATGCATGCATGTATTCTTTATTTTGCCCCCAATAGTGCTGCTCCAATATGCAATGCATGCATGTATTCATTTTTTTACCCCCAGTAGTGCTGCTCCATATGCACGCATGTATTAATTTTTTTGCCCCTCAGTAGTGCTGATCTGTATGCATGTATATATTTTTTTTTTACCTCCAGTAGTGCTGCTCCATATGGATGCATGTGTTCTTTTTTTGCCCCAGTAATGCTGTTCCAATATGCATGCTGTCGTCCATAACAACATTTATGGACAGCTTGTAAATTGTCTAGCTTTACAGACAGTTGGCAACTCTGCTCGGGAGCCCACACGTCTGTCTATAAACCAAAGGGCTTACCTTGGGGGCAGACACAGAAGAAGTGGAGCCCACATACATATGCACAGAGCAGGTGAGTATAACATGTTTATTATTTTAATGAAAAAATGACTTTAGAAATGCTTTAACCTTATACACACCGGACGTTTTCTTTTGCTACTCATAGGGACATCTAGTGTTTTTTTCCTGCCTTCTAAATGCTCCTGCATGTTAGCCAATGTGTCTATGCACACATAAGCATTTAGAAGAGTTTAGAAGCAGGGGCTTTTAGAGGACAAAATGGTTGATGCCTGTAAAGGCGCCTTGACGTGTCTAAACATGCCTTAGCGCTTGAGTGTTAATTCATTTAAATTGCCATAATAAAATTATTATTCTGCTTAATGAAGTGAATTAACGCCCAAATGCTTGATGCGCCTAAATGCGTCATATGTGTTTACAGGCGTCAAGCGTTTTTTCTGCCAAAACACAGCTGATGGGAGGAAAGGTATCTAGAAAAGAGAAAGCAAAATGTCCTGTGTGCATGATACCTTAAAGGGCATATCTCAATGCATATAAGTGTATGTAATGATATAATGCCCACAGTGCATTTTTTTGCATTCAGTTAAGCTGCATCGAGAGAAATTGGATATCTGTGCATCCAGGAGCAGATTAAATACGCTAAACATTACCAAACACATGTCATGTTTGGTATCTATTTACTCAGTGTAACATCATCTTTTAAACTTTATCAAACAATTGGGCAATATATTATGTTTTTGTGCATTAAGATTAAGAAAAGTGTATTTTTCCCAAAAATTAGTGTTTGAAAAATGGCTACGTAAATACTGTGTGACATAAAAAATTGCAGCACCCACCATTTTATTCTATAGGGCCATTGCTTTAAAAAATATATAATGTTTGGGGGTTCAAAGTAATATTCTAGCAAAAAAAATGTTTTTTCACATAAACAAAAAGTGTCAGAAATGGTTTGTTCTTCAAATGGCTAGAAGAGTGGGTGATGTGTGGCAGGAGCTTCTAATGTTGGTCCTCAAATGCCAGAATAGTAGAAGCACCCAACCCCTCCCCCTAAATGATCCCTTTTTGGAAAGTAGAAACTCCAAGGTATTTGCTAAGGGGCAGGGTGAGTATTTTGCAGATCTCATTTGTTGCCTCAAGTTTTTGTAAAATGAAGAAAGAAAACAAAAATTTATTTTTTTGCTTTTGCAAAACCCTGTGGCAAAAATGATATCTGAAAAATACTCACCATGTCAAGTGTCATATTCCTTTGGTTGTCTACTTTCCAAAAAGTGTCATTTGGGGGGGGGGGGGGAGAGGGGGGTGTTGTACTATCTTGGCATTTTAGTGCCTCCAAAACTGTGATACGAAGTGAGGACTTGATGAGGAAATATGCCCTTTAAAAGCCTGAAAGTGGTCATTGTATTTTGGGGGCCTGTATGTGGTATTCCCATACTCCGGAGAAGTAGCAGAATGTGCTTTGGAGTGTTATTCCACATATAGCCATGGCATATGTGAGCATTATGTCATTTAAGTGACAACTTTGTGTAAAAAAAACCCAAAATTGTAATATTCCAAAAATTTGTGGCAAAAAAAATAAAATCTTCCATGGACTCAACATGCCTCTCAGAAAATTCCTTGAGGTGTCTGCTTTCCAAATAGGGGGGTTTTTGTACTGTCCTGGCATTTTAGCACCTCAAGAAATGTGATAGGCAATCAGAAAGTAAAAGCTGCGTAAATCCCAGCACATATAGCATAGTCTGTAGATGCTATAACATTCACACAAACCAATTAGTATATACGTATTGGGATATTTTTTTTTACCAAAGACATTTAGCAGAATACATTTTCGCTTAAATTTATGACTAATTTTGAGTTTATTGGATATTTTTATAACCGAAAGTAGAAAATATTTTTTTCCAAATTTTTGGTCTTTTTTCGTTTATACTACAAAAATAAAAAATCCAGTAGTGATCAAATACCACCAAAAGAAAGCACGAAAGCTCTATTTGTGAAAAAAAGACATAAATTTCAATTGGGTACAGTATTGCATGACCACGCAATTACCAGTTGAAATAGCACAGTGCTGAATAGCAAATAAATTGCCTTATCCCATTTGTATTCAATACTTTGTGTACACTTTGCCTAATATATATATATATATATATATATATATACTGTATATATTTGCAGTTACTTTATGATTGTTTCACAAAAAATTCTTCTATAACAATAGTAAGGTATTCTATTCCACATTAAATTTTGGCAGTTTGCAGTCATACAGTGTCAAGCTTTTGTCAAGCTATGGGCTGTCACATAAAATATTAATAAAATTCATTGCTGTCATTTTTGTGGATAAGGCAGCAATTAAAAAAGGACAATCCAGTACCACCTCCCCACACAATACAAATATAATTTGTAAAAGTGCTAACAGTCCCTGAAATGTACAGCAGGTTTATTCATCTCAGAAAAATGAATGACATTGCAGAAAACTGTGGTGGTGGTCATGGATGGAAGCATAGCTTCAAATCTAAGCATGTGATATTGGCAAAGGAGGAGAAAGATGAAAATATAACTCCTAATGTTTGCAATGTCATAGTGACAGAGTTTGATTTAGAAGAAGGATGAGGGATGAGGAAGAAAACAACTTTGAAATTCAAACTGTCATTTGCAGTGATAGTTTTGATAGTCTTGGCTTTCATGAAAAATCTAGGGATGGGGCGCATAAGGAGTAGCGGTGTCTAGTTATACTGATCGCTTATGGTGAGTCTGACTTGATGGCACAGAACTGTAATTGCATAATGGTGAATTGATGTGAATAATGATGCAGGTTGTTGTAGGGGCTCACCAGAGGAAGTTTGTGGTGTATAAGTAACAAGCAATATGTTCTAAAGCAGGGGCTGCTACTATAATATTGAGAAACACTGAAGGGAATGCTGCTCTACATTCTTACTTTTGAGGTGTAAAATCAAGAAGATGCTCACAAAGATATAATAGTTATATAAAGGTATACCTTTATATATACTTTTTAACTTCATCAGCATGTTAGACACCATCAAACTGTCCTGTTGGAAAAGTTTTTAAGCCAAAACGCCAAGCTCACCCTCCATTCTCCCATCAGTTTAATACCCAGTCATTACTGTACAATATCTTTACATCATCCTGTTGTTCATGGTACCCAGTCAATTTTAGGACCATCTATTTCTGGAATTTGTTTTAGTACTAAAACTATGACAGCTTGCAGCTCTTTTCACAACGTTAGAGTTAATTTTGAAGATGAGACCATTCTCTGCTCTTCATTGCAACCCTGTTCCATCACTT